>NW_027185854.1:256439-270260 GCF_028583685.1 Petaurus breviceps papuanus
GCGTGCAGCAGCATGGGGGCGGGGCAGCGCGTGCAGCAGCAGGGGGGGAGGGGCCGCACGTGCAGCAGCGGGGGGTGCAGCGCGTGCAGCAGCAGGGGGGTGGGGCCGCGCGTGCAGCAGCAGCTGGGGTGCCGCAGCCCCAGCCCAAAGACCTTCGAAGAACCAGATTTTTAAATGCATGGAATTAAATACAAGGAAACCAAAGGGAGTGAAATCCAGTGACCAAAATATTTCTTCAAGCCTTTAAAAATTATTTAAATGTGAGTTATTTGTTACTATTATTAAAATACATAGGATTACGACACTTTATTGCGTTGATCAAGATATTTCTCAGGGCAGCTAGGTGGCGCAGTGAATAGAGCCCCCGCCCTGGAGTCAGGAGGACCTGAGTTCAAATGTGACCTCAGACACTTAATACTTACTAGCTGTGTGACCTTGGGCGAGTCACTTAACTTCACCTGCCTTGCCTTCCCCCTCCAAAAAGCAAAAAAAAAAAAGAATAAAAAAATTTTCTTAAAAACACTTTGTGAGATATTTGCTATTATTAAAACAGGGTTACGAAAGAACCCAATAACACTTTAACAAGGGGATCAAAATATTTTTTTAAAGTCTTTAAAAGTTAAATGCTAGTTATATTATTATTAAAATACAAAGATTTACAAAGCAAACCAGTTTCACTGAAATCTGGTTATCAAAATTCTTTTTTTAAATGCTTATATGTTACTTATCATTATTAAAACATAGCATTACAAAGAAAACCAATTACACTTAATGATCAAAATACTTTATTTAGCCTTTTGGAGGGGGAAGGCAGGGCAACCGGGGTTAAGTGACTCGCCCAACGTCACACTGCCAATACGGGTTAAGTGTCTGAGGTCGAATTTGAACTCAGGTCCTCCTGCCTCTAGGGCCGGGGTTAAAAAAATTTTTTTTTTGCTTTTCTTTTCTTGGAGGGCAATTGGGGTTAAGTGACTTGCCCAGGGTCACACGGCTAGTTTTTGTGTTAAGTGTCTGAGGCTGCATTTGAACTCAGGTTCTCCTGACTCCGGGGCCAGTGCTCTATTCACTGCACCACCTAGCCGTCCCCCTCAAAATATTTTTAAACTTCTTTAAAGGTTACAGAAACGCTGGCTGTTATTATTAATTATTATTATACATAGGATTACAAAGGAACCAATCCCACCCAGGCAGTGAAAATCTTTTTGAAAACCACACCCGGCCTCGTAGAGAGGCTCCACCTCCCCCACCTCCTTCCCTAATCCGGCTCCACCACTTACTTCCGGTCACCTGGGGGATGGCCACCTCTCTGGCCTCAGTTTCTTCTCCGGGGTGAGGGCCAACAACAGGCCTCGCAGCGAATATTTGCCCGCCTCTTCCTCCCCTCCCCCACCCCCAGTCTCCGGAAGCTTCCAGAACGTGCTCCAGAAGGGTAGCAGCGGCAGGCGGGGAAAGAGACAGGAAGGGGCGGGGCTTCCGTTGATGGGCGGGGGGAGGGGGAGGTTAGGAGAGGAGGGAAGGGGAGGGGGGAGGGAAGGGGAGGAGGGAGGGAAGGAGAGGAGGGAAGGGGAGGGGGGAGAGGGAGAGAGATCTCAAGGATCCCAGTGTTAGTGGTGCTAGGAAGACATGGAGAGCCGCACACCTGCCTCCTTTGACAGACGGGGAAACTGAAGCCCAGGGAAGTAAACCCAAGGTAGCAGGAATCTGAGGTGGGATTTGAGACCCTGTGCTTGCACATAGTGGGGTAGCTAGCTGGGTAGGGCACGGTGCCCAGAGTCAGGAGAACCTGAGTTCAAATTCAAGCTGACACTTACTAGCTGTGTGACACTGGGCAAGTCACTAAACCCAGTTTACGTCAGTTTCCTCATCTGTAAAATGGACTGGAAAAGGAAATGGCAAACCACTGCAGTATCTTTGCCAGGAAAACCCCATGTGGGGTCACAAAGAGTCAGACACTAAACAGCAAGAAAGTACTTGCACATAGTAGGCCCTTTATCAGGGTTTATTGACAGGTGGATTGTACCAGCTGGATCATAGGATCCTCTTCTGGGAAGGGGAAGAGGGCTTAGAGGTCCCTAGAGATGGGGAACCTGCAGCCCAGAGAGCTGCCCAAGGTCATTCACTGAGGTCAGAAGCATCAGAGCCCTCTTTTCCTGGTACCATCACTCCTCAGGACAATTTCCCTCCTCCTGATCCATCTATCCATTCATCCATCCTTTCCTTCATCCATCCATCCATCCATCCATCCATCCATTCATTCTTTCATCCATTTATAGCTCAGCAATTCAACTCAGTTAGTATTCCCAAGAAAAGGGTGAAGGGCCAATGGGAAGCTTCTCAAAGACAGAATCTTTAGAGAGGGAGAAATGAGATCACGCCTGAGCTATTGTGTTAAATTCTGCAGAGCACATTTTAAGAAGGATATGGAAAATCCAGGGAGTGGTCAGAAAAGGGCAGCAGGACAGTGATGGCCCCAAGTGCTTGCTGCATGAGGACTGACTGGAATTGAGAATGTTTAGCCTGGAAAGAAAAGGCCTGAGGAGCGATAGCTGAGTTCCTCTATCTGAAGGGCTGCACTTGGCAGAGAGGTTCCCCCTCCATGTTCCTGCCAAAATTTTGACTGTATAACATTCCTGCTTAAATGCCTTCCCTGGCTACATATTATCTCTAAGATAAACTCAAAACTTCCCAGCCTGGCATTTAAAGCCCTTTCCAGTCTGGCTCCCAATGCCTTTTCCACTCCTGCTTCACATCAATCCTGTTCTCTTTGTGTTCTGTTCCTGTCCAGCTGACCTTGAACCAGATGCATCCTCTTCTTCCCCTCCCTGCCTTGCCCAGGGACTCCCCAGGGTCTAGAATGCACTCTCCCTTCCCCTCTGCCTCTGCCTCTGGGAATCCCCAGCTGCCTTCAAAGCACCCTCCCTCCCTGGCTGCCTCCTTCTCTGAGCCCTTCCTCATCCTCCCACATAGAAGAAGCTCTCATTGTCCTGAAATCATGTTACTTTGTATATATACTTTGCATTTAGTTACTTGGCTACCATTGATTCTTTAAGGGCAGCCTGTCTTGTTTTTGTCTTCCCACCACCCTTTGCGTCATACACAGTGTCTCCAATGTGCTATGAGCTTAGTAAATGTTTTTTGGATTGGACTGAATGCTCACTTATGATACAAGTGGTATGTATACTGACCTTGACAGCAAGTTCCCAGCCCTTCTAATAATGATAATAATAATTATTATTTATATAAAGCTTTAAGTTTTGAAAAGCACTTTATATATCATTTAATCTTCACAACAACCCTGGGAGTAAGTGCTATTATTATCCCCATTTTACAGATGAGGAAGGTGAGGCAGACAGAGATTCAGTGACCCACCCAGAGTCATGTAGCTACTAAGTGTCTGAGGGCACATTTGAACTCAGGTCTTTCTGACTCCAGACCCAGCACTCTATCTTTGTGGCACCTAGGTGTCCCTACAACTTGGTAGATGTAGCACCAACTCGGTATTCACAGTGTCTGTGGTGGCTATGAATATGCCAGCATAATGCTGAATCACAAAATATAATAGACTCTCCACATGTAAGACAGTACCAAAACATTTATTCAAACACCAGAAAGCCAAATACATCATAACAACAAAGAACTCTATATACAATAACAATGCAAGGGGCACTACTATCCCCAAGCCTTTCCTCTGCTAGGGCCTTCCCACAAAGAACACTCACAGCTCACTGAGGGAGAGAGAGGAAGCAGGCAGTAAGCTGTGAGCCTTTCTGATGATCCTCTCTCAGCTAGGCTGGGTTGGTCATGGGACAACAGATGCACATTCCACTGCTGGTTCTGTCCTCAAAGCTTTTCCAGTTTGGTAGGACCTGATGGAGCTTGTGGTCCAGTGGCTTAGTCATAGACAACCCAGGACCACTTTCATGGGAAGATGATGCATCAGAGGAAGATTTTAATAGTATAAGCATTTTTTAAGCCTGAAGGTGCTATACAAATCCTATCATCATCATCACAACACATAGACACATTCTGAGAACAAGCTATACCATGCCCAGTTGATAAATGATGTTAAACATCACTTGGTGAAATAAAATAGAAATAGCCACTCATCTCTCCTGGCAAATCTAATTCCCTGCACCCTTAGGGCTTTTCCTAATTGCTTGTACCACATTAGAATGTCAAGGTCAAGAACATTAGACAGGAAGCAGAGCATTGAGTCATTTCTACCCAGCGATTGTGTGTGTGTGTGTTTAATTCCTTTCTAAGTATATGCAAATCTCCCAAAAGGAAAACTTTCCAAGTGGCTTCAGTATTATTTATCTATCAAGGCATCAAAACCACCAAGTAGATTAGAGGGTTTGCTGAAACTGAGATATCTCACAAAAGACATAGAACTATTCTTTGCACAGCCTAATAACAACCTGTCACTCTCTCTCTAATGGGAAAGTCTGGTCTCGCAAGCTTTAAGAAATATATTGGTATTGATTCTATGCTTTCAACTTTAAATATATCTTAACAATCCAGAAATCAATAATTTATGCAATTAATTTTTCATTATAATGTTCTGGCTGTTGCATTAGGGATACTCTGACATTAAGCAATAATGAAAAGTGAAAATAATTTCTGCTTGGAAATTCTAAAGAGAGTAGGGCTTCTATACAGCTGGTGGTGAAATGGAATCTATTTCTCTATTTCCTCTACCATAAATTTGGGACTAAAATATACAGAGAATTTCAAAAGGATAAATGCAATCATTAAATTTGTTCTTATAGAAAAGAATCACAGTCATACAATTGTGTCATGTCAGCACACAAAATGAGATCATGTTAGCAAAGGATTTTTTTTTTTACCAGTATGTCTGATTCATCAGGTGTATTAATTAGCTTGGGCCCACAGGCCCAAGACTTGACACAAATTAGGTCAGAGCTAAAAGAAATGAGGCTGAGTTGCTAAATTTTTTTTTTTACTAAAAATGGAAATCCATATCCATAATACTGGTATTATGCATTTCCTGGTTGTAGAAGTTCAATATTGTATAATTCATAATAACTAAGACATTAATAGATATGAAAAGGTTTGGAAAGAAATTATAGAAACTTTTTATGTGGTATTGAGGACACACTCTACTGTAGGTTTTTTTTTTTTTTAAGCAATCAGGGTTAAGTAACTTGCTCAAGGTTACACGGCCAGTTATTTCTGGGTGTGGTGCTAAGTATCTGAGCCTGGACTTGATCCCCAGGTCATCCCGACTCTGGGGCCAGTGCTCTTACTCGCTGAGCCACCTGGCCACCCCTTACTGTAGGTCTTAAATCCAAGAAGTAGGGGCTGCTAGGTGGTATGGTGAATAGAGCACCAGCCCTGGAGTCAGGAAAACCTGAGTTGAAAATCTGGCCTCAGACACTTAACACTTACTAGTCATGTGACTTTGGGCAAGTCACTTAACCCTGATTGCCCTCCAAAAAGCAAAAAAAAAAAATCTAAGAAATAGCACAGAAAATGGAAAGGCAGTGGATTTTAATCCTGTACATACCACATATTAATTGTATGACTTAAAAATTCACCTTTTGATTACTATTATAAACTCAACAACTGACAAATTTCTCCCTACATAAAGAATAATATAATAATGGCTAACATTAATATACAACTTTAAGATTTGCAAACACAGGGTGGCTAGGTGGCACAGTGAGTAAAGCGCTGGCCCTGGAGTCAGGAGGACCTGAGTTCAGTTCCAGCCTCAGACACTTAACACCCACACAAAAAAACTAGCTGTGTAACCTCGGGCAAGTTACTTAACTCCAACTGCCCTCCAAAAAAGGCAAAAAAAAAAAAAGATTTGCAAAACACTTTACAGATAGCATCTCAGCTGATTCCTCACAACAACCATGGAAGGTAAATGTTATTACCATCCCTGTTTTATAGATGATGAAACTGAGGCAAGCAGGCCAAATGACTGGCCCTGGGTCAAATAGTGAGTGTCTAAGGCAGGATTTGAAATAAGGTATTTCTGACTCCATGTCCCTCATTCTGTCCACTGCACTGAATATGAAACCACGAATTACAGCTTAAATGTGAATACAAATATGAAACCATGACTATAGATTGATTTGGAGGGTTTGGGAACTTGTCTGTGTTGGTATATTTAAATTTAACATTGTAGTCCCAACATTGCCCTGATTGTCTATGTCTCCTTCTGTACGTCCTTCTGTTCTCATGTTTATTATTATTTTTTAGCAATTCATTGAGCTACGTTTTTTCCTTCTTTTTTTGTATTACCATTACTCCCCACCTTCCTCCCCCAATAAAAGTCCTCCTCGATATACAGAAAGTATAACACGTGAAATAAACTCATGAATTGGACATGTCTGAAAATGTCTCATCTTGCACCTCTGGTCAATCACTTCTCTGCCTGAGAGGTGGGGAACGTCCTTCATATCCATCTTCTGCCTGCTTGGTCATTGCATTGACCAGAGTCCTCAAGATTTTCATAGTTGCTCTCCTTATAATGTAATAATCCATAAATATTTATATAGAGGGCATGACCAGGAGTCTGGCCAACTTATCTAGGTTAAAAGGTTGGCTCTTGCTCGAACTTAAAACATTTTTTTTTTGCTGTAGTATCTCACTTATAGAACAACATTCTCAGCATCACCACATTTGGGACCTTGACTAAATCTTCTTTATGAGTTATGAAGCGCCCTGTTGCTTAGATACTCTGTACCTTGGTGGCACAGTCAATAGAATGTTGGATTTGGACTTAGGAAGACCTGAATTCCAGTCTTGCCTCATACCTTTGCTAACGGTGTGACTTTGGACAGTTCATTTCCCTTGTCTCAGCCTCAGTTTCCTCATTTTCATATGATAATAATAACGCACCAACCTCCCAGGGTTATTGTCAGGGTCAAATGATTTAATGTTATAGAAAGCATTTTGAAAACCTTAAAAACACTATAGAAAGGCTAACTTATTATTTATGAGTACAGGGATACCATGTTGAGGATACACCTTAAGTGTTTGTACATAAACTGGTGAGGAGAAGGGTCCTCTTTTGCCCACATGTGCAGAGATGTAGACATGCACTCTATACTGAGATTTCCTAGAGTAAACACTGGGTGGGAGAGATGCAAGCCAAAGAAACAGATATTTTAGGATTGTCCTCAAGAACGGATCTGGCCTGTATGAGGGACCCTGGGCCATTAGTTACAAAATGGTGAAATCCTGAATGAGTTAAATATAGCATTAATAGAATGAAGTGAAAAGAACCAGGAGAAAAAAAAGTATACAATACCACAATACTACAGAAATAAACAGCTATGAAAAACTTAAGAATTCTAATCAATGCTATATGATGACAGGCTACTTATCTTTTGACAGAGGGGTGGTGGACTCAGGGTACAGAACAAAACATTCATTTTTGGATGTAGTCAATGTGGGAATTTCTTTTGCTTGACTATGTATATGTTATAAGGGTTTTGAATTTCTTTATTTTTTTTTTATTTAATGGGGTAGGAGGGAGGAGAGAAGTGAGTAATGTTTTCCCAAAAATGAAAGAATAATAAAGGACAGAAAGGAAGATCAGTGAAGCATTTTTTAGAAATAGAAGAGGAAGGAGGCCAGAAAGAAAGACAGACAAGCTGGACAGCTTTAAAGTTACTTGGTGTATTTATTATAAACTTAAAAGGAAAAGCAAACTAAAATAATAGAAATTCATGGTTTTGTGTCCAATTTTCTTTTCCTTTTCTATTTTCTATATGGAAATATAGAAAATTTTATCTCATTTTATCTGATGTCTGTTAAATTCAGAATTTTATCTGATGTTTGTTAAATTCATCTGTCAAATTTATCTCATAAATTTATAAAATTTATATATCTCATAAATTTATAAATTCAGAATTTTAAAAAATACCAAAATTTAAAAATAAACAAAAATCTCTATAGCATCAATACTGCAAGGCGGGAAGGTGAGACGAGAGCAGGGGTGTTGGACTTGGAATATAAAGAGGGATAAAGTGGCAGAAGAGAAGGTTTAGAAGTAGTGAGGCAGAAGAAGAGATGGAGGGATAGGAGGTTGTAGACAGAGAGAGGGATTTCCAAGTCCAGAGTCTTAGAGGGGGCAAACTTGTGGGTGATGATGATCAAGGATACAACTGTCTCTGTGGCTGAGCTGGAGTGAGCAATAACCCATGCCCTCATACTTGTCATGTATTTACTTAGATCAGGGTTCTTATTCTGGAACCGGTGAACTCATGGTTTTTTAAAATTTTAATAACCATTTTGTATGATTGTTTTCTTTTGTGTGTTCTATTTTATGCATTTAAAAACTGTATTCTGATAAGAGGTCTATAGGTTTACCACATCTGCCAAAGGGATTCATGACATAAAGGGTGAAGGATCACTGATTTAAATGAAAGTTTAAAGTTAGGTGGGGAATAAGCTTAGCCACCAGAGCTGTCATTTTGTCAGGGGAATCCCCAGGAAGAAAACTCCTTCTACCAATTTAGCATGGCATCTTTTCTGCAACTTAGAGTCCGAAAGAGTTGACCAGATCAATACCAGGTCAAATTACTTGCCTAGAACCTCCTGGCCAGTATGTGTTACAAGCATGACTTGACCCTAGGTCTTCCTGACTCTTTGTGACTCATTTGGGGTTTTCTTGGAAGAGATACTGGAGCAGTTTGCATTTCCTCCTCCAGGTCATTTTATAGATGAGGAAAGAGGCAAACAGGGTCAAGTGACTTGCCCAGGGTCACAAAGCTGGTAAGTGTTTGAAGCCAGATTTGAACTCAGGAAGATGTCTTCCTTACTTCAGGCCTGGCACTCTCTCTGTGCCACCTAGCTGCAGAGGGGGGTGGGAAACAAGAAAAATTATTAAAGAATAGGATAGAGGGAAAGATATAATTAACAATTAAACTGTGAATGTAACTGAAATTAACTCACCCTAAAATGCAAGAGGATATAGCAAAATGGATTAAAAAAGTTGAATCCAATGCTATGTTGTTTACAAGAAATCTACTTGAAATAGAAAGATGCACACAGACTTTAAGGAGCTATAACAAAAGCTATTATGCTTCAGCTGATATAAAAAAAGGCAGCAATAGCAGTCTTGATCAGATGCAAAGCAACAGCAAAAATAGACTTAATTTAAAGAGGGAAACTATAGGTACCATAGACAATGAATTAATGATCAATATTAAACATATATGCACTAAATGGTACAGCATAGAAATACTTAAAGGAAAAGTTAAATAAATTGCTAGGAGCAATAGACAGTAAAGCTATAATATTGGAGGGCCTCAAATTACCTCTCTCAGATGTAGATAAATCTAACCAAAAAAGAAACAAAGGACCTGAAGAGAATTTTAGAAAGGTTAGATATGATAGACTTCTGAAGATTATTAAATGGCAATAGAAAGGAGCATGTCTATTTGTTAGTGCTGCTAGCACCTTAACAAAAATGGACCATTTACTAGGTCATAAAAACCTCACAAACCAATGCAGAAAAGCAAAAATATTAAATGCATTTTTTTTACATATCACAATCCAATAAAATTATATTCAAGAAAGGGACACTGATAAGACAATTAAAAATTAACAATAGATTAAATAACAATCATAAAGAATGAGTGGATCAACAAGTGAATCATAGAAATAATCAGTAGTATCATCAAAGATAATGACAAAAATGAGACAGAATACCAAAATTTTGAGAAATTCAGTCAATGCAGTACTTAGAGAAAAATTTTTTATCTCTAAAAGAGAAAAAGCAGATTAATAACCCAGCGATGGGATTAAAATAAAGATAAATATTCCTAATAAATTCCTAATAAATAATAATACTAAATATTGATGCAAAATTTCCAAATAAAGGGAACTACAACAACATATCATAAAGATTGTGTAGTATGAATAAATTGAATTTATACCAGGAATACAGGGCTGATTCAATACTAGTAAGATTATAAACATTATTAACTATCTATATTAATAAAAAAGAACAATTAAAATCCTATATTTCAATAGATACAGGAAAAGTTTTTTTTAAGAATTAATTAATTTTTAGTTTTCAACATTCACTTCCATAAGATTTTGAGTTCTAAATTTTCTCCCCCTACCTCCCCACCCTCCTCTCCAAGATGGTGTGCAATCTGATATAGACTCTACATATACATTCATATTAAACATATCTTCATATTAGTCATGTTGTAAAGAAAGATTGGAACCAATGGGAGAAACCACAAGAAAGAAGAAACAAACAAAAAGCAAATAATATGCTTCGATCTGCATCCAATCTCCATAGTTCTTTTTCTAGATATGGATTGCATTTTAGGAAAACCTTTTGATAAGATACAATACTCGTTCCTGGTTTGTTTGTTTTTAAAGCAACCTAGAAAACTTAGGAATGAATAAATCTTTTCTTAATGTAATAAGTAGTATTTGTAGTGGAGATAAACTTTCTAATACAATCAGGGATAAAGCAAGTTTGTTCATTATGACTTATTCAGTGTAGTGCTAGAAATTCTAGATATAGCAATAAGACAAAATAAAAGAAATTGAAGGAATAAACATAGTCAAAGAGAAAACAAAAAAAACTGCCTTTTGCAAACAAATAATATGATAGTTTATTTAAAGAGTCCCCAAGAGCCAACTAAAAAGCTAGTCGAAACAATTAAAACTTCAACGAAGTTGCAGGATATAAGATAAATCCACATAAATCATCAGCATTTCTGCATATTATCAACAAAATCTAACAGGAAGAGATAGAAAAAAATTCCATTTAAAACAACAATAAAAATAATAACATTCTTGGAAGACTACTTGTTAAGATAAACACATGAACTACATAAACACAACTCTACTTCTATTCACAAAATTCTGTATAGAAATAAAGACAAAGAGGTATGGCTAAGTGGTGCATTGGCCCTGTAGTCAGGAGGACCTGAGTTCAAATCCAACCTCAGACACTTAACACTTACTAGTCGTGTGACCTTGGGCAAGTCACTTAACCCCAATTACCCTGCCTTCCCCCCTCCAAAAACCAAAAAAGAGAAAGACAGATCTAAATAATTTGAGAAATATTCATTTCTCATGGATAGACCAAGCAATTATAATAAAAATGATATTGCTACCTAAATTAATTTACATATCCAGTGCCACACCAATCAAACTACCAAAGGATTATTTCTAGAGCTAGCAAAATAATTAAAATTTTATCTAGAGAAACAAAAGGTCAAGAATATCAAGGGAATTAACGGAGGGAAAAGATTAGAAGTAAAAAATATTTTGATAGTTATATTCCACTGAGTTGATATCCACCAATTTGCTTTTTCTATTACCACTGGGCATCTGGGTTTCCAATTTTCTGACATTATAAGTAGCATCCTGTGAACATTTTTGCACAAATTGCCTCCTTTTTTCTTTCGGGTTATTACCTTAGGGCATATTCCCCAAAGTGAAGCTACTAGGTCAAAGGGTAGGAACACTTTTATAGTTCTTGTTGCATACTGTTAGATTGCTCTCCAGAAAGACTGAACATGCATTTTTATGGTGTTGCCAGCAAATTTTAAGTGTACTTTCCTCATCTCCACCCACAGTGGGTTGTATCATTTATTTTAATTCTTCCTAGTTGAATTTGAGTAGCTTTGTTTTCTTCTGCAATTATTTAGTTGCTAGTGAGACTGTGCATTCTTTCATGCCATGATCTATCTACTAAGCTATATTTTCCTTACATGTAAATTGTTTTGTTGGGTCAACATGGTATCCTGGGAAGAGCTGTATTAAGAGGTGACAGGACCTGAATGCAAATATTTGCTCTATTATTTACTAACTCTGTGACCTTGAGCAAGTCATTTTAGTGCTTCAGGCCTCAGTTTCTTGAGGGTGTTGGACTAGGTGACATCTAAAGTCCCTTACAGCTTTATATCCAAGAACTTATTAAGTAAATCTGGAAAAGTAGTTGGAAGCCAAATCTTGAAAGGCTTCAAATGCCAGATTGAAGAATTTCTGTTTTATCCTAAAGACAATCAAGATCCTCCTGAGAATTTTGAGCAAGGGAATGATGTGGTAAGATATGGCCATTAGGAAAATAATTTTGTCAGATGTGTGGAGGATGAGTTAGGAAAGGGAGAAAGTGCTTAAAAGCAAAAAGTTGGGGACTCGGGGTCTGGAATGATGCCTGGTGTGATTGTTTTGTTGGTTGAGTTTTGCTTAATTTTGTTGTTCCTGTTATTAAGAAACAATCAATGTACATGTATAGCCTATATCAGATTGTTTGCTTTATTGGGGAGGGAGAAAAAAATTTGGAACTCAAAATGTTTTTTTTTTAATGATTTTTATCAGTCTTGTTCATATTTTCCATTGACATTTTGCATGTATTATAGTTGCATGAATCTGTTAATCATGCTGTTTTTAAAATATGCACCTATATTGTTGTTTTGCATATTTTATTTTGTAAGACTATTAATCATGTTATTGAAGATCTAATTTTGCTTGTTTTATAAAGATATGCATTTACTACTAAGACATTTGAAACAATTTTTCAAGTGAAGCTTTGCATTATGCTATGTATCTTTTTTTGGGGGGGAACTCAAAATCTGATAAAAATAAATGTTGAAAAAAAATATATATATACACTAAAAAAAAGAATCAAGGCAAAGGGTAGAAGCAATAGTCAGAAATACTTCAGATGTTTTTTTAAAAAGCAGAAAAATTAATTAGTGGGAAAAGGCTATTTTATCACTCAATAGGATTAAGTGAGAGATGGTGTCTAAGCCAAGTTCTCCTCAATTGTGTGGAAACAAAAAGAAATATGGCAAATCACATAAAAGGACAAAAAAAGGATATCACCAGAGAGATTGAAGGAATAGAGTTTTGGTTTTTGTTAAATAAGGAATTATTAAATACCTGCTATTTGCCAGGTGCTTTGCAAAGCACTTTATAAAATATTGTTTCAGTTTGTCCTCATAACAACCATGGGAGGTGGTGCTATTATCATCCCCATTTTACAGATGAAGAAACTAAGATTAAGTAATTTGCCCAAAGTCACATAGCTAGCAAGTGTCTGAGGTTAGATTTGAACTCAGGACTTCCTGACTCCAAGTCCAGAGCTCAATCCACTGTACTGCTTAGCTGCCCCAGAAAAATTATTTGCAAAATGGCCCCAAGTTATTTTTCCCAACTGAGTGTCCTCATCTTTAAGGGTTGGACCTGCTGACTCTAAGGTGCCTTCTAGTTCTAAGTGTATGGTGCTTTGTTATTCATGACTTAGGATGTGTTTCAGCCTCCTCATACCCACTATGCCTGAACTTTGCCATTAACCTTTGGAGTGATTCTCAACCTTGATTCCTCAGAAACTGTGTATTCTGTGACTCTTAGCCACACTAGAAGAAGACTGGTGTTAAATGTATAGACTTCTTGGTTTCAAGCATAAGCTTAGGGTCATTAGAAGCCCTGGACAGTTTCCCAAAAGCAATCCAACTTGCTCTTCTGTTCTGAGCCTAGCTCCTTGTCCATTTGCAAGGTCTATCTCAGATAGAGAAATACTTATAGACAGGCTTGATCATTTGTTCATGCAACTGCAAATCAGAGTCTAGACTCTAGAGAATAAATGGCAGTTGTTGTTTCTAATCAGTCTTTCCTCTCTAGAGAGCTGGGCTATATTCTTGGAACTGAATGTTGTTCTCATTCAGGAGGCTGGCTCGGCAATATTTCAGGCCTTAATGCAATCATCACAATGTCACCTATTCATCCATCCATTCATCTCTCTGTCCTTTTGTCCATTCATCCATCCATCCATCCATCCATCCATCCATCCATCCATCCATCCAT
>NW_027185854.1:270270-465216 GCF_028583685.1 Petaurus breviceps papuanus
CATCCATCCATCCATCCATCCATCCATCCATCCATCCATCCATCCATCCAAGTATCCTGTAGGGAAGACCTCACCACATATTGGGAATCCCTTTATGACCTGGACTCTTGGCTGTGCCTCCTCTAAAACACTGGAAACACCTTTGGTGAACATATCTCCTCCCACCAAAGATCTACCCAGCATCCTGGTGGCTTACTCAAGGTCCTCTCGTGATTGTTGTTCAGTCATTTTCAATTGTGTCTGACTCCTTATGACCCCATTTGGGGTTTTCTTGGCAAAGATACTGGAGTGATTTGCCATGTGAATCTCCAGATCATTTTACAGAGGAGGAAACTGAGGCAAACAGGGTCAAATGACTTGCCCACGGTCACACAGCTAGTAAGTGTCTGAGGCCAGATTTGAAATCAGGAAGGTGAGTCTTCCTGACTCCAGGCCCAGGGCTCTGCCTACTACACAGAACCACCTTTTTGCCTCTTGTCATTACATGGGTTCCAGTGGAGCTGTCCATGTCATCTTTTGTCCTCCCTGCATAACAGCCCACCTCCTTTCTCTGATTATCATCTTAATCTTGCTGCTGTTGCAGAGTTGTTTTCTTCCCCTACAACAATTCAGCCTCCCGTGTGTTATTCCTAAAGCACAAAGTTGTATGGTCTCCCCGTTACCTCCAAGATTGAATATAAAACCCTCTAGCATTTAAGGGCCTTCTCAACCTGGGCCCTTCCCACTTTTCCAGTCATTTTATACATTGACTCTCGCCATGCATCCAAGATCCAGCCACACTGGCCAGCCTCCTTGCAGTTCTTCTACTATGTCACCTCATCTCCTCTCTCCATGCCTTTGCCCTTGCTGTGCCCCCTGCCTGGGATGCCCTGCCTTGTGCAGGAGGCCTGTGCCAGTCCCTTCAGTGGCTAATGCCTCCAGCTTTCAGATGCCTTTATCTCCTCTGTTTGGACCTTGATATATCCACATACCATCCCCTCTATTAGAACACGTGATCCTTGAGCTCACAGACAGTGGGGTTTCTATCTTTTTTTTTGTAGCACAGTGCCCGGCACATTGTAAGTGTTCAATAAATGTTCATTGACTGATTGGCTATAGCCTGCTAAGCCGTATGCCTCTTTGGGGGTAAGTCTTTGGAGGCTGGTGCTCTGTGCCTCACAGCCATTCTCACTGGAGGAATTTCTAGGTCCTAAGGAAGGAACCGCAGAACAGGGAAAGATTGAAGATGAGTAAAAATGGAACCATCAGTAAGGAAAGGTCTTAGTAGAGACAGAAGCTAATGGCATCAGGGGCCCAGATTCTAATCACGGGTTAGTCCTAGGAGGGAGATCACCTCATCCTCTGAGACTAGACAAAGGAGGTGAGAGTGGGTGAAGATGCAGAGAGGTTTTGGTTTGTGGAGTAGAGAAAATGGGGCAGTTCCCTATGTACGGCTTCACTTTGCTCAGGCCAGTAGAAAGTCCTCTGCAGAAAAAGTGGGTCGGGGGGTGGGAGTAGTAAAGGGAGTGTGAAGAGAGAGAAGAATGTTTTAGATAGCTGCCAGATTGGGGGCAGGAAGGAGGGAGGAAGGGAGGAGGAGTGGAGAAGAGATTGGGGCATGGAGAAAGCCGGGGAAAAGAGGGACATAATGGGGGTGACTAGGGACTGACCTGGTAGGAATGTGAGAAAGACCAGGGGCACTGGCCCTTCCCCCACACCTGCAAGTCAGGGCTGTTTACTCCCAGGCTGTGCTGTTACTGGTCTGTGTGTCCCTATGCCTTTGGAAAATCCCCCAATTCTCCTTAGAGACAGCTCTGCCTCCAAGGATGGGGAAAGCAAACAGTTTAATTAGTTAAAAACAAAACAGACAAACAGGGCTATCAAGGAAATACAAGAGCAGGGGCCGCCACAGTAATAGGAACCCTGAACTGAAACCCCATCCCCTGGGGTGAAGGCTTTCTTTCACTTCATCCCTTTTCTTGTCATTCCAGATCCACAGAGGGAGAATCAGGAAGGTCAGCTGCTTAATAGACATGTTCTGTCTCTCAGTGAGGGCTCAGGCAGGATGAGGAACTGTCAGTATTGGTGAGGGAATTGGGCGGCCAACTGTGCAGTTGTTCCAACAGACGGTAAGAAGCAGGTTGGGGGCTGGGTTTCTCCACCTGATTCACAGTGGGATGCAGAGACATCAGGTTCTATAGATCCTGGCTGTCCGGCTCTTTCTGACTTTCTTCTTTCTGGGAGATAGGGCAGGAACAAGGCTCCCCCAGCCATAGCAGCCACTTTGAAGGATATGGAAGCAGTCGGGCTAGGTCATCTTTCCCCATTACTGTTTTCTCTCTCTATCCCAAGGGCTCTTAACCTGGGGTCCGCAAACCCTCAAGGGGTCAAGGGAGGGATAGATTTTAGGAGGTCTGTGAATTTGGATGGGAAAAAAATTACATCTTTATTTTCACTAATCTCTAACGAAAATTGAGCATTTCCTTCAATTATCAATGTAGGCAATAAAATGTTATTCTGAGAAGGGGTCCATAGTTTGCCTAAGGGTTCCATGAAAGAAACAAGCATTTATTAAACCACACTATGTGACAGATGGGGCAACTAGGTGGCAGACTGTATAGAGCACTAGGCCTGGAGTCAGAAAGAGCAGGATTCAGATCGGACCTCAGACCTTGCTGAAGGAGGAACCACCAATGATGCAGAGAAAGCACTGATTCTGGAGTTCAGATCTCACCTCTGATGTTTACTACCAGTGGAGCTCTGGGACTTAATCTCTACAGGCCTCAGTTTCCTCATCTATAAAATGAAAGTACTGGATTAGAGGACCTTTGAGGTCCTTTCCCATTCCAGATCTAAATTACTTTCTTTTGTATTTAATTTTTTGTGCACTTGTTCTCTCCCTCCATCCCCACCACCTCCCAGATAGCATGGACATTCTTTTAGGGAAAGGGATGCTTTGATTTTTGTCTTCCTATCCCCAGCATGTAGCGGAGCGTCAGGCAAACAGCAGGTGCTTAATAGGTGTTTGCCAAATTGAACTACATGGAATCTTTCCCTCTTCCCCCTTCCTTCACATTTCTTATCCAATCATTTGCCAAGTCTTGTTGCTTCTGCCTCCACAACATCTCATATCTGTCCTCTTCTCTCCACTCATGAATCTGCCACACTAATTCAGACCTTCATTCCTACTTGCCTGGACAGTTACTATAGTCTACTCACTGGTACAATCCCTCTAGTCTCTCCCCTCATCAGTCAACCCTTCCTACTGCTTTCAACTGCCAACTTTCTACAGCTGTCAACTAACATTTGTAAGGTACAGTTCAAACAATGTCACCTCCCTACTCAAAAGCCTTTCTTTACTTCCATATTTTCTCTAAGATAAAACAAAAATGTCTTAACGTGGCTTGATCTAGCTCTGAACTGCTTTTCCAACCTTATGTCACATTGCTCACCTTCTCACACTTTATCCTTCAACTAAGTGGAATTAGTAACTGTTGTCTTACTCAAAACCGCATTTTCTACCTCCTACCTCTAAGTTACCTACATGCGCCTTTCAGAATTCTTCTCATTATTGGAATGCAGCTGGTATATGTGGTGGTGAGAATAAGTGATTTGGACAGGGACCAGTAGGATTACAGTAGATGGAGTAACATGTTAGATACACAGAAAAGGGATTGCTCTGCCAGCAGGACTTAAATAATAAAAGAACTTAAAAGGTTAACCTGCCTGCAGAGAAAACAAAGGTCTAAACCACTTACTGAATTCCACTTTAACAGAGTGCTAAGTATCCATAGCTTTCAGAAAGCTCTGCCATCAATTAATGAGAGGAAAGGATTCAGATAAAATGTTTCCAAAATGGAAAAAAATGGTAGCTTGCTTGATTTCAATTAGGTTAAAAATGGTGATTAGTTGATCCTTTGTTCATTAGTTAAAACCCTAGTGGCATCTATGGAATATGTGAGTTGGAAGGAACCAGTCACAAAGACAGTCATACCCTCAATCTTGCCATCACCCACAATGTATAGCCTCTATGTTCAAGAATTTTGAAATCTCCTTATCAAACCATAATCTATTGGCTTTCCACCTCCCCCTCTCCCTTCCTTTATGTAACCATACTTTTTGTCCACACTATGACCTCTGTTCCTTCATTTCCCCAATTCTCTCCCAGGCCATCACCCCTGAGCTAACCACTTTCTCCTCTTTTCCTCATCTTAACCCCTTGGTGAACTAATTCAACTCTACACTGTCCTCATCAGGTCCTTGTGTCCTTATTATGTCACTAGTTGTGTCCTGCCAAGCCTTTGCCTTGGATCAATTGCTCCCACTATCTACAGCTTTTGTTCCAACGTGTTGCTAAAGAAAGGTGGAGAAAATCACATAACTGTCCCAACTGGGTCCATTATAAATTTATATTGCACAATCTCAACTGGGTCCTCACTGCTGCTTGGCAATCCTACTCACTCTCCCACTCTCCACAGCAGTTCTTCTAAATCTCATCTTTCAAATCTCCTGTGGCTCTTCTTCCTCAAACTTCTCATCTAAGAACCTTGCTCATATTCTACAGAGAAAAATGGAGGCCGTTCACCATGAACTCCCTCACCTCTTATCACTCAATTGCCTTCTGCCGCTCTCTCCTCCTCCATTCCTGTCTCATATGAAGAGGTGGCCTTACTCCTTACCAAGGCTGACCCCTCTACCTGCATAAGTAATTCCATTCTATGCTGTCTTCTTGAGCACACTGTCCTCTCTGCAGTCACCACTCCATCATTTATTTTCAATCTCTCTCCCTCCACTGGCTCATTCCTTACTGCTTACAAATGTGTCCATGTCTCCTTCGTCCTTACTTGACCCTTCTATCCCTACTAAATATTATCCTATCTCTCTTTTGCCCTTTGGTGCTAAACTCCTTGAAAAGGCATCTACACTAGGTGTCTCTACTATCTCTCCTCTCCCTCTCTTCTATAAGGAATCACATACAATCAGAAACCACAATAGATTCTTTTTTATATTTAGTGATTAACCAGTCCAACCCATCTCTAAACAAGAGCCTCCTTTATCATATACCTGATAATCCAGCTTTTGCTTGGAGATAACCATTTGGGGGAACTCATAACTCATGAATTATGATTTCATTAGCCATGACACTTTTGGATAACTAACTGTTAGGAAGTTTTCCTTGAAATTGAGTTTCCATTTGCCACTTTGCAATCTTCCCTGTGCATTGTCTCCCCCATTAGAATGTGAGCCCTGCAGAGGGGGACTGCCTTACTTCTCTATTTGTATCCCACAGTTCTTTGCACATAAAGGGCTTAATAAATACCTTTTCATTCATTCATATTTTCTCCTACTTCTACCCTCTGGCTTCAAGGAGAACAAGTCACATTCCCTCTTTTGAAAAATAAATCTCCAAATACTAGAAGACAACATCAATGTCCCTCCCATTAGGTCTTCTCTTTGAGCTAAAAATTCCCATTTCCTTTGACCAGTCTTCTAATGGTATGATATAAGGACACTCTCAAGGTCTCTCTGAAGAACTTTGGAATTGATTGAATGATATGGGAGACACTGGCACAGGAGTGTCCGGCATGGCATGTCCTCATCAGAGAAGGTGCTGTGCTTTATGAACAAAGCAGAATTGTAGTAACTCAAAAGAAACACAAGATGTGCAAATTTAGAGAATCCACCCTAAATGTTCATTCACACAGACTATTTGTACCTGACCTGTGGCAGAACATTCCAAGCTCGTATTGGTCTGATCAGCCATGGTCAGACCCACTGTAACTTGACTCTAACATAGTGATGTCATTTTGATCCTTTTTGAGAACAATGGACAACTAACAAACCAGGTTGAAAGATTTCCAGGCCCTTCCCCATTCTCATTGTCTACCTCTAAACAGTTTAGCTTATCCATGTCCTTCCTAAAATGGGATGCCTAGAACTAAACACAATACTCCAGATGGACTTTGACCTGGGCAGAGTTCAGCAGTAGCACACCCTCTTCCCCCAGGCCTGGATATGAGGCCTCTCTTTTTATATTTTTATCCTCTTTTGAAGTTTTATTTGTTTATATCTACTTTTCACATAACCTTTATTTATGAATATATCCTCCTCTCCCAACTAGCGAATCATTTCATGTAAAAAAAATCAATAAAAAATGAGCAAAACTATCAGCTGTGACGGACAGTACATACCATATTAAATACTCGTCATCAACCACGTCAGCATTTTCTCCAGTCCTTTCTGGGCTTCACTTGGTCATTGTAATTAAATTTTAAATTAAATTCAATTTTTATTCTGTTCTTTTGATTTATATTGCTGCAGTCATTGCATACATTGTTTACCTGCTTATGTCCAGTTTGTATTAGTTCATGTAAGTTTTCCCAGGTTTCTCAAAATTCTTTATATTTGTCACTTCTTTATTGTGCAATGATATTCCCTTTCATTCCTGTAATTTGTTTAGCCATTCCCTAATCAATGAACATTTATTGTGTTTTGTTTATTTTGTTTTCTGTACAAATATGCTGGAATAAAAATGTTATTGTATATGGGACCTTTCTTTTGGCCTTTGATCATAGACCCAGCAGTGGTATCTCTGGGTTAAAGGGCATTTTATTAACATTTTAAACATAATTCCAAATTGCTTTCCAGAATATTTGGACCAGTTCATCATTCTGTCAAGTATATCAGTGTGCTTACCTTTCTACAGACCCTTCAATATCAACAAGTTCCATCTTTTGTCATCTTTGCCAATTTTCTGTGAGTGAAGTAAAACCTTAAGAGTTGCTTTGATTTGCTTTTCTCTTACTTTTAGTGATTTGAAGAAATCTTTCATGTGACTATAAACAGTTTGCCATTCTCTGAGAACTGGGATTTGTAAAAAACAATATATCACTAGGTTTCTCTTAATGTGATTTATGATTTCATTAGGTTTTTGGCTATTACCTCATTACCATAACGGTGATGGACTGAGGTGCTTGCTCTATATGGCAGCTCCCAACATTTCTCTACTCCTTAGTCATGTTCATATTCTCCTAATTTGGCAAATTTGGAAAAACCCAATCCATTTTCTTTGATTTATATTAAGTCCACTAAGACTTCTAGATCTTTTTCAGATAATCTAATGTCTAGACCTATCTCTCCTATCTGGTACTTGTGAATTTGTTTTGGAACCTGACTTTTAAGACTTGACCCTTTTTTTCTTTTTCTCTTTAAAGGCATTGTTTCACACTAAAAATACAAGGAAAAAGATCTATTTTTCAAGTTACAGATGGCTTACAGGACCCATACACAAATGTGTCATTAGGAAAACTCAATACCAGGTCCTTTAATTTGAAGCTTTTAGTGACACTTTCATTTTCAGAAGGAAGCTCACTCTTCTCCCCCACTGAAATACTTTGACTTTGAAGATTAAGATGACAAATAGCCATTTAAAATCATAATAATATAATTATATTTTAGGAGATTTTAAAATAAAGGGAACAGAAGCATAGGAATGGAGGTTATTTTAACAGAAATTCAGTATAGCACAACTCCCACAGATGACTCAGGCAACTACTCACCTCCTCCCCAGAAACTGCTCACAAAAACCTTACCAGTTTGCTAAAAAAAGGATTCCCTGAGAATCATCAGGGCAAGTAAACATTCTTTCCTCACTTGGTAGCATTACGAAATTTGTAATCTATTGACTGGATAATTGCTTCGAAGACGCAGAGACCTAGATGGCATAGTATAATATAACAGGAAGGACTGGTAAGAACAGAGTGGGCTTGGCTTGGGTTTGGAGCTGTGTGGCACTGGGGCCACACAGGCAGTGAACTGTTCTGAGCCTCATATGGGTATGTGACTCCCTTCATTAGACTGTAAGCTTCTGGAGGGCAAGACTGTCTTTGACCTCTTTTTGTATGCCCAGTGCTTAGCACAGTACCTGGCACACAGAAGGAGTCTAATAAATATTTATTGAATGACTGATTGGGGCATAGTGCACATAGCACTGGACTTGGAGTCAAGGAGAACTGGGTTCAAATCCTTCCTCAAAAACTTACTGGTTGTGTGATCCTGCGCAGATTGCTTGACCTGTCTCAGCTCAGTTTCCTCATCTATAAAATGGGCATAGCTGAGAGAACAAAATCAGATAATATTTGTAAGATACTTCATAGGCCTTAAAGCCCTACTACATACTACAGACTTACACCCATCCATTTTTGCCTCCTCCCACCTCCAGTTCAAACATGACAAAATGTACCCTCATATCAGCTGCTTAAGACCAATTCTGTTGTGGTGGTAAAAGCCCCCAGGACCTTTGTTTTGGGGACCATGGACTGGAAATGTGCCCTCCATCAGCTTTTTATTTTAACTATTTCTTGCTAATTAGGTACTCCATTTTTTTTTCCTCTGCCACTGGAATACACTTGACCTGAAGACTTTTTTATTTTGGCATCAGTCATGGGCTCCAGATGTATAATCCAATATTTAGGATTAGAGGGATCTTAGAGGCTGTTAAATCTCACCCCTCATTTTTCAGGTGAGGAAACTGAGGCCCAGCAGTGTGTGGCAGATTTAAGATTTGAACCAAGAATTTCAACTCCAAAGTCTGGCAAACTTTCCAGCATACCAGTTAGTTACCCTCCTCTACTTATGACTCTGGCCAGACGTACCAATATCACAACTGTCCTCAGGAACTCTTGTGAAGGAACCACACTACTAGCCTCCTTTGGGATTTAATATGTCATAGGGATCTTCATTTCAGATGGTAGTAGAGAGAAGAGTGAGGATAATCTGAGTTCAGATTTTCCCTCAGACACCTATTAGGTATGTACACCTGAGAAAGTAATTTAATTTCTATCTGATATCTCAGTTTTCTCATCTGTAAAATGGGGATTATTTTACCTTGGGATCTGTCTCCAGGGTTATGATGAGGATAAAATGAGATAATATTTGTCATCACTTTGCAAACCTTAAAGCACTATA
The DNA here is from genome assembly GCF_028583685.1 of Petaurus breviceps papuanus. Lineage (NCBI taxonomy): Eukaryota > Metazoa > Chordata > Mammalia > Diprotodontia > Petauridae > Petaurus > Petaurus breviceps. The sequence goes on from NW_027185854.1 coordinate 279,217, forward strand.
CAAATGCTAGTTATTATTAATACTATTGCTATTTTTGTAAATATTCACCACCCTGCCATTTCAACTGAGACTTCATTTCCTTCCCCATTGCTGGATTCCTGACATTACCAGCAATACGGTCCCAGTTATGGCAAGGAAAAATACAATACCAAATATAACTACCCAAATAGGTGCAGATGCTTCAGTAGGATGTGTGAATGGAGGGAATTTTTAGAAATTTCCAAGTCTGGTCATTTATTAAAGATGATGTCAAGGTGAAATAAATATAAGAAATTTTACATATATCAATAGATTTTTTTTTTTTGCTTTTTGGAGGGGGGAAGGCTCCAATTGGGGTTAAGTGACTTGTCCAAGGTCACACGACTAGTAAATGTTAAATGTCTGAGTCTGGATTTGAACTCAGGTCCTCCTGACTCTGGGAGCAGTGCTCTATTCACTGTGCCACCTAGGTGCCCCTACATATCAATAGATTTTAAAAATAATTTGAGGGAATGAACTAAACCCTGGATGGTCTTCTTCTTGCCACTTAAACACAGGAGGACAAAGTAGCAACAAGTAACTAACAGTCTTTCATGTAATAAGCTCATACACGCCTATGCTGCAGATTTGGGAGGTGGCATGAATGGAGCCAGGTGCTTGGGCTGTACAGTGGCTTCCAACATTTTTCATCCATCTCTCTGCCATGTTTCACATTTTGGAGAATTTGGGAAAAAAATCAACTGACCCAACCCATTGTTCTTAGATCTCCATTTAAGTCAGACGGCTTATAATTTTAACCTAAATGATACTAGTCCTTTCCATCATTTCCCCAGTTATTAACCCATCTACCCTGCCCTTCCTTCTTGAAATCGATTTTCTATATTACTTATATACAAATATAAGCACAAATGTATTTTGTACCTGTTATTTATGTGTAAGCATGTTTCCTCTCATTTCTAGTAGAATGTAAGCCCCTTGAGGGTGGAGACTGTGTAGCTTTTATCTCTTTGTCCCCAACACTCAGCCTAGTGCCTGGCTATCCATTATGTATCGTTAGTCAGTTTGATAAGCATGCCAGCTATGTCTTGATCCAAGTTATGGAGAATGTACGGGCTGAATGAATGCAGATTGATTTGCTGATCAATTAAAAATTTTTAAAACATTTTTATTTAAAGTTTTGAGTTTCAAATTCTATCCCTCCCTTCTTCCCTGCCCTCCCCCATCCCTGAGAAGGTAAGTAATCAAATATAGGTTATACATGTGCAATTATTTAAAACATTTCCATATTAGTCATTTGGTACAAGAAGATTCAAATAAAAGGAAAAAATGAAGAAAGTGAAAAATAGTATGCTTCCATCTGTATTCACACAAAACCAGTTCTTTCTCTGGAGGTGGATAGCATGCTTCATTGCTAGTCCTTTGGGATTGTCCTGGATCATTGTATTGCTGAGAATAGCTAATAGGTTCTTCTTTGAACAATATGACTGTTACTGTGCACAACATTCTCCTGGTTCTGTTCACTTCACTATGTATCAGTTCATGTAAGTCTTTCCAGGTTTTACTGAAATCATCCCACTTGTCATTTCTTATATAGCACAATAATATTCTATTATAATCATATACCACAACTTGTTTAGCTATTCCCCAATTGATAGGCATCCTTTTGATTTTCCAATTCCTAGACACCACAAAAAAGAATTGCTATAAATATTCTTGTACAAATATCTCCTTTTTCCCCTTTTTAGATGTCTTTGGGTAATAGAACTAGCAGTGATATTGCCAGATCCAAGGGTATGCACAGTTTTATAGCTCTTTGGGCATAGTTCTAAATTGCTCTCCAGAATGGTTGTATCAGTTCACACCTCCACCAACAGTGCATTCGTGTTCCAGTTTTCCCACATCCCCTCCAACATCCAACATTTTTTGCCATGTAAGCTAATCTTATAGGTGAGGGAGTTACTAGTATTTTAATAAATTTGACTCAGTTCTGTGTGTATGTGTATGTGTGTATGTATATATATATATATATGTATATATATATTTTCAAAATGAGGCCTTTATCAGAGATTCTTCTTGCAATTGTCCCCCCCTCCCATTTTCTGCTTTCCTTATAATTTTGGTTACATTGGTTTTGTTTGTGCAAAAACTTTTAAATTTTATATTATCAAAATTAGCTATTTTACATGCTGATCAATTTTAACTGAAGACCTTTGAGCTAGTACTTTGACCATAACCAGCATTCTAACAACCTCTCTCCTGTCAATGAAATTTGTTTTAGTGGTGTCTGAAGTCAGCTCCACTTATTTTTTCTGAATTACCAATATAATTATCCCTAGTCAGGTTTGTCTGGCCGTACAATGTCCAGTTTAATTTTTCTTTTCATTTTTATTATTTTCATGTGAGAGGCAGCATGGTATAGTGGATAGAGACTTGGCTTGGTGTGACCTTGGACAAGTTGCTTAACTATGCGATACCCCTGCGCAATTCTATAAGTGTGTAAATTGCAGAAGGATTGCTGAGGTGAACTGACAGGAGGATTTTCCCACCAGAGAGTTCCCTACATGTATAAAATCATAGGTTCAGACAAAAAAAATCCAATTTTTTTAATATTAGCCAGGTTTTAAATTAATTTAAGAACCACTTATTTTCCAGGAATTACACTGATCAGGTATGTTAGAGGAAGACTTTTCATAAATTTTTCTTCTTTTTTTTTTCTTCAAAGACAAATCTCTTTTCAAACTCTTATTTAATAAACTGCTGTTGATTTGAATGAGCATGAAAAAAGTTAATTGGATTATATACTGTTAACCTGGGGTGTGAAAGTTTCCTAATAACTCCCAAGAAGTTTTTCCAGTTACCTAAATCCAGTCTTTGTTTATAAAACTCAATGCCTTGGGGCAGCTAGGAGGCACAGTGAACAGAGCACTGGTCCTGGAGTCAGAAGGACCTGAGTTCAAATTCGGCCTCAGACACTTAACACAAGTCTAGCTGTGTGACCTTGGGCAAGTCACTTAACCCCAATTGCCCTACCTTCCGCCCTCCAAAAAGCAAAAGGAAAAATCTAAAAAAAAAAAAAAGTCGATGCCTTTAAATTTTTTTCTTTTAATTGACAAGTATTTATTTTCTCTTCTTTTCTCTCCACTGGAAAAAAAAAAAGGAAACCTTTGTAAAAAACATGCACAGTCAAACAAGACATATTTCCACATTGGCTATGTCCAAAAATGTATCTCATTCTAGATGTTGAATCTATTACCTTTCTGTCAACAGGTGGGTAGTACCCTTCATCATCTGTCCTCTGGAATCATAGTTGACCAATTGTGATCATTGTATTGATCATAGTACTGAAGGGTTTCAAAATTGTTTGTCTTTACAATGTTGTTTTTGTGTAAATTGCTTTCTCGGTTTTTTTCATTTTACTTTGTATCAGTTCATACAAGCCTTTCCAGGTCTCTCTCAAATTGTCCTTTCTGTTATGTCTTATGGCTCAATAATATTCATATATATATGTATGTGTATATACATACACATACACATACATGCATACACACATACATATATACTAGGAAGGCAGATGGTGCATCAGATAGAGCAGTGGGCTTGGAATCAGAAAGACTTTGTGAGTTCAAATGTGGTTTCAGACCCTGGGCACTCAACCCTGTCTGCCTTAGTTTCCTCATCTGTAAAATGGGCTAGAGAAGGAAATGGCAAACCACTCCAGTATCTTTGCTGAGAAAGCACCAAATGGAGTCACAAAGAGTTGGATATAACTGAACAACACCATATATATATATATATATATATATATATATATATACATACATACACACATATATACTATTAATTCAGTCATTCCCCAATTGATGGGTACCCGTTTAGCTTCCAATTCTTTGCCTCTACAGATAGGACCACTCTAAATATCTTTGTACAAGTGAACCCTTTTCTACGTCCTTTGACTCTCTCAAAGAAAGGTGTGGCAGTAGTAGTTCTGTATCAGAGGGCATGCACAGTTTAGTAACATTTTGGGCATAGCTCCCAGCTGCTTTCCAGAATGGCTGTCCCATTAGGCAGGTCCAGCAACAATGCATGAGCATGCCTATTTCTCCAAAGCCCCTCCAACGTTTGTTGCTTTCCTTTATTGCCAATGTGGCCAATCTGACAGGCATGAAGTGGAAACTAAGAATTGCTTTAATTACCATTTCTTTAGTTATTAGCGAGTTGAAGCATTTTTTTTTATGTGACCATTGATAGCTTGAATTTGAGCATATATCAGTTGGGGAAAGATCCAGTGCCTTTTGACATTGGTGCCATTCTTTCTACTTTGCACCAATCCATGGACTTGTGGTTATAATGCTTATATTCAGAAATTTTTATTTACTGTTCTGATTTTAAAAGTAGAAAAATCATAAACATTTTTGAGAGTCACATGGACATAGGTAAAGGGAAAACTGTATAAAGAATTTCATTAAGACATCTCTTTCCTTAGCATTCCTGTACCATTTGCCCCAAGGGAGTTGAAAGAATGAATTAGTAAGTGAAAACATTTATAAAGTGACTTCCATGTGCCAAGTGCTTTGCTGAAAGCTGGAGCTACAAATCCAAAAATAAGACAGAACATGCCTTCAAGGAACTTATGTTCTAATAGGGAGAGACCATGTATCTGGGGGACCCGTGGCTAGAAATAGTTAAGTATAGCTATAAGAAAATTAAATGACATTCCTTTTCCAGAAGCAATAGCAATATTGATTTGATTATAGTTCCCAGACCAAGAGATGGAGGTGGAAAGGGGAGAGAAAGAGCAGGAGGTAACTATCAAAGTATAATGCTTGGGGGCACATCCCAACTCATAAGACAGATTCCTGGATGATTGCCCCAGGCTCCATGAATATTCTGTGAGTCAGCAACTCTAACCCTATAGCTCACAAGCTGGTTGATGTGTTTGCTTTTAATAGTCAGCCAGAGGATACAATTAGCTCAAAGCAAAGGCATTTCCTGAATTGGCATAGTAAGAAAATAGCAATAAAACCTTTTTCCCCAAAATCTGGAACCATTCTCCCACAAATATATTTAGCATCAGCAGGGAAAGAAAATAGATACTTAAAGAGGACGTAGAAAGGTATACACATAGGGAACATAAGCTTCTCTCTCTCTCTCTGTATGTATATATATATATATATACACATATATATTATATATATACACACACATACATATATACATCTGTGTTTCCTGCTTTTAGCCCCACCTATTGGACTCCAGAACTCCACCAGACACTGGAGAGAAAAGGGAATGAACCCTTTTCGAAAGAAGAGGTTGAATCTAGGAATTGGGTCTCCTTGCCCATCTTGACTTGGAGCTCTGTAGTTTGCCACCTTCTTTACCATGGCGATATCAGTCTGTCTGCACCCTGAGATATTACCAAGGAGGCAGCTACAGGGCAGCCAATGCCAATCAAGTTTATAAGCCTCACCATGGTGGTCCCAAACTTCAGGAAATTGTCATAATCTAAGCTTGCCCTGGTGAGCTGCTCATTGTGTTTTTAAAATTCACTTTTAAAGAATAAACCTGCCCAAAACTGCCCTTATTTTATGATTTCTGTACAGAGGGGGGTTTTATGGGTTTTAAATAAACTTAATGTGCATGTCTAAAAAATGATATAGGATATCATTGGTCACATAGGGAGAGTAAAGACTATATATATATATATACATATATATATATATATGAAGTTTTATACACACGCACACAAACACACACACACACACACACATATATGAAGTTAGCTAGCTAGCTACATACACATCTCCAGGGCTGAAAGGCTATGGAAATGCTGATGTCCCACCACATAGTAGAACGGTAAATGACAAGATAGCCAGAGTGGATGGCAAGGTGGGATGTGAAGCAGAGTCTGAGCTGGACTTTGCTAGATATAGTGAAGTATGTGAGTCTGTCTGTGCTTATACACTCAGCAATCAGTACAGCTCAGCCCAAACTGAACAGATTAACTCTCCCAGGGAATGGTCTTTGGAGTTCTGTATTTGGAGTACGTATTACAGAGGGAGCAGTGGTAACGGCGTGTGTATGCCCAGAATCCTGGGGCAGACAGGTGAGTGGAATGAGAAGACTTAGTATTTATAAAAGGCAGGCACAATTAACTGCAAAAAGGCAACACAAAGACCTGCTTTATCCACATTTGGGGTAAGAGGAGGATAAAAGGGAAAGGGTGGATGAAATATAACAGAGGAGCAGAATTATCAGCTTCCATTTCGCATCCTTCTTTTCTAACAAAGAGATCTTCATACTGGGAAATATAGAACAGTAATGTTTAACAAGGGATTATGACCCAAGGTAAAGGGAAGAGATGGCAAGAATTGACTTAGCTGACCTTAGTGAATTTATGCCACCAAATCCAGACAAACTCCACACCTATGTACTAAAAGGAGGTGTGAGGCTGATTTCTGATGACTGTTTGTTCCTTTGATATCTCACGTGTCCAATCAAGGGACTCTCTTGCTCAAGAATCTTCAGTGGTTCCCTATTTGTCTCTGGGATGAAATCAAACTTTTTAGCTTTATTAAATGCTAAAGAGCTTTAGCTCCTTCTAAAGCTTGACACAGTCAGGTGAAAACCTACCTTTCCAGACTTATTTCACATTACTCCTTTTCACATACTTCACACCCCAGCTGAACTAGCCAACCTGTCATTTTCCAAACTCAGCATCTCACCTCTCTCCACTGCATTGACGCAGACTGTTTCCTATGCATGCAATGCATTTCTCCTTCACCTTCACCATTAGCTCTGTAAGCCTTATTTTTTCATAATATGACTCATTTATGCCAGTCATTAGTGCTTTCAACTGATTCAAATGGCCTTGAATTTATATTTTCAAATATTGTGCCATGCAAGTCCTCATAGACCAGAGACTATTTGCCACTTTTGTCTTTGTGTTCCTAGCATACAACATAGTAACTTGTATACGGTAGGCGATGAATAAATGTTAACTGAATTGACCTAAGGGTTTCTCTGATATAGGTTCTTTCTAATCCCTCCATGACTTATCACCCTTGCTTGTCCTTACTCTTCCATGATTCCTCTACAAGCTGACCACCCAGTGTGCAGGGAGATTTCCTCCGGATCTCTTGACATGGTGTAGATACCAATGGAGCATGAAGACTTGCCTCCCTCCCTCTTGCTACATGACCAGCCTCACTCTCATACATTTTTCTGATGATATCATTTATGCTTCTTCTCACTTTACCAAAGTCAATTCAATTCAATAAACATTTGTTAAAGTCCCTGCTTTAAAAAGTGCTAGCTATTGTGCTTTCCACTGGGGGTACAAATGAGATCCAAACACACTCAAAAGAGTTTTGTCTAACTATTCACACAAGATAAGCTAATTGAATGAACAGTGCCTTTTGTCCAGACTCTGACATGATATGCGGTCGAATGAATTTCTCACCAGTAGATGCATTTTGGACAGGCATTACAAATGGACAGCGTATTGGGCTTGGAAATGAGCAGTAGGAGGAGACTAGGTTGCCTTTGGGAAACTGCAAAGTTCTTTTAATAATCCCACACTTCTTTCTGAAGCAAAACCCTATCTTGTCAATACTAACATTCTTCTAACATGTGTACCTGAGTCACAGAACACTGATATCTCCAAAGAATTAAAAGTAAGGATCACCAAAAAGGCAATGCAGAGGCCCTGTGATACACCAATAGGCTGTCATCATTATGTCACAAACAAAACACTGTGGAGAATTAGTGTAAAGGAAGTCATTAAAGAAAGGTGTGATCAACAAAGGAGTGGGGTTGGGCACATGGGGGGAGTAAAGACTAGCCAGTGGACGGTGACGTCAAGAAAACTCAGTCCAAACTCTTTCTAATCTCTTTGTGACTAATCATCCTTTCTTGTCCTTACTCTTCCATGATTCCTCTACAAGCTGACCACCCACTTTGGCCACTTGGTGGATCTTTCTCTGCCCTAGCCTGCCAAGTTGGACCTATGGAAGGACATGGACAAGAGATGCAAAAAGAGATGCAGGTATGATGGGCTGGAGTCTATATTATAGGAAGAAATATTTCCATTGAGGAGATCACAGACTCATTTGAAGATAATAAGGTCCTTGGTTTATTCCAAGCATTTGGCATCCACCTTTTTTCAGATACCATGAGATTCAATGCTTCAGTGACCTCACAAATATGTTACCTTCCTCAGGGACCTTTTCTGTGTATACTAGTACAGATATTAGTCTTTGTATTTACTTATTTTGGTGCCCTTCTACTTATATGTGCAGCACGTCAGAGACTATGCTAACATCGAAATGTGAAGATTTCACTGTCATTGACAGAAAGATGAGCTCTTTACAGAAATAGTGACACATTGTCTTCATTTTTCTTATGTTCATTGTCCTTCCAGTTCATTGTTAACTATCCTTGGGATGGTCCAACTTAGAGAGGTCTATTCCCATACTTACAGAAATTTTTTTTCTGGCCCTTTCTCAATGTTTTCTGAGGTAATATTGCCTATAATTTTCCATCATTCTGTATCAGAAGACATTGCAAATGAATTTAAATTCTAAATCAGTGTTACTCTTGCTATTTCTTTCCACTAGGCAAGTTCAAGTCTTGCTTTGGTTTCCCCATTGTGGAGACTAATTTATGTCAGGTAAATTTCCTAATGAAATTGTGATAACTTGTGTTAATGTCTGTTCTTGTATCTGTTTTCTACTTTTGGGACATCATATTGCTTATTTAAACTGGGTTAGCTCAACAGTGTGCTGTATCTTCTTTTTATAATTTTAATTTTGTATTGACTTCGACACTTTTTTCCAATAGTTTAGTGATCTGACCGTATGTAAAATTTTTATTTGGCAATGACTCCCTCATCAACAACCATTTGTTTATCTGTTAAAATGTATTCAATTTCATTTCTTGCAATGTTATTTGGAAGTCAGGATACTGAATGTCTAAAGAAATTAAATAAGCTTTAAATGAACTCCCAAAAGGGGGAAAACAGGCCCAAATAGATTTACAATTGAATTCCATTAAATACTCAAAGAAAAATTAACTCTAACATTATATAAATTGTTATCAAAAAACAAAGAAGTCGTACTACCAAACTCCTTCTGTGAGACAAATATGCTCCTAATATCTAAATCATGGAGAGATAAAGCAGAGGAAAAAAATACTCTAGACAGAGTTCTTCACTTTTTTTGTATTATGGACCCCTTTGGAGAGAATCTGGTGAAGCCTATAAACCTCTTCTCAGAATCATATTTTTACATGCATAAAACAAAACATATAGGGTTAAAATGGGAACCCATTATATTGAAATAAAGTTATTAAAATATTTTTGAAGGGGAGGCTAGGCGGCGCAGTGAAGAAAGCACCAGTCCTGGAGTTAAGAGGACTTGAGTTCAAATCCAGCCTCAGACACTTAATACTTACTAGCTGTGTGACCTTGGGCAAGTCACCTAACCCCAATTGCCTGCGTTTCCTCCTCCAAAACTATATATATATATTTTTTTTTGAAAAAAATTTAACAAAGAGGCTATAGCAACATAGTAAAAAGACTCTACCCTATGAATAGGATGGATTTATACCAGGAATACAGGGATGGTTCAATATAAGAAAAACTACAAAGTTAGTAAACCACATAAATAACAAAAAATTAAAATTATATGATTATATCAATAAGCATATCTAGTTCCTCTTCACACTCTTTCTGAACAAAGTAGTCATGATAAAGAGCTTTTGTAGCATCTCTATGCTTCTGACCTCTCTGATTTGGTACTTGAATCATATTTTCCAACATGTTTTCAACCATCCTTTCCTGTCCCAACCTTTTCATTGGTCACCAAAAATTATATTGATCTAATTGGGAGGGTCTTATTGAACTGGTTTTTTAATTCCTTTACTTGCTTATCCTCTGTCATAGATGTTGATGTGTCAGCTCTAATTATCTTCATAGTAGTCATTTTCACAAATGCTTATTGTGAGCATTGTAATTAAAGAGACCAAGTATTTCATGACATGGAGTTTCTTATGCACACACATAAACCCAATGACTCTTTTGCTTTATTATCCAATGAGATCCTGTTAGTCAAACTTCCATCTAGCTGCATCTTCATTTTGTCTTCCTGTTTCACTCAGAGTGGTACTTTAAATATTGATGTGATTCCATTCCTGCAATAGCTTATCTATTCATAATGGTCAATGGACAAGGATGTCACATTGAGAGTACCATCAGCTAAGTTATTATTGATAGTCTAAAATGTCTCTACCCTCTCTCCTTTTAGCAGCCTCTACCCTCTTTTCTACCCCATCTGACACAGTCACTGAAGAATCAGAAGGGAGCCACACAGGACTAAGAAAAATGATGTATTTTTCTTTGATTCATGCAACACTGTGGTCAAACAGTTCATCAAATAGCCAGTCTACTGATGGCAAGGTTCTCTCTATAAATCAATTTTATTTTATTTTATTTTGTTTTTTTTATTAAGCAATCAGAGTTAAGTAACTTGCTCAAGGTTACACGGCCAGGTGTTTCTGGGTGGGTGCTAAGTGTCTGAGCCTGGGATTCGATCTCCAGGTCGTTCTGACACTGAAGCCGGTGCTCTTACTCGCTGTGCTACCTGGCCGCCCCTTATAAATCAATTTGAAGCTGGCCATTGGAAAGAAGAGATCATCAGTTGCTGCCACCACACTCAAAGCTTTTCTAGTATGCCAGAACCTGCCACAACTTTCAATCTCTTGGCAGAGTCTTTTAAGAATACAGGGTTATCTCCATGCCATGAGGAGGCATCAGTCAGTCAACAAGCATGTATAAAATGCTTATTGCTTACCAGGCAATGTTCTAAGTTCAGGGGATAAAACAAAAGCAAAAACTTGGTTCCTGCCCTCAAGGAGCTCACATTCTAATACAGAAGATAACATGCAAACCACTATGTACATATAAGAAATATACAGTGTAAAATGGAGGTAATCTCAGAAAGGGTTAGGGGGGGAGAACTTTTGTAGGGAACGGTATTTGAATCAAGTCTTGAAGGAAGCCAGGAAATTTAAGAGGCTGAGGCAGGAAGAGAGAACATCTCAGACATGGGCAAAAGGTAGTGAAAGGCATGGAATCTGAAGATACAACATCCTGTTTGAGGAACAGCAGTAAGGCCACTTTTGCTGGGTTGTAGAGGACATGGAGGGGAGTAAAGTATAAGATTAGAAAGGTAGGAGGGGGGAAATTGTGAAGGGCTTTAAAAGCCAAAGAATTTCTTATATGGTCCTAGAGGTGATATGGAGCCAGGGGAGGTTACTGAATGGGGGGAGGGTGACATGGTCAGAGCTACCCTTTAGGAAGATCGCTTTGACAGCTGAGGAGAGGACTGGGGAGAGACTTGTAGCAGCAAGAACAACCAGAAAGCTACTGATGTAGTCCAGGTATGAGGTGATAAAAGGCCTGCATCAGGTTGCTAGCTTTGGAGAGGTTGGGTTGAGGCAGATGGGACTAAGGGAGCTGGCAGTGGGATGTGGGAAATATGATTTGTATGATGGGGGTTCAGAATCACTGGGAGAGTATGAGGCGTAGGAATGTGCTGGCCCATTGAAGAGTGCATCCAAGGCGGAGCATCAGTGGCCAGAGAGATATCTGTTGAGGGAGGCAGGTAGCTAGATTATTCAAGGCCATATAAAAGGTTGTGATGTTGAGTCCTGTGAGGCACAGAAAACATGACTCAGAGTGGGTAGGAGCAGGTGAAGGAAGAGTCTGGGAAGTCAGAGAGGAGGCAGAAACTGGAGATTTAAGATGAGTCTGATCAGAGAGAGGCCTCTGGAGCACTACAGAAGGCCCTGGTGTGAATATGGAGGCTACAGGTCAGCAGCCTGGATCCAGGGGCAATGCAGGGTTTCCTGGAAGCCAAGTGGGGAACCCCATCATACATAGAGGTCTAGATCTGGATCTGAAACCCCGTTTGAGTAGGACTTTGATGAGGCATCATCCATCTATGAGAAATCAAGGAAATAGGGAGAATGTTTTAGGGTCGGCAATAGGAACATGTTCTGATTTTCAAAAAGACGAAGGTATATTCTTTGAACTTTATGATCTTAGTTTTGATGGCTGGTGAAATTCTAGATTGCATTGTTAAAAGGGATCATTTGAGAGTGTATAGAAAGGAAAGCAGTGACCACTAAGAAGCTTGAGTTCATCCATAATAGGTTATCTACACTAATGTAATTTTCTTTTTTGACATGGTTATAAGACTAATGGGTAAGAATAATGTTGGAGACACAGTATTAATTAGCAAAGACTTTGATAAGGTCTCCAGATATTCTTGTGGACAAGAGGGACAGATTGGTGCTGGGTGATGGTATAGCTAGATGAATTTGAGATTGACCAGACACCAAAAATAGCCACTGTTGGACCAATGCCCAACTGAAGGGGTGTTCCTAATGTAGTGTCCCAGTAACTTCCCTTGCCTCTGTGCTTTCTGACACTGTCAATGAATTTTATGAATAGAGAACATGCTTATCACATTTTTAAATGGCATAAATAGCTAATATTTTGAGTGACAGAAACAGGATCTGAAGATAATCTTGACAAACTTGAGCATTGCAGTGACTCCAATGAACTGTAATTTAATGGGAATAAATGTACATTTGATTTGCAGTGACACTTTCTATTCCTTCCACATGACACTTCATCTTTCAACTCAGAATATTTTCACTGGTTGCTCCCCATGCCTAGAACTCTCTCCCTCCTCATGCTTCCATAGTTTCCTTCAAGCCTCGGCTTAAGTTCCACTTTCTGCAAGAAGCCTTCCCTTGTCCTCCTTACTTCTGAGATGAGCCCCAGTTTATTCTGTATATATCTTGTTTGTACATAGTTGTTTGCATGTTGTCTCCCCCATTAGATGGTGAGCTCTTTGAGATCAGGGGTTGTCTTTTGTCTTTTTTTTGTATTCCTAGAGCTTGGCACATAGTAGACACAATGCTAGTTGACTGACTTGGGTTAAAAAGAATTAACTGTACAGAGTGCTTAAAGAAAACATCACTAAACTATAGTCCATATGAGAAGAATTTCCATGCTTTAGTGGACTGCAAACTCAAATGTGAATAAACAGTGTGATGTCACAGCTAACCTTCCCCCCCCCCCAAAAAAAACCCCTAAACAACCCTTTTGCCCTTAGGCTGAATTAATAGAAAGTGTCCAGGTCTAATGGAGGTGAAAAGTAATTTCTTGGCCATTCGTCCTTGACAAGATTACATTTGGAATAGTATATTCAAGTCTGGGTACTCCATTGTGGGAAGGACATTTACAGGTTGGAAGGCAATCTAGAGGAGAGTTGCCAGAATAGGACAATAGAACCTGAACCATAGAGGGGTCACATGAAGGAATTGATGTTGTTCTGCTTGGGGAAAAAAGATTTAAGGGGACATGTTATCTTCAAGTAAGTATTATAGTAGAAGAACTGGTCTTGGAAACAAAAGATCTAAGTTTGAATCCTACATTAGCTACTAGCTGGTTTTATGATCTTGGGCAAGTAACCTCCCAAGGCTTTAACTTTTTCACCTGCTTCCAATTAGAATGCAAATGCCTTGAAGGCTAATACAGGTTTTATTTTTTGTTTCCCTAGCACCAGAAAGAGTGCCTGGCGAAGTCACCATTTAATGCTTATTGATTGATAAATCTATAAAATAAGGGGTTTGTGTTATATGACCTCTGAGGCTCCAGGTTTATGCTCTCAAGGATCATTCCATATCTCCTTTTCCACCCCTAACAAATCATATGTGGCTTATATGGAGAAGAGTCACTAGGATGGGAAGACGTGGATGACTTGTGAGGAGGGAACATCCAAATGGATGAGATCACAAATTCATGAGTACTCATCTCTTTTGATTTGTAAACCTATTGTAAAGTCCTATAATCAAGGTCAGGTAATACAATTATGTTCTTTGCCTCCAAGGGAAAAACGAGGAGCACTGGGTGAAAGTTGTAGTGACAGAAAATTCAGTTCAATGTAAGAAAACTTCCTAACAATGAGAGCTATCCCAAAGTGATATGCGCTGCTTGGTAAGGTGATGAAATCTTCATCCTGGAGGTCTTCAGGTGGAGGCTGGATGGCTGCTTGTTGGGTCAGCTGGTGGCAGAGGGAACAGATGTCAGAAACCAGATTGCACATAGTTTAGGAGATAGAGAAGAGCAGAAGTGGAGGCAGGAGTTTAGTTAAGGAGAGGAGTGATCTAGGATAAGGTCAAGATAGTGCTTTTTAAGGGGGGGGCAAATGTGTATATGTAGGAAGCAGGGCAGGAGCCAACGAATAAGGAAAAATCCAAGTGTGGGGAGAATTCAGAGCCAATGCACTGGAGAAGTTAGGGGGATAGAGCATCCAGTGTGCATGCTGTGGGATTGACTTTGGCATAACATAGGACATAATATAGTGGGATTAATCCTAAGCATTTTTTTTAAAAAAGCAATTGGGGTAGGGGGGGCCAGGTAGCACAGCGAGTAAGAGCACCGGCTCCAGTGTTGAGAAGACCTGGAGATCGAATCCCGGGCTCAGACACTTAGCACCCACCCAGAAACACCTGGCCGTGTAACCTTGAGCAAGTTACTTAGCCCCAATTGCTTAGGGGCGACGAGGTGGCTCAGCGAGTAAGAGCACCGGCTCTAGTGTTGGGACGACCTGGAGATCGAATCCCGGGCTCAGACACTCAGCACCACACCCAGAAATAACTGGCCGCATAACCTTGAGCAAGTTGCTTAACCCCGATTGCTTAAAAATATAAAAATAAATAAATAAAAGCAATTGGGGTTAAGTAACTTGCTCAAGGTTACACGGCCAGTTATTTCCGGGTGTGGTGCTAAGTATCAGATGCCGGATTCCATCCCAGGTCATCCCAACTCTGGGGCTGATGCTCTTTACTTGCTGAGCCACCTGGCCACCCCTAAGCAATTGGGGTCAAGTAACTTGCTCAAGGTTACACAGCCAGGTGTTTCTGGGTGGGTGCTAAGTGTCTGAGCCCAGATTCAATCCCAGGTCATCCTGACTCTGGGGCCGGTGCTCTTACTTGCTGTGCTACCTGGCTGCCCCAGTTCTAAACACTTTTAATGAAGCCTAATATCATGTTGGATGTCTAGGGTACCATATCAGACTATTGACTCATAGCTTGCAGTCCACTAAAGCCCACAGATCATTTTCAAATTGCTATGAAGTCATGCATTATTCATCCCTCACTTGTGAAATTGATCTTTAAAACTCAGATGGAAGACTTTTGAAAAAGTATTGTTGTAGATTTCGTCTCTAAATTATAGTAATTTCAAACTCCTTCCCTATAGATGGTTCAATGCAAAGTTTCTTTGAATTCATCTGTAGTTTTCAGCCATTCCCTCCAACTAATGGATATTCTTTGTTTCCACTTTTTTTGATGCCACTAAGAGTGTTGCTAGGAATATTTTGGTATATATTGGATCTTTGCTTCTGTCTTTGACTTTTTTGAGGTATGTGCCCAGTAGTAGGACTACTGGATCAAAGAATATGGTTTTAATCACTTTTCTGATGTAATTCCAAACTGACATCCAGAATTACAGAAATGGAAAACTGTACATTAGTACACTTGTGTGTAGCCCACCCCTCACGCAAAAGGAATCCACACTATATCATGTTTGATAGGCAGTTAACCGGCCTCCACTTGAAGATCTCCAAAGAAGAGGCATCTTGAGGCAGTATCTTTCACTTGTGGACAGTTTGGATTGTTGAGAAGTTTCCCTAATAAACCTAAATTTGTATCTTTCTACCCTCCACTCATTGTTCCTATTTCTACCCTTTGAAGCCAAACAAAATGAGTCTCATTCCTTCTCTGAGTCTTTCGAATATTTGAAGATAGCTATCACGCCCCTCCAGAGTCTCCTCTTCTCCAGACTAAGTATGCCTACTTCCCAACTGATATTCACATTCTAAGCACTAAGCCTTTCTTCATCCTGACTACCCTTAGGAAGACTCTCTAGGTCATCATGGTCTTGACTTAAATGGTGGACCTCAGAATTGAACACAAGACACCATTTGAGGTCTGACAAGGGCAGAATATAGTGAGACCATTACATTCCTATTCTTGGAAATTATGCCTCTTCACGGAGCTCAAGATTGCATTATATCTCGGCTGTCACATTACACTATGAACATATTGAGATTACAGTCCACTAAAACCCTCAGCTTTTTGGGGAAACTATTCACCCTCAGTCTTGCCCTCCTGGTGTAAGACTTTACACATCATCTTACTGAATTTCATCCCAATACTCTAGCTTGTCAATATCCGTTTGGATCCTGACTCTCATCCATTATACTAGCTATCCCTCCCAGCTTTCTGTCATAAGAGTTGACCACAGCTCACAATATTGTATTACCTGGTATTCTCATATCCCTTCTAACTACTATTTCCATTTTGGGGGTCATTTGCCAATTAGTATTGTGTGTTTATTTGCATTCTTACTACCATTAGTGATGTGGAACATGTTTTAATGTTATACGATTCTTTTTAAAACAGTCTACTCATATCCTGACTACTTTCACAAGAGTAAGACTTATTTATCCCTATCTAATTTCATCTTGGTAAACCTGATGTTCTAAGTTTTCAAGATTTTTTAAAAATCTTTACACCCTCATGTTTATCTATTCTAGCTTTGTGTTGGGTGAATTTGATGAGCTTGTCACTTATGCCTTTAAGTCTTTGGTGAAAATGCTAAACAACATAGGTCAAGCAGAGAACCTTGAAACCCTCCTTCCTAGTTGGTAGTGAAGCTCTAGCCTATTCTTTGTTTCTGGCCATTTAACTAGTTGTAAATTCAGCTAACCACAGTACCACTTCATCTACATCTACTTTGCTCACAAAACAGCATAAGACTTTGTGAAACATTGCTAAAACCTAAATAAAATTATACTGATAGCATTCCCTGGACCTAAGGTTAGTATGGCATGACATTTTTGATGAAGCCATGCAGATTTGTGATCACAGCTTCCTTTTCAGATGTTTACAACCCATCAATTTAATACCATCTTGTAGAACTTCTGTCAGGGATTGAAATCAGATTCCTTAGTCTATAGTTTGCAGACTCCATTCCCTTCCTCTTCCCCATTCCCTTTTTAGTATTTTTTTCTTATCTTTTGGAAATTATGTATAGGCACCACAAACATATTTTACAGTTCTCTTAGTGTATTAAGGATGTAATTCATCTGAGCCAGGTAAACTCACCAAGAATATGTGGGTGCTCTTCCCATCATCTTGCATTTGCCATTCTCCCCCCAATTCCACCCCATTTTTAGTCAAAAGATCATTCGCCTTGACAGAGAAAACTGAAGCAAAGGGATTATTTTTCTCCATTGTCTGTTATTTTCCCATCCACCAAGGGCCTGTTGCATCTTTCATTCTCTTTTCCATAACCTACTGAAAAAACTCTAAAACCAAACAAAAAACATTTTTTGGGGTGATTATTAGCTTTTTTTTATACCCATTGGCCTCAGCTCATTCTGAGATTTGCCATTTCTAATACTATTCTTGAGGGGTTGTCCAAAGATTTTGCAGGCATCCTCCATTGCCTGCCCTTGCTTCTATCTTCTGTAATATGTAGATTTAAAAAATCTAGTGTTTGCCAAATTCCCTCTGCATACACATTAGTCACTCTCTTTGTATCTTCAGAATTTCATTCAAAAGAGCTTTTCTTTCCTCCTTAACTGACTTCTGTTGTGCAGTTTTAGAAAAGGGGGATCCTAGCTAACCTTCCTCTGAACCAGTGGAAACCTGTTTATCAAACATGTAGTGTGCATGTCAAACTACTCTCAGCATTGTACTTCTCTATTACAAAGGCTAAGAGGAATGGCCACTCCATTGTTATTTTCATCATGTCTACCATAGCAATCAATTCCTGTTTGAGAAAATCAGATCCAAAATACAATTTCCCCTTATTGGCTTCTCCACCTTTTAAAGCTTGAAATTCATCATAAGGCAGAATTTTTCTAACTGGAGTGGAGCACCATCTTAAATGGGAGTATAAAGCAATAGCCAAAGTAATTGAATACTTTTGAGTACAACTTCTACACCCCTTTGTTCTTTCAGCAAAAGCAAACTAATGTGGTAAAGTCATTCCGACTACTTTAGTTGGAGGGCAGCAATTACTCAAAACAGTATTATCATAACTTGAATTGGAAGAAATGCTCATTTGCCATTTACATCCATAATATTAAAAACAAAACAAAACACTGAGTTGGAACAGGTCAAATCATGACATAGACAAGCTGCCACTATCATCACATGGTATTTGTGTAAGCTTATGGCACAGATGTGACTTTTTTTAAATGAAAAGGGGCACTGCTAAATAAAGTTTGGAAGCCAGCAGGCATCTAGATAACTGGTTCACCCATTCCCACTGTCTTGTGCTCTGTACCACATTTGCAACGTTTCCCATAAGAATTTATTTCCTCTTTTTGCCCAAGTAGCTTGTGCTGTACCAAGGCTACTTGACAATACTGCTTCTTTCTGTCTCAACTGACCTTTGTCCAAATGCTTTCCTTCATGCTTATTGTGTTTCCTGTGATTCCTCACTGATGTAACTTCTTAGTTCACAGTACTCATTCCTTCTCCCATGCCCTGCTGCCATTTTACCTATCCTTTTCTCCCAGACTTATAGTCCAGTCATAGGTAGCATCCCACTAATTCTTAGCGCTGTCTGTAAAGTCAAACACGCCTGTTTCAGGTTCTCCAATTCATGTTGCTCACTTTGCATATTTGTGTGAATACACAGGACTCCCAGTCCTCTCTCACTTCCTCTTCATCCTCCCACTTTCTGTAGCATTCCTAATGTGTCTTCCTCCATCAGAATGTCATTTGAGGAATACTGCTGAGAGTCCCACCCCAACTCAAACTTACAGAGACAGACATGCATTCTCATGAAATTGTACTGTTACAGAATCATTTCTTTGAGGTACTGTATCCCCAGGAATCTCCCAATTAAAAGGCACATATCTCTAAGAAGAGTAAAAAAAAAAAAAAAAGCCCTGACTTTTAAGTCACCTAGACTTGGATTCGGGTAAATAAGTTCCTCTTTCTGGTCTGTTTCATCCCTTGTAAAATAAGTTCAGTTAAATTGAGAGTTCTTAACCTTTTAGGTGTCATACACCTCTTTAGCAGTCTGGGGAAGCCCGAATAATGTTTTATTGCCTACATTCATAATTAAGGGAAATGCTAAATTTCAGTTACAAGTTAGTGAAAATAAAGATGTAAATAAAAATAATCTGAGACCATAGGGTTATTATCTTTCTTGGGTTTTATTTCCTGGTAACTTTTGGGTGTTTCAACTCTTCTTCTTCTTACTAAAGTTCCTATATCTAGCTTGGTATAAAGCTATTTTCTCCCTCCCTCTCAAAGCTTTTTTGATTACAGATTCACAAAACTCCACATTCTTACCAGCCCTTGTTACATTCAATGAAAGAAAAATAAAAAATATTTCCATGTGGAAGGACCCATTAAGATTGAGGAATATCCCTAGTGTTCCAGGTAGCACCAGCTCCTCCAGGACTTGAATTCTTATTTGCAGAGTGTTTCTTTTGGTATGTGATTTCAACCCCCACTTCTGCTTAAAACAAAAAAAGTCAATTCAACTGGGATCTAGCTTATTACCTATCCTATCAAAAACCCAGGCAAACAACAGTGTAGAATTAGTAAAAACATTTAATTTGAACATAAAAGGAAGCATTCTCAGCACCCATTGCCCAAATAAGAACATTCTCCTACAGACTCATATGTCATTAGGGAAGGTTTTTAACCTTGAGTGTGCAGTTTGCCTTACATTAAAGCTGGAAAAGTCGAGTCCATATGACTTTGTCTCTGCTCCCTGGAGCAGACTTGAGAGTCCACTAAAACATTTATCTTGACTTACCCTCGGGGGACATCGGGTTCCTTGCTGGATACTTGGGTTTGAGATATGCCTCCCAGGCTCCTTTTATCGATTTTATGGAATATCTTGCAGCTAGCTGCTTCATTTTTTAGATGTCCTGCCTCTCTTACAGCAGTAACACTCTTATAGCACTCACTCAATAGCCCCTCCTCATTTCATCAATGGTTATTCTGCTAATTGTAAGACACAAATCTAATAGCAAATAAAGTCCTGAAAATCTATCCCAATAAGCTATGTTCTTTGGACCCAAACATATTGGAAAATGGAATTCTGGGGAGTTCTCCCCTTAGCTACACATACTTTGCTAACAGATTTGTAGTAGACACACTTGGCAGGACCGTACAACTTCTTCCAGGAGCACTCAGCAACGTACAAGTAGGAATGAAGAAACAAATGGAAGTAGTGGCTGAGGCCTAGGATTTGGCAAGATGTGAAAACAGGACAAGGGAAGGGCAAAGAATTCAAAGGGGTAGAGGACTATATACTGAGGAATTGACCAGCTCTAGGGTTAGGTTTGGGAAGGGCCTGGAGGTCATGGTGAGAACAGGTCTGAGAGGAGCCAGGCAGAGGAAGAGATGTAGACAAGGCTCATGACAGAGAGAGGATCAGCTCTGGAAATCATGGTGGCAAGCATGGATGATTGACATTTAAGGCATGAACATCTATCTGGGTGGTTAAGAGGGGAACAGAGGAAATGGAACTCGGAAGCTAGTTCTTTTTTTAAAGGGACAAATTTTGTAGTTTTAAATTAAGAAAAATGTAGCAGTTTCAGATGATTATAAGGCAGTCACAAAAAGTGGGGCACACCCAAATGCCTAGGACCCAATCAACCAGTAAACAGGGTAAAATTGAACAAATTTTGCCTTAATCTGAGATACATATTCACATTCTCTTATATTTTTTTTCAGAAAAATCTTATACTTTATTGTTATATACTTTTAACCTGATATTCAGGCAAGCCATAAGCAAAGATATTAGTCAATTCAATTTTTTAAAACCCCATTTTCATGCAAGGCTCTATGCTGGAGATGCAAAGATGTAAAACACTGGGTGGTAATGACAAATAAAGTCTGCATACTAATTTAAGGCTGAATGAGAGCTTCTTAATATCTTAATATTCTATTGCCTCTATCAATTCTATATTGCACCCAAAGTCCACAGTTTTTGGGTGGCAAAACTATGGCAAACTAGCTAGGGCTCTGCCCAAGGGCCATGCAATTTGAAGTGCATAGATATTAACAAACTGAATTTAACACCTGGTTAGCAAGGCTAATAGTTAAAATGAAGTGCCACCAGCAACTATGGTACCAATTCCCTCCTTTTAATCTACTAAATTTATTTTAATTGCTTGAATTATTTTTACATTATGAATTTCAAAGTTGATTTTAGTGTTGCTTCATGAATCTTAGCATGTTGCTTGCCCTGGGCACCAAAACTGTTAGTTAATGGCTCTGCCAAAATCCTCCAGAAAACATTGTAATTTTGTTACATCAAACATTACACTAAATTAAAGTAAAATTAAAGCTACTGAGATTTAAATTTAATTTCTTATGATACTAATTGTACATAGCTTATTAAAGGAGTACTTAAAATTTAGCATCTTAAGTATTTTTGAATCCTTAACACTACTACATTAGCTGACATAGTTAAAGTTAATCACTGAAACTTAGTGCAACATTACCTTTACCATTTAATGATAATATACAGTCTACTACTATTATATCTAGAAGGCCAAGACTGCTATCAAGCTGTGCTATATTAATGAAAAAAGTAATACAAAATTTATAACTGGTTGTTATTGATCTTCACATAAAGCATAATATAGAGAAAATGAGTTTTAAGTTGTAGGGAGAGATTCAGTGTGGTCATGAGAAAAGACTTTTTTTTTTTTAAAGCAATTGGGGTTTAAGTAACTGGCTCAAGGTTACACAGCCAGTTATTTCTGGATGTGGTGCTAAGTATTAGAGGAGAAAAGACTCTTGATATTAATGTTGATTAAATGCTGAACTAAACAATTTAGGGCCATACGGTTATACAATTTTCACCTTTAAAATTTACTCAATTATAGACATTAATATGGTAGAGGTGGGTAGAGCAATTATTCAAGTAATTTGAAATATCAGATATCAAAAATAGTTGCCTTAGTTAATATTTGACAGTGACATATTACTTTTTGCTGAATTATTCCTTTCTTAATATTGTTTTTTTCAGAGAAATATTAAAATCCATTTGCATCCCCTAGGTATGTAGGCTAAAAGAAAAAGCCCCTAAGTGTTCTCAGGAGTAGTAAACACTTGGGATGGGGTAAAAAACTTGTTTTATATACTCTATAAAATGGGTAATTAAGAGCTGGTTCAAGGGCGCAGCCAGTGGATAGCGGTTAGTATAACAAACACAAAAAGCAGAGGATTGGGGAAGACACTTCTTGTAATAGATTCTATCTTTATATGTCTATTTTAAAATTAGAAGAAAGAACTGAAACTTATCTTAAACTATTAGGTTGCAGAACAACCCTTGGAATAAAATAGTAGGAGTATGGCCATATTAAAAGCTACTTGAAGAAAGTTATCATGACCCACATGACTACTCAACAAACATTTATTAAACATCCCTATGGGCAGAACACTCTATAGCAGGGGCTAAGAGAAATACAAAGTTTGGTAAATAAGATATGGTTATCACTTGCCTAAAGCTTATAGTCTAATAATGGGCTGGAATGCATTCACCGGTAAACCTAATATAAAATGCTACATGATAAGTACAAAAGAGAGGTAAAAAGAATTATGTAGTATATGGGAGAAAAGCCATGACCTACTGGGCAAATCACTCAGGTGTAAGGTCAGCATGAAAACAAATCAATTAGAATATGAGAAACATTACTATCTCAGCAAAATCTTGTATTATTTATTGGCAGAAGGTAAAATTACTTTTTGTTATATCTAATTTATGTGATTCTGAAGTTTTCAAGTGCCTCTGACACCTAAAAAGGAAAATCCAAGATAGAACAAAAACAATTATGAAAATGGAGGGAAGGGGGTGGCTAGGTGGTTTGGTGAATAGAGCACCAGCCCTGGAGTCAGGAGCACCTGAGTTCAAATTCGGCCTTAAACACTTACTAGCCATGTGACCTTGGGCAAGTCACTTAACTCCAGTTGCCCTGCCTTCCCCCTCCAAAAAATGGAGGGAAGAAAAATCAATGCATGGCACCACAGAATCTGGAAGAAAGCCTTGGAAGTCCTCCAAATCAGCCTGTGCCAGAAAAAGGAGTCTGTCTACAATACATCTAGCAGCCACCTAGTCTTCTTATACCTGAAGAGCTTAAAGGAAGATGACCCACGGTCTCCTGACACATACATCTGGAGGCTTCTCTTTAAAAGTGTTGTCCTCAACCATCAACCCTAAATTTGTCTCTCTAACTTCCGTTATTTTTCCTAGTTTTACATTCAGGTGTCAGGCAGGAAAAAACCTAATCCCTCTTCCAAGCAAAAGGCCTTCACATTCTTAAGGTCAATTCTCATCAGCATTTTAATTGCTTTTTACTGTTTGCAGAGCACTTCAAACACATCATCTATTTTAAGCTTCACAAGCCTACGAGGTTGGTATTACAGGCAGCATCGTTCTTCTCAATACAGGAAGAAAGGAGGAGGAAGCTGAGGTGCCAAGGTTGTGATTTTCCTAGGATCAGACAGCTAGCAAAGGTCAGAGGGAGCATCTGAACCCAGGTCTTCATGTCTCTGTTTTGCCGTCTATCTCATCTACCTCTTACTCTTCTCTCTTCAGGCTAAAAAAAGCCAGTCTTTTCAACCAATCCTCAGACATGATCTCAAGGCCCTTCATCATCCTGGTTCCCTTGGTAATGTTCTAGAATTTTGTGAGGAATTTAAGTTAAGCTCATTAACCTATAGTTTACAGATTCTGTTCTCTTTTAAAAAATGCTGGGATAGCTGCCTTTTTCCAAACCTACAACCACTCTCTCATTCTCCATGACCTTTCACATATTAATAGAGGGTCAGCAACCACACCAGCTCTTTTGGTACCTAATGGTGGAGCTCCTGTTGGCCTCATGATGGTGAACTTCTGAGGGCCAGAGCTAAAGGTGCTCTTATTTTCTCCCTACTTATCTTGTCTACCAAATCTACCTACTGGCCATTTTGGTCCTACCCTTTTCAGTCCAAAGGTCATTCTCCCTGGCAGAGAAAGCAGAAGAAAAATAAGAGCTGAGTAGCTCGGCCTTCTCTCTGCTGTCTGTGACCGTTGTCCCATCTGTGCCAAACTCTTGTCAAAGAATTCCAACTATAAGTATCTCTTTGAGTTAAGCCAACGCCAAACAGTCCTACCACAAGTAGAGCGTCAGGCTTCAGATGCTGCCTTACCCAGAAATGTGCACTCTCCTTCCCATGTAGACAGTCAGATGGGAGCCAAGGGGCAGCGATGGTGCAGAGGACAAGTTTCCTTGCAGAACATGAGTATGTCTTCAGATGATGAAGACTGTGAGCAGCGTACTACTCCCCAAGTGCTCAGAGGTACAAAGGAGACCACAGGAAACTTGATGCGAGACCGTTTACATATGAAACGGAAAGGACAACAAATCAGTATAATACGGAATGGATCTGCTAGGATTTCCATATTGATATATTCTCAACAAAGAATAAATGATAGATCATCTTGATCTATCAGATTTAGACTATTAACTGATGTTCTCTATTAAGAAAGTGGCAATGGTACTTAAGATTACATCAGGAAAAGCAGCTAAACTTGACCAAATATATATAGTAGAAATCTATCTTGGAGGTAATATATTTTGGGGATCGATTTTCAATGTATCACTAAGAGAAGATTGCTAAGAGAGCAGAAGAGCACAGATAATATTTTTTTAACCAAAAGAGATACAGCAACTACCTATCTACTTTCTTCTCTCTCTCTGTATAATCTTTATGCAAAAAGCCTACCAATACATTTATGGTATTCCTGACAAAAATTACAACATGGAAGCTTTGAAGATTATTTTTCCAACATCTTTGCCATCACATATCTCATTAAGAGATCTAGAGGGTACTACAAGATCCCTGTCTTTTGTTAACTTCAACTCAGTGGAACAAAATTCCCTTCCCTTGAAAGCTCTTTAAAAACAAGATTTCTCAGTTAAAATCTGACCAGAATCTCTGACAGATGCAATTGTGTGGGGATAACTTTGTTCAGTATCTGCTCCAAATGAAGTATAAATAGAATTTCCTATCTATTATGAGGTTTTCCAAATTTGCAAGTGACATGTACTAATTTCATTGAGCCCCAGAAGGCTATAAAACTTCCCAACAAAATCCATGCTCTTTCAGACTAACTATAAAAACATACATATGATAAATCAAATCAACAGTCTTTATATCATTTGCAAGTGATACAGACGAGCAATGAAGATGACAAAAATTAAGTAGAAGACTGGGTTGGATCACATTTAAGTGGCAAAAAAAGAGAGTACCTGGTCTGGAGTCAGGAAGACCTGAGTTCAAGTCCAGCCTCAGACATTCTGCTGTGTGATCCTGGGCAAGTCATTTAATCCTATTTGCCTCAGTTTCCTCATCTGTAAAATGAGCTAGAAAAGGAAACTATCTTTGCCAAGAAAACACCAAATGGGGTCACGAAGAATTGGGCATGACTGAAAAACAACAAATTTAAGGACTGTAGTGCTTTCAATGACTGAAAGCTACTTGCCACAAAAGCCTAGATTTTTTTTAACATTAATGTTCTCCAAGTAATATTAGAGTGTCACAAGAATTATGGAACCCAAAGATCTCATAAGATTCAAAATGCAGGTGACCCAGAAGGCAATGGAAAGAATCATGGCTGGCCTAAGTAGGTTGTTGCATATTACAGTGATATTTTAGATGTAAAATATGACATAAAAACCATTGAGGATGTCTGTGATGAGAAAAGAAAGTGAGCTGGTCACACACCAAGTTAGGGACAACTGAAAGTCTGAGTGCTCCACAAGTATCCACAAATAATAAAAGAACTGGGAGTTCTCTAGTACATTGGGTGCAACACATATGAAGGAATTCTTGAAACATATTGTATTAATATCTCACATAAGGATGTTGTGGTCAGTATCAATGGAAAGAGTATTCAAAACTAAAGATTCCGTAGATCCACTGAACTATCTAAAAGGTTTTTAGGTCACTAAATAATTCCAACATAATTGTCATGGTTTTCTAATAACACAAAATAAAGTATTTGTGGTTATTATATTTACTGCAGTAGCTGCAATTGACCAACTACAGATTCTTTGAGACAAATCTTGCTTTCAAATGCAGGGAACATACTTCCTATGTTCTGCCCCTCCACCCACAATATGCATATAAATTCAATTTAATATGTAATTATTAAGTACCTACTATGTGCAAAGGTGATTTACTAAACACTGGGAATATAAAGATGAAAAATAACAGTCTCTGTAGTTAATTTACAATCTAATAACAGGAATAAGATAAATATGATATAAAGCAAAACAAAACAGAGTCAGGCGAAGGGCTGTAAGAGAATCTGAGGAAGGAGAGACCACTTTTGTCTGGGGGAATTAGGAAAGGCTTCATGGAAGAGGTGTTACCCAAATGGGCCTTCAACACAGATATGGAAGAAGTGTGTTCCAGGCACATATTTGTCTGTATAAAAGCAAGAAGGTTGGAACGTGTAGGCCAAAAACATCATAGAATAGCTAATAGCTTAGTTTGCTTGGAATATAAGGTTTGTGAAGAGTTACCCTGTGACAGAAGAATAGAGACTGGAGTTAGACTGCAGAGGGGCTAAATACCATGACATAAGTTTGTCTTTTATTCCATGATGGGCAATAGGGAGCGGGTTTTTGGACAGGTGCCATCGCTGGACCTGTGCATTATAATCTATGTCCTATGTGAAAGGATAGTTTGTAGAGGGGATAGCCTGGAAGCAAGGAGACCATTTATGAAGCAATTTCAGTAGACTTAGGTGAAGAGTAATTAGGGCCTCTTACTGTGAATGGAGGAAAGATGCAGAAGCGAGAGAAGTTGAAGTCAAGAAGACTCACTTGAGGCAGGGAACAAGTTAGAGGGGAGCCCAAACTTAATCCTGGGTGTCTAGAAAGATGGTGGTACTCTTAAAACTAGATGACTGCTGAGCTCCCTTCTAGTCAGGTCTATAATCTCAGAAACAGAAATAAACTTGGAAGCAGCTGAAACAGAAAGAACAAGATCATGAGTTGTTTTAGTTAGGTTGGTCTGAGGTGACAAAACATGTAGGGAAGATAACCCAGGAGGCATGGGAAGTGTGAGACCTGAGCTCAGGAGACAGGTCGGAGCCGGATACCCCTGCTGAGTTATCTACATAGAGGAGATGACTGAAACTTTGGGAGCGGATGAGATCCCCAAAGAAAATAGCGTAGAGAGAGAAGAGGGCCGAAGATAAGAGCCTTAGGAGGCAACCACACCCAGAGGATAGGACAAGAAAAATGAATCTGGGAAGAACACTGAGAAGTTAGAGAATTAAAAGGAGAATCAGGAGAGAGGAGTGTTACAGAAGCTAAAAGAAGAGAGAAAGTTATCAAGAATGAGGCGTATTGGTTAACAGTGTCAAATACTGTCCAAAAACTGAGGAAGACAGTAACTGAGAAATGGCTATTGGATTAGACAGTGACAGGGAACAAAGATATAATAGAAGGGATGGATGGCAAGGTCAAGATAAACATCTTAGTAAAGGAAAGAACTGAGCACAGTTCTAGGTCGAGGGAAAGGAGTAAATACAGTAGGAGAAACTGAAGATGAGTGTGTTGGCGTGATCAGTGCAAGAATGTTCAGGAAGTGGACGGGATGGGGTTGAGGGTACAACTGCAGGGGTTTGCCTTGGAAGGGACAAAGGGGAGGGGATGAAAGCACAGACAATGGGAGAGATGGAAAAGTAGGAAGATCATCTGCTGACAGAAAGTGAGGGATGGGGCTGGGACCTTAAAGAGAAAAAGAGTCTCAGAACAGGCACTGAAGAGACGGAGACAGGCAGTCAGAGATGTATAAAAGTATTGCTGTGTCTCAGGAAGGGCTCAGTTTGCTATATGACAACTAACTTCACAAACTTTCAGAGCTCAAATCTTGAAGGTAAAGCCATTTCAAGCAATGAGGACACATAAGATGTGAACTCTTCCACAGTGGTTAGGTTTGAGGTTGCTAAATTGAGGGGTAGGCTATTAGAACCAATCTAATGCGTTTAGGTATATTTTGTGTCAATCTAAGGGTGAGTCACAGCTAACTGTGTAAATACTTATTCAGGGGTAGAATACAGAATAAAGTTTCATCTTCAACCCTAATTATAGAGGGAATGGTAATCAAATGCAGAAAAAAGGAACTAGGAACTAGAGCCATACAAAGAAAACAATCACCAAGAAAAGAAAAACTTTTGGAATGGAAACCACCCCAAAGAACCCCCAGAAATCTCTCATTACTTACCCTGGGGTTGACATCCATCCCGAATATATTGTTCCAAGAGATTTCTCTCATGAAGTAAACAAAAAAGGAATTGAACATTTGTTCAGATACGGAAGATGGAATTTCTCATTTTTCATAAGTAGGAGAAGTGAGGCAGGGGAATTTTAAATATCTGCTTCCCTCCCCCCAACCTTGATTTACATTATTTGCCACTTCTCTCATCTAACAGAAAGTGTTAGTGGTCTTAGGTGAGTTAACATCATTATTTTTCCAATATCACTTTTTAGGAAAGCTAGGGTAGGGCTTCCTGATGTTCAGCATTGACTTACTCTCAATGCCACCCTAATCTGGCACTTAGCTTTTCACAGTTTGAGTGTTATAAGCATAGATGAAGTGCAGATGAACTGACACAAGCACAGTGAATCTTTTATTGTTGAAAATGACCATGTTACCATATGCAGAGCAAAAAGAAATGGGAGTGCTCTGCTATTGTGCATTCACATCTTGAGTATTAAAGGATAAGTGAACCAATGACCAGCTGGGAAAGGAAAAATGAAACAAAAATTTTCTTACAAGTCTCCTAATTTCTCAAAGAACCATAGCAACATGCTCAAGATATTTAGAAAAACCGCTTGTTGAAGCTTTGAAATTTTCCCGCCCCGCCCCTGTGACTATATCTCATTGACAAAGGAATTACATTTACCTAGGTAAACTGAAAAGCCTAGAAAGCTCTCCATACCCAGGGTTGTCTGCCTTTGGCTAATGCAGTTATCATATGGATATAAGCATAAAAAATAAGGGGTAAAGAAGTTCAAAATTTTCCAAAATTTTTAACCTCTTTAGTGCTGAGTTTCTAGTTCAAGAATTGTCCATTCTCCTTGGGGAGAAGAACAATCTTCAGAAGAAAAACTTGTCATAGTGAAGCTTGCTGAAGAATCATCAAGTGGAGATGTGATCTCACTCCATCTGCTCAAAGTGTCCACATGTGCTTTACCCTGAGGCTTTGAACTGTCTCGTGCTAGAAGCAATGTCTGATTGATCAGATACTGTGCTAAATTTAGGTCTTCAGGAACAGAGTTTTTTATATTGAGGTTTGAATCCTGCTCAGACAGCAACTGCTTTAGAAGAGTCCAATCTTGCTCTGCAAAGTGTTGGTCATCTTCATAACCCATGTCTGTTTCTGAATCCATTTTCTGCTCAAAAGCTTCTACAACATCCATCTCATAGATTGGAGAAAGGGTTTTTGAAGGCCGATGTTCATACATGCAGGTTTGTGCCAATGTGTCACAATCATCTATGTCTCCTGAAATAATTCATAAGACTACACAATGTAAAAGGTGCACATGTTGGCTGCCCCCTCAGGGTTTTGTAGATCAATATTAACTCAATGTAACAGTGACAATCCAACAAAGTAATAGAACAAAAAAAAAGTTTATACAAAATTGACAAAAATTTGAAGAATTTGTTTTTTACGTAAAAACAAAAACAAAAACAAAGGATGTTGTTTATATGTGAAGTTTAAGCAGCATAATCACCACTGGCAATTCACAATAAATCTCCATACTGTAATTAGAAAACTTCTGATACAGAAAATAACATAAATCATACAAACACAAACACAGAATGCACACGGGCATCTAATTCTCTACAATAACAACGTAAAGAGAAAAAAAGACATGGTAATTTAATGATGACTTTTAAGGTAAATCAGTTTCAAAGAGAAGAAACAAAAGCATTCCATCCCAAGGCTTATTCATCTATTGCACATGCAAGAGAAGCTGCAGGCAAGGACAAACAAACAAACAAAAAAGTCCAACCTGGAGATCACCTGATCACTTGTTATGGTTTTGCTGAATGTGCTGGTTAGCATTTCGTTAGTTCTGAATATACAAGAGCTAGTAGGTAGCTATTGCATATTTTAAACATGGGTCACTAATTTGAATTACTATAATAATGAAGACAAAGGCAAAAAAACCAACTAGACAAGAACTTATCCAACCATATGAAACAAGACAAAGCTCTTTCATATGTGATCATTGCTTCTAAATATAATCTCTTTTAGGAAATTTATTTTTTATTGGAAAATTTTAGAATAGAATCATAGTGATCCTAGTCTTAATCTCTGTAAAATTTATATAAATTGCTACAATAATGAATATAGTTGTTAAAATAGGTCAATG
This sequence comes from Petaurus breviceps papuanus, assembly GCF_028583685.1. Lineage (NCBI taxonomy): Eukaryota > Metazoa > Chordata > Mammalia > Diprotodontia > Petauridae > Petaurus > Petaurus breviceps. Next base: position 309,759 of record NW_027185854.1, read on the forward strand.
CTCTTGGTACATTGTTACTATAGTTATTGCACATCCCTCTTAGATATACATTGGCATAGTTCAATAAGCACACTTCATGTATACCAAAATTTCTACTGATAGTCAATAATGCCTGTTAAATTAGACAGAAAATAAATATATTACAGGAAATTGAGCTCTTATTCCTTCGCATAAAATCTCTTAATAGAATGGCTCTAATAACTATCAAAAAATTTTACTAAAGAGTAAATTATTTTTCATTAATATTCCAGAGAAGCAGTAAAGAAACAAACTAGCTGGTTCAGATTTAAAAGAACTTTAAGTTTCATTTAAATTTGAGTTAGTTGGCAAGCAATTATTCTACCTTGCTAAAATGGAGGCCTCAATGCCAGACAACTTTAAAATCTGACCGTTAATTTAAGTTTTCTGAAGGATTTAGTGTTTCTATTTCTGTACATTACCTGCAGTGAGAGCAGCATTAGCATTTTCAGTAGATGCATGGCAGATTTCTCTCACTTGACCTTCCTGAGTCAGAACTTGGCTCCGACGGGAGTCCACAGACCAGGCAGAGTTGTTGGTCTTTGGTGTGTCTGAATCGGGTCCTTTTTGATGAAGTGCCAAATGACAGGGTCTTTCTTGAGATTTTATTTCACCATCGTAAAGTCTGATGCACTGCTGTACTTCACTGTCCTCTTCACTCCTAGCACTGACATTTTTGTCTTCTGGGACACAAGGCTCATCTGCTTTGCTCAGCACATCCACTGCATGATTTTTCCCTGTAGCTGAAGTACCCTGTTTATCTCTTGCTGCAGATTCAAATCCATTAGGATCCAAGAGAGGGCTCCCATTTTTTTCTAATTTGTCACTTTTTCCATGTTGTTTGCACTCTAAAAAACTATCTTCAATTTCTAACGAGTATCTGGAATATGAAGTTTTTCCATGATGTTCATGAGAAAGACTATCAAAAACTTCAGGAGTCAGAGAATTGGTAGAGTGGTGAAGTGGGGTATGAACTTCCCCATCATCAGATCCCAATTCCTCACATTCATCCACGGAAAGTAAAACTGACCTTTTAAAATTTTTGGTTGCAGGAAACTCTCGGCTTTCATTGTCAGCTGCATCTTCAAAAGCCAAATTGACAATTCCTTGGAACTGCTGAGGAGCTGGGTCAGATAAAGGAAATTTTTCTGCAACATTTTCAGCTTCAGATCTTTCATCTTCTGTTTCATCTGCTGAGGAAGAAACCTGGTCTGTTTCCTGAGTAAATGAAACACCTCCTCGTGGAAGATGTTCTTTCTCCTGAGGAAGGTCAACTGCCACTCCTTGACGAGACAAACTTTCAGGCCTTTTCCTAGGAATTTCATCATCACTTGTTGAATTAACTTGGAAAATATCGGAATTACTATGCTTTTTCACTTTTACTTCTATCCTTAAACTACTATCATATATTTTTAATTCCTCAGGAGTGCTGGTATCACTGCTACTTCTCCCAAGAAAATCATGACATAACGTAGTGCTACATTTAGAAATCCCTCTTTCATTTGACCCATCATCATCCTGAGACCCTCCGGCATCATAATCTTCTGATCTAGGCTTTATGTCATCAGATGAGGTGGCTGCACTACCAGTGTCAGATTCAGGACTCTCCCTCTGGTGCATAATACCTGTACTTAAATTCCAATGACCCGCAAAAGGAGTTTCCGGATTTTCATGACTCTCTGGTGTTTCTGTTGGGTTCACATCTCTAGGAGAGTTTCTTTCTGGTGACTGATTCAATGAACATTTGTCAGAGACATCTGATTTGTTTGTAACATGCTCATCTTGTTTCACAAAATATTCATCAGGCAATTCACTAGTAGTGGTCAGCTCTTCCTCAAAAATAGCAGATTTTCTTTTATTTTGTACAGGATCAAAATGAGCATTTATCCTTTCAGAAAGCCTAGCTGAAGTATCTTTCCCACTTGTAACATCTGATGTATTTGTGTCCTTTTGTCCTGGACAGTTATCCCTCTCTGACAACAAGTGCTTTCCATCTGCTGAGTCTAAATGGTTCTTATCCACCAAGTTACCAATCATTTCATACTGCTGGGTTGGATTTGGACTTGAAGTCATGGATTGTAGATTAGTGCTGCTATAAAATGCTGACTCTGCATCACCACTCCCATCAGTACTGTGCCTTGGTACATCATAGTTATTTATTTCTCCATCACCAGGATATTTTGTATCATGTTTATCCTTAGGAATCTGTTTGGATTTTACTTCATTTTTTACTGTTTCATTAAATTTAGGAACAATCTGAATGCTCATAGGAGGGAGTGACAATTCAGATTCTAGTGCAGATTTATCATTTTCTTCATAATTTAATGGCTTTTGTGGATCGGGTAGACTTGATGATGGACACACGTCTACACCGTTGGTCTCCAACACAGGATTAATTGGTTGTCTTCGTTGCTTTTGTTTGGTTTTGTTATTATCATTTGCTTGGAACCCAACAGGTTCAGTTTTCTGGCCCCAATTTTTTGATCCATCATGATGTGTGTTCTTTGGAGTCACAGGTGATTCACTTCTTGAAGGCCTTTGGGAAGAAGACTGACACTTTACTGTAGATTGCCCAGAAATGGTTTTCTGTTTCTGGTCTTTATTGTTGACAGTTTCACCTTTCTTGGAGGGCACCTGAATTTTGGTCATCGTTTTTACATTGGCTTTTGCCAAAGATGCATGTCCTTGCTTTGTGGCTTTTTTCTTAACTGTTGGTGTAGAATGATTTAACTGTGTCACATTTTCTTCAGAATGTTTTAGAGAGGCTGTAGATTTTAATGAACTTGGTGAATCTCCTTGGGATCCTAGCAAAGAAAAAGTTTAAAAATACAATACATCTTTCAAACAAAGAATAAAATACATTTAGTCTTAAATTACTTCACACAAGTAACTAGACTGAATAAAGGCAGAACTACTCCTAAATAGGAGAAAACAGGGTTTTAATCTCCTAAAAAATCATTTTTTTCCTTTTCCATCAATAACTTGTGGAATACAAACTCACTTCATTTTATTCACCTGTTGAAAAAATATCAACTACTTTGCTCTTGGAAGCTAATTCCCAATTTCAAAGTAGCTCTCATCAGGTTCATTAATACATTAAGACAATGTATGCTGAAATATTAATGGAAAATGATGAAGGTGGGATAAATTAAATTTTGGGAACCCATTAAAAATGAAAGTTAAATCCCCTTTTCCCTTAATTTCAACAAATTTTAATTTGGATATTCAAGTTCTTCAAAGAGGTAGTTTAGCATTTTAAATGTCTAATTTAATTTTAAGCTATTATTGGGACCCAAATGACAATCTCCATCTCCATTATAATTTAATTCAAATTCCTATACTTTGGACTTTATAAGTTGCTCTCATCTACATAAATGTCTAATCCTAAAAGAATAATTCTTTAGAAATTAAGATGCTGCATTTGATTCTTAGTCACTTTTCTAAAACAGAGAATTGTAAACTGGCACACACTGCAGATTCAAGACAAATTCTCTCTTATACAATACAGATTTCTTAGTTATATCATTAATTTAAGCATTGATTTTGCTGAAATGCTTATAAGTATCAATGAAGCTTTCGCAAACAAACATGGGCTGAAAACAAGGACCTGAAATAGAGAGTAAGTTGGAGATTTTTAATGATTATTTCATCTAATTTATAAAAAATAAGACCAAAAAAAAAAGAAGAAAAAAGAGAAACTCAACCATCTCCCTGTCCCTTATCTAAATGCAAACACTGTGCTAAGAAGCATAAAGTATAAATGCCCTTATATACTTGGAGTCTAGAGGGTAAATAAGAAAGAGTGTGTTAATTCAATGGAGAAAAGCAAATTAGAAAGTTTTCTATGGTACTTTGGCTGCCTACTACACTCAAGTTCCAAATTAGAGTTGAGCAGGGAGAGTAATAAAACAGCTCATTTTCAGAGCCTTTTTTCTTTACCTTGGGTTTTGGTAAGACTAGATGGGGCACTCTTTGCTCGTTGTAGGCCTGCAGAACTACTATGTCCTCTCTTCTTCAAAACTGCTTGGGAGATATGATCGCTAGACCCCTTGCCAATAACCTTCTTGGTTGTACTAATAAGAAAAAAAAAAAGAAAACATGTATTAGATTCGAAAGCCAAAATATGACCTCCAAAATATATATATATATGCATAAAATATATTTTTATCAATAAATTATAAATCATTCAACCTATAGTTTACTTCCTTTCAGAAAGGCAGATAAAAAAATCCAGTTTCATATACTGTCAGTTTTAGAATGAAGATAAAGCAATCATTTATAAGTACCACCAACTTAAATATAACTTTTCCCCACCGAATTGCCATTTCTTCTAAATATTATCTTTCTACAAAAATGCAAATTTTTGACAATATCTAAACCAGGGTTCTTAACCTGGGGTTTGTAAACTTGTTTTTTAAAAAAATTTGATAACTGTGTTCCAAAATAATTTGTTTCTTTTGCAATTTTATATTTTTCTTTATGAATGGAAAACATTATTTCCAGAAGGAGTTCGAGATTCATAGGTTTCACCAGATTGTTGGGGGTATGTGCATTATGTGAAAGGTCCAGAACTCAAAAAAGATAAAGAATCCCTGATATACACAGTAGTCAGATTATGATTAGCTTTTAGAGGAGAATTTAAAACTAACATCCTTATATTAAGTGTGAATGCAGACCTACCTATTACTTATGTGAGTCTCATGTTCATTAATCTTTTTTTTATTGGAAGCTCCTTCAGTATTTCTTAAAACAGGCCGGGATTTCACTGTAATAAATTAAGCAAAGTGAGTTATAAGATAAAATGTGTTAAGTGTATAGCAATTATATATTGGCCAAATTAACTGGCCATAATTCTAAACAAAATTTAGGATCACAGGACATAGATTTAGAGCTGAAAGACCTTCAAGTTCAACCCGATCTTGTTTAACCCGCTCAGTTTTACAGATGACGTAACAAGAGTTTTAGACAGATGAGGGGAAGTGCCCAAAATCAGACTGCTAATTAGTCTGGATTAGATCCCACATCTTGAGACTCTTAGCTTAATGGATTTTTTCCCCATAGCTCTTAAAACCAAATAAAGATCATTCAGGTTCACTTTTTCTAGAAATTTCAACAGAAACTATTAAACAATGAAGGAAGCCTTTACCTACCTGCACCAGAACCTTTGGAAGTCTCTAAGTGGCCTCTCGTTGCTTGGCTTCCTTGAGGAGAATTACAAGGAGATGGCTTACTGTCAGAAGGCTTCTCTTCCTTTATAGATGCACGCTCCTTTGGTTCATCTGGGCAGTTGCTGGGACTTTGTAATTCCACACTTGAACTGGAAGACTTGCTGAGAGTGCCTACAGGGCCTGAGCTGGAAGCATCCTTCCCAGTGGTTTTCTTCAGAGGCTTTGCTTTAGCTGATGTGTTGGAGTTTCCAGTGAGGGTTTTTGGCCGAGCTCCTGCCCCTTTTCCTTCCTGGGTTTTTACTCCTTTTCCACTTACTGAATTTTTCTGGCCACTTGAGGAGGAAGAGCGCTCAGTATCTTGTCGAGCAAACATATCAGTCTTAGTGTTATCATTATTTTCTATTTTGGGCTTTATAATAGCTCTAGGCTTTCCAGAAGGAACCTTTTCCCCAGTTTTAATATCTTTTGTAATCTTAGACACTGCTTTTTTACTGTCTCTTCCCTTTAAATCATCATGCTTTGAAGATTTATTCACAGTATTTCTATTTGTACTTGATGCATGTCCAGAAGCACCTAGCCCATCAGATTTCATTTTCTCTTGATCCGTGGAGGGGTAACTACAGGAATCTTTCTTGTCTTTTCCTCTCCAAGATCTGTTTTTTATATCACTAGAGTCTGAAATGGATCTATTTTGCTGGAAAGAAGAGAAAAGAGTGATATAAAAGAACATGTACCATTTTTAGTTCCTTATTATATAGCAATCTGTCTGTTCTAAACTAGCATATACTAGTTTAGTATATACTATATATACACACACTAGTTTAGTATATATACATTGAGAAAGACTCAATACTGAGTCTTTCAAAGAAGAGAAAAATGAGGAAAATTCATGTTATAATTATGGACTGCTTCCAACATGAATTCTGATTTTTTAAGGACATCTAAATCACAGGAATGAATAAAAGTTTATTTCACATTATTTTTAGTTCAGGTTAAAATATTATTTAAGAAATGCATATTCACCATTCCACAATAGGTAAAGTAGTCAAAGGATATAAATGAACAGTTCTCAGAAAATTGGAAACTACTAAAAATTACATAAAAGAACGTTCTAAATCACAAATAAGAGAAATCAAAACAATCCTGACGTTTCAACTCATATATGGCAAAATGGTAAAGATAGTAAATGATGGGAACAGCTGATGTTGGAGAATTTGTTGAAAGATCTGTACTAATGTATTATCAGAGAAGTTATGAATGGGTACAAACATTATGTAAAGCAATGTAGAATTATGCAAATAAAGGGACTAAAATGTCGATACCCCTTGACCCAGAAATCCCACTGACTAGGCATATAATTCAAGAAGGTCAATGACAAAAAGGCCCCATATATACCAAAATACTTAGGTCAGTACTTCCAATATAAAATCCTCTGGTATTTAAAGCCATTCATGACCTGTTGTTCCCCAACCATCTCAGTCTTCTTAAACATTATAATTCCTATTTACTCTTCAACCCAGTAACACTGGTCTACTCGCTATCACATGAACAAGACACTCCATCTCTCCGCTCTAAGCATTGTCACTGGTTGTGCCCCAAGACTGAAATGCTCACGTCCCTCTTCTCCGCCTCATGGCTTCCTCCAAGTCCCAGCTAAAACACCACCTTCTACAGGAAGCCTGTTCCATCCCCCTTAATTCTAGTGCCTTCTCTCTGATGATCTGCAGTGTGTCCTATATACAACTTATCTGCATGTATTTATTTACGTGCTTTCTCCCCACTAAACTCTGAACTCTTTGAGAGAAGGGAATGTCTTCTGCCTTTCTGTGTTTAGTGTGTAACACAGTGCCTGGCACACAATAGGAATTTAATGTTTATCAACTGACTGAAACAAAGATTTCCACTGACTGGGGCATGAATGTAATGGAATATTACTGTGCTGTAAGAAATGATGAATGTGATTAATAGAGAAACATGGAAAGATCTATACAAACTGATATAGAGTAAAGTAAGCAGAACCAGGAAAACAACATGTAATAACTACAACAATATAAAAGAAAAAAAAACACTGCAAAACAATAAAACCAAATTTGCAAAATTATAAAGACAAAGCCTGACTTCAAAAAAGAGATATGAGAATATACTTCCCTCACCTACTTTTCTTTTCTGTTTGTTTGTTTTTTTTGAGGGGAGGAAGGCAGGGCAGTTGGGGTTAAGTGACTTGCCCAAGGTCACACAGCTGGTATGTGTTAAGTGTCTGAGGCTAGATTTGAATTCAGGTCCTCCTGACTTCAGAGACGATCCTCTATTCACTGTGTCACCTAGCTGCCCCTCTTGTTTACTTTTCAAAGGCCTATGGGTGTGTAAGATTGCATATTAGATTTTTTTTCAATGTGCTGATTGTTTTCACTGAAATTTTTTCCTTCATCTTTTTTTTCTTTTGTTCTTTGTTATAAAGGAGAGATTTTATAACAGAAGGGAGAAAGGAAGTATGAAGAGGGAAATAAAGACAATATAAAAACAAAAGACCAATAAAAGTCTAATTAAAAATTTTTTTTAAAAAGGTATATGCTTATCTACTTCAGGAGACTAAGGTAGGGTACATAACTAAAGAAGAAAGGTCAAAGGTGCTTGCATGGATCATGAAGACATTTTTAAGCAGGTGTAATATAAGGGAAGGTCCTTGCTTAAAAACCTCTCCCCCAATTATGCCCGAATTCTACCATTAAAGAGAAACATTTCTTTTGAGTTAAGAACTATCCATTTTTGGCAGTCTTCTTATATAATGCAAATACTACTAAAGAGGAAGAATAGTACATTGAGCTCCTATAAGCTATAGCATGAAATGGTGTAGTAAATAGAGAATTGGCTTGGAGTCAGTTATGTGCCTCTGAAATATAACACTGGTGGTGTGGCCCTGGGCAAGATACTTGATTTCATACCTCAGGCAACCTTCTGAGAGAAGAAGTTGCAGAACAGCTATTAATCTGTATCAGTAAGAAGGAGTTTCTCTCTAAGAGTTCCCTAAATCACAGGTCAAATAAAAAAGTAAGTTCTGAAGGATGTAAAATGAGGGGAAAATAAATACAGAAATGGGAAACAGTTGGGCACCTTCACTTGTTTTATGCAGTTCTGCTTAGCATAGTCATAGAACAGATAAGTGGATTAAAATTTTGTAAGGCTGGTAGATTTTCCTAAGTTATTCTGAAGGTCATATAAAAATAACATATTAAAATGTACTTTGATTTGTAATAAAACACATAATACTTTTTCCTCCCTTGGTTAAGTTTACCTTAAACTTAGCTAAGTGTAGTTTAATGGTATTCTACAGTTTTTACTTAGATCTTCAATTTAGGTATATAAAATTATACATTCCTTCACGCTTAAGAACTGATTTAGAGTGTTCTCAGACCAAAAAAATGAATGCAAAAATATAAAGTGAGTGAACACTGGTAAATACATTCAGTAAAGGAAGATGTCAGAGTGTAGGAAAAAACTTTAGTGCAAAACAAGGTAAGATGCCTACCATTTGTTTTACAGAGGCAAAGACACAGAATAAAAGCAGCACTGTACATCAGAGCTAGGTTTGAGACCTAGCTCCACCACTAACTAGCAACAAGGCACGTCCCCTCTGAGATTTGCTTTCTTCATGTGCAGATAAATGAAGTCGAACAAGATGGTCTTCAATGTCTCTTCTAGCTCTACCATTTTGTGATTACCATCACCCTAGTCACCGCTTATTAGAGGAAGCATGGAAGAGCTGACAGAAGACCTGGCTTATGTCTTGCTTCTGATATGTCATCTCAGCAAAACCATAGACAAGTGACCAAACCTCTCAGTGCCCCAGACAGCTCTCTGAGATGCTAGCTCAGATCTGTAAGAGGGACAGAGTTTCCAGGATTTTCCTATATATTGATGAAATCACAGATCTGGACCAAAAAAGAAATATTACTCACAGTAATGAGTAACAGTAAAAACCGTTATTCATCATAACAATTATGACTATTTTCTGGTCTCATAACCATGTGGTAAAGAAATAGTTTTAGTTAGCTGCTTGCTGAGTAATAAGTGGGTGTGTATGTGGTTCAAGTGAAGAAAGTATAGAGGAAGAGAGGAGAGTGGAAGGGAGGAGAGGGCTCAGAAAAAGTTTCAACAGGTACCAAAACTCAGGGGTGAGAGATGAATGATGATCCAACAGAAGAGAATGCAGAGAAAGGTAGGAGAACCAACCTAAAAGGGAGGAGAGAATGATTTGGTGAAGGGGATGGTCAACAGACGTCCGGTAAAACGAGGACTGAGAAAAAAAGGCCTTTGGAATTAGCAGTTAAGAAATTGTTGGTGACTTTGGAGAAGGTAGTTTGTGTGGTGATGTTCTGGTAGAATGGTGGGGTAGTAGCTAGGTTGAGAGGGATTGAGAAGTGATGAAGTTTTGACCCAGCGATACCACTTCTAGGGCTGGATCCCAAAGAGATCACAGAAGTGGGAAAAGGACCTGTATGTACAAAAATATTTATAGCGGCTCTTTTTGTGGTGGCAAAGAATTGGAAATCAAGGGGATGCCCATCAATTGGGGAATGGCTGAACAAGTTGTGGTATATGAATATAATTGAATACTACTGTACTATAAGAAATGAGGAGCAGACAAACTTCATAATAAGTTGGAGAGATTTATCTAAACTGATGCTGAGTGAGGAGAGCAGAACCAGGAGAACTTTGTACACAATTACAGACACAATGTATGTGTGACGACTAACTTGGATAGACTGGGCTCCTCTCAGCAATACAAGGTTAGAAGACAATTCCAAAAGCCTCATGATAGAAAGAGACATCCACATCCAGAGAAAGAACTAGAGAGTTTGAATGCAGATTGAAGCAAACTACTTGTTCTCTTTTTGTGTTTTGTTTCTTTTTTCTCACTGTTCACTCCATTGCTTAATGTTTAATGTGAAGGTATCTGTAGATCCTATATTTTATTGCATGCCGCCATGGGGGGGAAGGGGGAGAAGAAGGAGGAGAAAATCTGAAACTCAAGGGACTGTGGAACTGAATGTTGTAAACTAAAAGTAAATAAATATATTTTTTAAAAAGCTAAAAAAAAGTGATGAGGACAAGAAAAAGTAGAAAACAATGAGTATAGAAAACCCTTTCTGAAAGTTTAACCATGAAAAGAAGACGAGATAAAAGAAAATGGCTTGAGAGGATGGTAAGATCAAGTCAAAGGTTTTGGTTGTTTTAAAGAATGGGACATATGCAGGCAAGTGTATAGATGGAGAGAAAGATGCTAGTAGTTATGGAAAAATTGAAGATGAGAGAAAAAGAAGGAACAGTTAAGAGATAAGCTACGGGCAGGAAGGGCTTGGATCAAGATCACAGGGTTGGCAGGTCAGCCTTAGCAAGAAAAAGGGACCCTCTTGATTTAGTGAGGCTTGTTGGGATTCCCTGAGAATAAATGAGTCGGTGGCTCTCTCTATTATCTCAGGCTACTTCTGCTCATTTTTGTCATTGTCTCATTCCAACATTATTGCCACCTATGAAGATTTTCCAGTTTATCAATGAAGTGTAATTATCAACACTTAATTTGGTTCTGTACCTCACTATGAATTCCTGGCACTTAAAAAGTAGTGTTGATAGAGTAGAGTACTTTATTTACTTCAGATTTTTGTTTTCATTTATTATGCTCTGAATTAATGCTCTACTGTAAGAAACTTGTTTATGATGCCCAGTTTACTGGAGTTTGTTATACCATCTTGGCAAAGGCACCAAAAATAGTTATCGTAGAGTATACTTTGATAGTAGATGTCTGTTCATACTGAAATTGGCTTTTCACAGTCTATAGTAGGCCATATATCACTGGAAAGGGTCACAAGTACATGGAAGAAAGACTGGACTTGTTTGGCTTGACATTGGAGGCAGTGTGGCATGGTTGGTCCAGTGAACTTGGGGTAAAGAATACTTGGCTTCAGACCCCCCAGAAGCTGCCAGCTGCCTGAGCCTGGGGAAGGCACTTAACTTCTCTGTGCCTCAGGCTCCTCTGTAAAGTGTGTGTGTGAGTAGGTTTTAAGGTCCCTTCTAGCGCTAAATCTGTGATCCTCTGAAGTAGGAGCAATGTGTGTAAAAAAGCGAAGAAGAAAACGTGGGCTTGAAGTATCGCAATAGTCTATCACAGAGCTACCCCTTATAATTAGCCAAATGTGTCTGCAAGTCACGGAATAGTCTACATCTCTAAGGATTTGAAGTTGCGGGTCACCCAAAGGTTAACAGAAAAGACACTTGGTGAGCCTGGGAAGGCTGTGATACGCTACCCACCAAGAACTATAAAAGTGAAACTATGTGAAAGATGTTGTTAGAGATGTTAGAAAGGGAGATGGCAGGAATGAATGATAACTGAGGTACAGCACTGGTATACATACACTAGTGTACATACAATATCAGGAGAATTAGACTGAAATCCCTACTATTACTGACTGTATGTAGTCTCAGAGAGAATATTTGAATGGACACGGCCAGTAGTCACATAGGATGAAAGAGCCTTTTTGTGATCTGTATCATTGGGGAAGAGCCCACAATGATGCAGTCATAGGCTCTAGACCCATAAAGGCCCTCATTGCGTTCAACCTCCTTATTTTATAGGTGAGAAAACTGAGATGAAGTAACCTGCCCAAAGTCACACAGTTAAGCATTGGGTGGGATCTGTATCTGGGTCTTTTGACTTCAAAGCTAGTTTGCTCTGTACTACTCCAAGTCACCTCAGATTACAGAGACACTGAAATAGCGAAGATTCTTCTATGTGCACTGGTGCTTTACAATTTCCAAAGCCCTCCACAGCACTCTATCCCTGCATTACACATTCCTGATGTAGTTAGTACAAGCAGGACTGGTGCCATTTTTTTTTTTTTTCAGACAACGAAAGCATGGCTCAGAGATGAAGCATCTTGCCTACTGACAGCTGCCAAGTAAAAGGGATTGAAGCTGAATTTAGGCCTTCTTAGACCAAGTTGAAGGCTCTTTTCACCACAGCAGTTTGACTCTCTCAGTGTACAAATAACCTTTTGTGGGCCTCTCCATGAGCTTGATGGTCACTGAGTTGTATTCTCTTCTGCTAGGATTGGGACAGTTAGCTGGTTTGTTGGTAGTTTTAATTTTTTAATTTAATTTTTTCTATTAATAAGCATTTATTTCTCTCTCTCCTATTTTCCCTGCTCCCAATGAAAAAGGAAAGAAACATTGCCCTTTGTAGAAAACATGCATAGTCAAGCAAAACAAATGTCCACATTGGCTATATCCAAAAATATTTTGCCTAATTCTACATCTTGTGTGATTAATTTATTATTCAGTATTTGGCTGTTGTTCCCAACCCCCTCCCCTGCTTTGTGCCAATTTTCTGTGTTTTAAAACTTTTTTTTATTATGAAAGTAACCATCAATAAAAACATTTAAGTGAACAAAACTACATTAAATTATGTATACCAAAGTATTCTGAATTTACATATGTGCATATATGCATATATAAAAATTTTGTTAAAATAACAGCAATATACATAACAAAAATCCGTAAGGGGGGAAGGTACTAGAATTGCTTTACACATAAGTTATGTAATCCTAAAAAAAAAAAAAACTTTTTGTCTTTTCTGCCTTAATACTTGTTCCTTTGTTTTCCTAAATTGTCAGGGTCATAATGAATGGCTCCCTAAATTCCCCTTTCTGTCCCCAACATAGATGTGAATGAAGACTTTATAGTTTCCCTGTGAGTTTTATGAAATTGGTGCCAGTACTTGGAGGATGGGAGGAACTTTATCTGTACACTGACTTAAAGAGCAGTTTAAATAAAAGTACACACATTAAAAAGATAAAAAAGGAGCAATAATATTTTATATGCTTCTGTGCTCCTATCACTTCTTTCCTGTTTTCTACAGAGATGGTACTGTCATTTTTAAATACAGAATCATAACTAGAGTGTCATTCACTAAAGTCCTCTGATGCCTCATACTGGAGTGCATCTTTGCATCCCGAAGGCTTTGCCAGTCTGTACTGCACAGAACACGACATGTGGAGGCATAAAAACCCAGGACGTTTGTCTGAGTGACTGAACAAGTCACTTAACCTTTCTCTGCCTCAGTTTCCTCATTCATAAAATGAAGAAAGGCGAATGAGGAAGAGAGAAAGAAGGGAAAGAGGAGAGAATGGGAGAGTATAAGAGGAAGAGGGAGGAAAAAGAGAGAGAAGAGCGAGAGAGAGAGAGAGAGAGAGAGAGAGAGAGAGAGAGAGAGAGAGAGAGAGAGAGAGAGAGAGACAAGGGAAGGATGAAAGGAAGGAAAGAAAGGATGGAGGGAGAAGAGGGAAGGAGAGAACTCCAATTCTAATCTCCCCATCCAAGCCAAGGACAAAATGTAATCTATGAACATCAGTCTTTGTTGCTTGCCTCTCTGCATTTGTTGCTTTCTACTCTTAAGTGACGGAAAAAGGTAGGTGACTCAATGGATAGAGCCAGACTCAGGTATGGAATCAAAAAGGCCTGAGTTCAAATCTGCATTCAGACACTTATTAGCTGTGCAACACTGGGCAAGTTACTTAACCTCTGTTTGCTTTAATCCACTGGAGAAGGAAATGACAAAACCGCCCCAACATCTTTATACAAGTATATATGACCCATCATCTTGGTTGTCTGATCAAATCTTATTTTAAAATACATAAAGTTAATCACTGAAATCCAGTGGTGCGGAACCTGTGGCCCTCAAGGGCAGTCCTTTCACTAATCGGATTTGTTCTGTGAAGTATGGAGTCAGTCAAAGGGCTACACTTGAGGACCTTGAGGGTGACCTCAAGGCCGCAGGTTCCCCACTCCTAGATATAGTACAGTTACACCTTTCGAGCTGTTCCAAAACACTGTCACATTGAAAACTGCATGGCAATGGATTTGGTGGGCTCTCACTGGACCATGAACTTATGCTTCTGGGTAGCCTGCTGGCTCAGAAAATCAAAGCACTTCACAGTGAAATCTTACTACAAATAATTTCAGAGCCCAGCCCCATGTTATAGGTGAACCTTTGTTACAATGTAATCTGAAATATTCTTGAGCAAGATCCAAAATATATCCAATTCATATGGAATTTCACACAAATGACAATTACATTATGATGATGCAATACTATTAGCCCATTTAGCTTAAAAATACAGTGTTCATACGTTCAATGAGCATATATTAAGCACCAACTATGTATAAATCTGGGCATACAGAGACAATAATGAAGCTATCCCTGCCATCTAGTTTGTATTCTAGGGGAAATGACATGCATAGAGATAAATGAATATGAAATAAAGATGATATACTAAGCAGTCTGGGATGGGAGGCAGGACTGACAGTCCTGCAGCCTCTCAACTGGGTCTGGCCTCTACTGGTACCAGTGAGAGTGGTTTGGCATTTACATCTGCCAGTTCTGTCAGGACTCTGGGATGTATTTTCATTTGGGCATGGGAATTCAAATACTTTAGCATAGGGAAAAGAGGAACAAATGAAAGATGTATCTTTAAGAAGTAGGTTAATTAGGAAATTTTAAGACTGAATTAGATCTACAATTCAAATATTTGAATTATTGGTACACCTCCAACATGCTTAGTTGCCAATAGGGCTTTCAAGGAAATGGAAGAGGTATCATACCATCCACCACCCGTGCCAACGAGATAGTAAGTACTACAAAATAGCATATTCTTTCTAAATATGCTATTAAAACTTAAGGACTGCACTAAGGTTTTTGGAACCTCCTACGTAAAATGTCAACTTAAAATGCCAAAAAAAATCCGGTGAAAAAGAATCATTAACAATGAAGGAACAGAATTGACACATACATTATTTCAATATTTAACCAAATCTGAAATTATTGTTGAGAATTTTTTTCTATTAGACATATGAAGATGAAGAGATTTACCTGAGAACTACTGAATATCGGTTTTTTGCCAAGTCTTCGATCATCACCCTTATCAAATGCAGCTGCAAGAGAAACAGTAGTTTAATTCTTTAGGAATAAATTTGTTTTCATAAAAGGAAAGCAGGAAGGCAGCAGGTAGGAAGGACATGTTTGGGTGGAGATAATTTTGGGTTCTTGAAAACAATTACAGCACACTTCAAAATTCCCTGCAAACTTCAAAATAAAATCTGCATGGTCTTGCTCTGGTTCCCATAGTATTCCTTTAAGTTAATGGCAACATTATGCTCACATCACCTTTGAATGTGTCCTTAAGTGAGATGAAAAGTTGATTCTCATATACAAAAGATTTATAAACCAAAAGTAAATTCTTAAAATTTTAAAATTAAGATAATTAATTTCAATTAATTTTCTAATTTCAAAGACTCGACAGCTTGTAACAATGCATATATCTTTTTAAAAAGCATCTATAATAACTTCATTTAAAAATAATTTGTTAAGACATATTAATTATAAATATATGCTGAATTTAGGGCAGGCTGGAGGAAAGTAGTGTTGGAACTTTGACAAGAAAATGCAAAGCTCTGTAAACCCAACATATATTTCTTAAAACTGTACACAATTTAATGACACAGGTTAAGATATCTAAACAAACATTTGTATTACCATAAACAAAACATTCATACACATCATATTTGGGGCTAGCATGCACTTATTTCTTCAAATAAAAATTCTAATGGCATGATGAAAACAGAAATAACTGGACGAGATTATCAATATCATATGGCTGAAGTCTATTCCTTTGGATATTTTTTTTAAATCTATTCAGATAATGTAAAGATAGTTTCCATAAATTATATGACTTATACTAAAACATTCAACAAAAGTATGCTAAATTTACAGAGGAAGCTACATAGCAATCTCTTCCATTACACAGAAACTATGCTATAGGACAAAGCAGAACCCTGAAAATGGGCATTGCAGGGATTGATCCTTGGTGAGCAAATGACTCTACATTTATACCCATAAAGATATTAACACAAATCACTCCCAAAGATTAGTATACTTCAATGAGATTATGAGAAGTGCATGCATAAGATTATCCAACCTCTTCCCTTTCTGGGGGCTGTGGGGTGGGGTACCCAATGCAGTATTTCTGCATAGCTTACTAAGGTCTTATAAATTTTAACAGATATGAAACTGAAGACAGGTCATTTTATAATACTAATATTTTCATAAATTAGTATTTGGAAATAGGAAGATTCATGTATTAACCATCTTTATTACTAATTAGACATTCAAAGTTTTGAATGATTTTCCTATAGCTTTAAAATAATTAAAATGCAAAACATTATAAAAATCTCAACTTGGGGACATGAAATTTTCTAAAAGAACAAAACAACAAACACCCCCAAAAACTTTGCTACCAATCAGGAGAGAGTTTTGAATGACACCTATACCACTGACTGATCTAGGGTTTTTAAAAAAAATCTATAGAATTTTTAATGGACAAATACAGGTGCTACATAAATTCAAAAAGAAAAGCACACCATGAAAAAACTCTCCCAAATTTTTAAATGCAAAAAAGAAATGACAGAACATTTTAAACTACACATCCATCAGATTGTATTTATACCCCCACATCATAGTAATAAAAGGTAGATGGATTAGATCATTTACCCAACATGTACTTAAGGAATTTAAAGAATCAAAGCTATCATCATAAATACTTTTTATTATGTGCAGATGTCATGTGTTAAAATTCATAAAATGGTTTGTTCATATAAAGCAAAATAACATGATCCAAAATGTCTTTCTAAGTAAATATTCTTACTGAACATTGCAATATGTTTTCTGTACCATCTGCTTTAACAAAGATGGTCCTGAAGCCATTTTCAGTTCCACACCCTTAACATTTTACTTTAACATTTTTGAAACAAAGAAATATTCAGAGCAATAAATGTTTTTAGTTTGGTTCTAATGTGTCAAGTAGTGTCTGTTAAATGTCAGAGACCACGATGTTGCTCATTAGAGATTCTGCAATAGCACATACAATATCACTGAACCTATCAGCTGTGAAATAAATCCACCTAATTTACACACAACTCACATGAAATAGATTTTATGAAATGAGGAAGCTTTAGTAACAAAATATGTAAAAAGGAGAAAGTGTATTCAGTAAACTGAATGTAGATGAAAATTTCCCATATTACTCATTTGTATTAATAATGTTTTATGTAAATAACATGGGAACAATTTTACTAATGTACAGAAGACAGAAACAGATGTATATAGAAGGGAGTCTTGTATCCATTTTATACGTGTGCCTAATTAAAGCTCTAGAAAAACAAAAGAAATCCTCTCCAAACTGCTTCATCAGTTTCCAGGCTGACTAAACATACTATCACTAGTTGTAAATGGCAACTTAATACTTTAAAGAACAGAAGCACCCCACCTCTAATCCTGGTACTTATTAAGAATTCTCAAAATGTATGGCAAAAAATAACCCTCATAATAAAGATAAAGAATTCTACAGTTAACACACCTGCTTGGATCTTCTGCTGATCATCTGGTCTCATCAGACTCCAGCTTTCTGTGTGACGAACAGCATAAAAAGACTGAACCAGGAAGAGCCACAGCTTATCACGCAGAGCCTGGATCTTGCACGTAAAACCCTGTGTTCAAGCAACAAATCAGCGGCTGGGGAGAGCCACATTGTCATAGCAACCAGTCATTATTCCTTTCAGAATCTACTTACTCCTTAAGCTAGATGAATGATGTCATCACTTAGATTTTTAAGATTGTAGACTACACGTTCCTAATGAAACACTACTGTCCAGCACTCCAATTCTGTAGTGCTGTATTAAGCCAGATCTCTTCTGTCAAAGCTGAAACACTGCTTTAAATCTCCAGTGACCTCTTTAGGAATATCTTCCATGGGGTTTTATAATAGGCTAAGTCACTAGAAGGTCAAATACTCAAGGGAACAGCATTAGATTTGATTAAATTTTTATCACTCTTGCTGAACAAAATACCACTAGCCTGAAGTAACTTAATAATTAACATTAGATAATAAGTGCATATAAAACATCAGCATAATTTCAATTTTTGTATTTTACCCCAAATCACCAAAGAACTCAAGTTTTAAAACCAGACATCAACACCAAAAAGAAAAAAATATTATCTCACAAAAATCAAAATCTGCAAGAGTATTTTGGACAAATTTTATACTCAGAAAATTTGATTTAGTAACATTGTTATAGGGATAAATATTATTAACCAACAGTATATGACACTGTCTTATTAACCAATGGGGCACTCACTGTTGGATGTTAGTAGTTTAAAAAATCTACTATTTCAACAAAAGGAAAACTGGTAGTTAAAAACTGTTTAAAGTAAACCATTTAAAATGCCTAATTCCAAATTATCATTACAGATTCATTTATAGTTCCTTGAAATTATTAATCTTAAAAATATCTTGGAGTTGTATAAATGTTATATTTTTATTATAACATTTGTATAAATACCATTTCCTTTGTACTTTCGGCATTTAGCAGGGTATCCACAGCCATTAGAAGTAAACAGCTATTCTCAGTGGTGATGTTTTTCTCAATTGCTTTAAGAACTTTGTCCAACAGGTCTGCTGTGCTACTCATTGCTTGTGACTATGGGAAAAAAGCACACAAGCATTCACATACAATAAAATGTACAATGGGTTAGCTTTCCCTACAATTTATAAGCTACGATTAAGCTTGAGAAGGCTGACCTAAAAGTAGAAGACTCATTATAACTCTGGTGACATGAATCTAGAAGTTAAATCCTTTATTCCTTTTTTCCCCTCTCCCCCATGAAATCACCATAAAAGTTATGAGAATCCTATTAACTCTACCTAATTAGAGCCTAGAAAGTCCTCTGTTTTACATGGAAATTTTTATAATCTTAGAAATGTTTTTCTACCGGTCATCTAGTAAAGCTACATGGGCAAACAGCCCTATGAAGATTTGGCTCTATAGTCAGATAGTTATTTTTGCTGAGCAAACAATTTCATTATTAGTTAAAAACCACCATCACCACCGAATCGTGTCCATGTTGTTTTCAGACACTTTGGTTGGTAATGTGTGAACCACATCAACTGGTAAAGCAGAGTAGGTTAGTTTAACGTTGGGTCATGTTGAGACACTCCAGGCAGCCTTTCCTCTGCACAAAGAATTGCCCATTACTACACAATTCAGCAAAGGATTATTAAACATTTAATATATTAAAGACACTATCCTGGGAACTATGAAGTATACAGAGATAAATAAAGCATGATTTCTACCTTGTCAAATTTACAATCTAGAAGGGCAGATCAAGCAAGTACACAACTAACTAATATATAGAGCAAATTATGACAAATACCATAACAGAAATAAAAAATAATATGCAGCTTCAAAGCTAGAGCATACATACCCAATTGTGGGGAAAAATGATAAAGGAGGAGGCATTTAAAGTTGGTAACATTAAATTTATTGAAATTATGTTTATAAATATTATTTTAAAATATTACATAATAAAATCAGCAAAAAAAGGCAGGAACTGAAAGAGAAGGTGACAGTACCTGTAAAAGAAGAGCAAAGTTTTCACTCTGTATTATCTGGGAGAAATTTGCCACAATAAAGGCTATGCATTCTTCTTGCAGCCTAGATGCCATGGTCAAAGCTGCTTCAGTCCACTTCACTCTGGGAAGGCTGATGATTAATCTATCACTTTCCATCAGAAGAAAGGCAGCGTTTTTGTCATTCTTAGATCAGAAAAAAAAAAGGAGTTACAGGGACTCATCTTCTGAAATGATTTTTTCTAGTGTTTTGAATGCTTCTTATTTCATAGTCAAATAAGCAGATCAAGCATGTAGCAAGTGCCTACTATGTGCCAGGCACTGTTCTAAATTCTAGAAATATAAAGAAAGGCAAAAAAAA
This sequence comes from Petaurus breviceps papuanus, assembly GCF_028583685.1. Classification (NCBI taxonomy): domain Eukaryota; kingdom Metazoa; phylum Chordata; class Mammalia; order Diprotodontia; family Petauridae; genus Petaurus; species Petaurus breviceps. Next base: position 329,819 of record NW_027185854.1, read on the forward strand.
ATAATTCCAGGTCTCAAGAAGCTCAGAGTCTAATGAAGACAAGCTGTCAATGGTCACATACAAACAAGATATAGCATAAATTGAAGATAGTAAATGAAGGATTAGGAAAGACTTCCAATAGTAGAAGAGTTAGCTGGGACTTGGAAGTAAGGAAGGCTCAGAGGTGGAGGGAAGGAATTCCAGGAATGTGAGACAAAGAAAATGCCCAGAGTCAGGAGATGAGGCATCTTGCATGAGGAACAGGAAGGAGATGTCACTGGATCTCAGAATACATGAAAGGAAATAAGGTGATACACAAATAGAAATAGTAAAAGAATATAAGAAGACTGTGAAAATAGAGAGGGGCTAGGTTATGATGGCTCTGAAAGCCAAACAGAGAATTGTACACATTTAATCCTTGAGCTAATAGTCATTGGAATTTATTGAATAAGAGGGGAAGAGCATGACATGGTCAGACCTCTGCTTTAGGAAGATCAATTTGGCAGCTGAGTGAAGGATGAATTGGAGTAGGGGAGACAAGGAGACCAACCAGACAGCTATTGCAACAGACTAGGTGTGAGGTGAAGAGGGCCTGCATCAGAACAGTGGCAGCGTCGGAGGAGAGAAGGGATCTTACATAAGAGATCTTGTGAAGGTAGAACAGAAGGGAGTTGGCAACTGTTTGGATACGGGAGTGGGAAAGAGATGAGGGTAAGGAGTTGAGGATGACCCCTAGATTTCAAACCTGGATGACTGGGAAGATAGTAGAACCCCTGATAGTAAAGTTAGGAAGAGGGGAATATTTTAGAGCAAAGATAGAGAATTCAGTTTTGGACAAGTTGACTTTGAGATATTCATGGGACACCAGTTTAAAGTCCAAACGGCAGGTGGTAAAGTCAGATAAACAGATCTGAAAATTGCACAGACAATAACTGAACTCATGAACTCATGAAAGCTCAAGAGCTCTCATCACTAGAGTTGATGAGATCATCAAGTAAAATAAGACAGAGAGAGAAAAGAAAGCCTAGGACAGAGCTACAGGGGACTAACACAGTGGGCCAGTCTTGAAGGAAGATACAGCCAAGGAGACAAAGTGGTCAGACAGGTAAGAGGAGAACCAGGAGAGAGTAATGTCACGGAAACCTAGAAAGAAGAAAGGATCAAGGAAAAGGGGGCGATTGATAGCGCTGAAGGCTGCAGAGAGGTCAAGAAGGATGAGGACTGAGAAAAAGCCTTTGGATTTGGCAAAGAGATCATAGGTAACTTGACTGGAAGCAATTTCAGTTGAATGATGAGGTCAGAAGCCAGGGAGGGTGGGGTGAGGAAGGAAGTGGAGGAACTGACTGTAGTTGGCTCTTTCAAGGAGTTTAGCCACAAAAAAGAAGAATATAAAACAGTAGGTAGTGAGGATGGAGGGATTAAATGAAAATACAACATTGCTTCCCCAAAATAATGGCCAATAGATGTAGAATCCCACCCTTCACTATATTTTCTATACCTTAAGTTTGGCCTGATTTTAGTAACTATTTTCTCCTACCCCAACGCTCCACAATTTAATGCTTCTGATATGATAAAGTTACATATATATCATATGTACATACATATAGACAGATGCCCATATATTTACATATGTATGCTCAAGTGAATATATAATTTATTGCTTTGTTTAAATCACTGAAAAATCTATTAAATAACACAAGGCCAAGCACAGATCCAGTCCACTAGGCCTCCTGACACGCTAACACTGAATCCTTAACAATAACTCTTTGAAATAAGACGAATGTATCATCCAATCCATACCTCTCTATCTCCTCCACAACAGTAGTATGAGATGCTTTGTCAAAAGTTACTCTAAATCTATAGGTCTAGAGCCACTGCATTCCACTTGTCAATTAGTATATTTATTTCATGAAAATGTAAATGGGGTTTGTCTGGTGTGATCTATTCTAGATGAAGCCATACTGGCTTTCTGTAAACACCACTTTGCTTTCAGGATGTTAACCATGACTTTAATGACCTCTTCCAGAATTTGCCAAGGAACCAAAGTCAAGTTCACTAGGCTGCAGTTTGCAAATTCTGTTCTCTTCCATTTTTCTTGTCCTCATCTTAAGGTATTGCTTCCATTTTTCATAAAATTTTCAAATATAACAGATAATGGCTCAGCAATCACAATTACTAGTCCTTTTAAGACATGAAGTTACAGTTAATCTGGGTCAATGATCCTGAATTCATCAAGGACACCTAGGTATTCTTAGGTATCAACAACTATTTTTGTTGTGTCATTTTCAGTTAAAGGTCAAGCTACTTTGGAGAGAAAATAGAAAAAAGCAAAAACTGAGCAGCTCATTCTTCTCTCCATTGTCAGTCATCACCATCCTATTCTCCCAAGCCAAGGTCCTATTGCTTTTAAGACCTTTTTTCTCTCAAAATAGCTTTAAAAAACTCCCAAACTCAAAACCCAAACCCTTTTGTTAGCCTTAGCTTTTTGTGCCAACCTCAGGAATGCTGACAGCTCTTGAGCATTCCTGATTATTTCTATAGGACTGAGCCATACTCTTATATGTCTCTTTTGTTACCTGTCCTTGTTTCATTTCCAGTATATTTCTTTTTGAAATCTAAGTCGGTTGGTGAATCTCCATCAGTAGCTTCAGACAAATACCAATTTTCCTCCTCACTGGAATTATTTCCTTTGTGTCTTCAGAATTTCATTCTTAAGCATTTCTCAGATGTCCTGGGCTAACTTCCCCTGAAGCCTATCTTCTGAAGTCTCTGAAATCCAACTTCCCAAAATCTAGGGCACATGTCAAATTATACCCAGGAAGAAATCCCTTGAGAGACTAAAGTGAAACTGACAGATTTATAAGTTAAGGTTAAAACTACAACAACAATAATAAACCAACCTTACCACGAATGGGGGGAAAAATCACCTCTCATTGTGAAGAAAACAACAATAAAAACCCTTCAGTCAGGCTGAGTTAATTTTATGAGGAAAAAAAAAGATTGTGAAAGAACATGATGTGAGATTAAGTAAAAAAAAAAAAAGTCCTTCTTTCCTCCTTCCTCTCAAGTAAAAGGCTGTTCAACTAGATCTTTCTCAGAGAAACCTCAGATTTAACTGGCTCATCTAAAGGAAAGAGCTTCAACTAAGGCTAATCACAGGAAAGAACTCTGGTGTCCATGGTAAAGAAAAAGGCCTACTTGGGGTAAAGGGAAACACCCTTTGATTTGATTCCTGGAGTAGTGAGCTCTAGAACTTAACTCCGGAAACCTTAGAAACAAGGAATCAGTAAAAAAACAAACAAACAAAAAGGACTTTTATGATGCCAGGGATGACCAAGACACAAACCTAAAAGAGAATTACTCAAAAACATCTATATCTATATCTATATCTATATATATATGTATATATAATCCTCAAAGGAAAAAAAATAAGACAAACCACAGTTTGCCTAAAGGAACAATTTGAATTCTTTAAAAAAATGATACAAGAATTTAAAAAAAGAAATTATAAAATAAGTGAGAGCTATGGAGGAATTGAAAAAAAGATCAACAGCTTAAGAAAAGAGCCTATTAACATGCTCTGTAAAAATCAAAATGGACCAAGTAGAAATTAATGACTCCAGAAAACAAAAATTCTCTCTTTTTTTTTTTTTTGCTTTTTGGAGGGGGAAGGTAGGGCAATTGGGGTTAAGTGACTTGCCCAAGGTCACATGGCTAGTTTTGTGTTAAGCGTCTGAGACTGGATTTGAACTCAGGTCCTCCTGACTCCAGGGCCAGTGCTCTCTATTCACTGTGCCACCTAGCCACCCCCAAATAAGAATTCTTAATGCAAAGTCAAAAGAATTAGAGAACAGAAGAAAATGTAAAATTTCTCATATCAAAAACTAACCTAAGGGGTGGCCAGGTGGCTCAGCGAGTAAGAGCACCGGCTCCAGTGTCGGGATGACCTGGATCAAATCCGGGCTCAGACACTCAGCACCACACCCAGAAATAACTGGCCGTGTAACCTTGAGCAAGTTACTTAACCCCGATTGCTTAAAAAAAAAAAAACTAACCTAAAAAAGATTAAGAGATAATTTAAAAATCATAAATACATGAAATTTCTGACCATAAATAAAAAGAACCTAGTTGTCATATTTCAAGAAATCATCAAGTTATACAGACATATATAGAACAAGAGGACAATTTGATAACAGAATTCGCTAATCATCTCCTGAAAGAAATCTCAAAATGAAAACTCTGAGGAATATCACTGCCAAAATCCAAAGCTTCCAGACAAAAGAAAAAATTCAAGTGACTAGAAAGAAATAATCTAAATATTGAAATGATCAGGATTGTATAAGATTTGGCAGCTATAAATATGAAGAGATGGTGAATGTGGAATGAGATATTTCAAATGACAAAGGTCTACATCAAGAATAACTTACCCTGGGGCAGCTAGGTGGAACAGTGAATAGAGCACAGACCCTAGAGTCAGGAGGACCTGAATTCAAATCCAGCCCCAGACACTTAACACTTACTAGCCATGTGACCTTGGGCACCCGATTGCCCTGCTTTCCCCTCTCCAAAAAGCAAAACAAACAAAAACCCCAAAAACTTACCCAGCAAAACTGAAAATAATAATCTGACAGGGAAAAAAATTAATCTTCAATGAAATAGAGGACATTACTGATTTTTTAAATGGAGCAGAAAAGGAACTTCAAAATACAAATATGGGAGTCAAGAGAAAAATAAAAAGGTAACTATAAGGGAAAAATCTGTACAGGGAGTCTATTACTTCCTGCTGCCACTCATAGCCAGCCTCCTCAGGTGAAAAGACAGGGTGTTCTAGGACACTGTGTTGCCTGAGGAAAGGCTGTTCAGCAGGAGCAGGAGGGTGTCTTCTCCCTGCGCAAGGGGTCTTCCATTTCTGCTGCCTTCTCATAACCAAAACTGAAATCCCTGTATCTGGCCATCTTCCTCTGCTTTTCCTTACATAACCCTACTCCACCTATAATGTGACCTCCAATCCCTTGATCCCTCAATTCTCTCCCACATCATCTTTCCCAACTAGTCACTCTCTCCTCTTCACACCATTCTGACTCCTTAGTGAACCAATTCAACTCTATGCTCTCTTCTTTTCTTGAATCTCCAACTCCCTTATCACATCCCTGATTATCTTCAATCTCCCCTGTCTACTGGCTCATTCCCTACTGCTTACAAACATAGCCATGCTTCACTCTTTCTTGGAAAAAAAAACCCAACAAATCCTTTATCCTTGCATCCCTGCTAGCTATTGTCATCTACCTCTTCTACCCTTTATAGCGAAACTCCTCAAAAAGGCTGTATTTAATAGGTGCCTCCACTTTTTCTCCTCTCACTCTTCTTAATCCTTGACAAAACTGATCATGTTTTAGGCTAGGAACCCTCACTATTGTGAGGTTGTAGAAAAGTAGAAATATTATATATAACTCTTTTCTGGTCAAAATACAATAAAAATTATATTAAAATAAGGCCAATAAAATATTAAAAATCAATTGGAGACAAAATAACTTAATCCTAAAGAACTGGTGGGTCAAATAACAAATCACAGCAGCAACAGATAAGTTCATTAAAAATAATTACAACAATGAAACAGTATACCAAAATTTGGGGGATGCAGACCTGAGGGGAAAATTTATATCTCTAAATATTTTTATTAACAAAAAGGAAAAAGAACAGATCAATGAGTTGGGAATTCAATGAAAAAAATACTATAAAATCAACAAATTTAAAAAACCCAATTAAACATAAAAATTGAAATCCTGAAAAAAAGATTATTTGCTAATTTGATTTTTTTTTTAAATGGGGAAAACCAAATCATCATTGTTAAAAATGAAGGAGAATTCATGACAACTGAAGAAGACAGAAAGGATATTATTATAAACTATTCTGCCCAACTACATATTGATAAAACTGACAACTTAAATAAAATAAACCTATTTTTAAAAAAATGTAAAATACCCAAACTGACATAAAAAGAAAAGAAAACTTAAACAATCTAATTTCAGAGGAAGAAACCAAACAATAAATGAACTCCCAAAGAATTCCAGGACCAGATGAATTCCCAGGTGGAATTCTATTAAGCACTCAAAGAACAATTAATTCCAATTAATTATATAAATGGTTTGCAAAAACACCAGAAGAGATCATACTAAATTCTTTCTATGACACCGATAAGGTTTTGATACATAAACCAGAAAAATTAAAACAGTAAAAGATCAATATCTCAAAGGAACATAGAAGCAAAAGTGATAAACAAAATATTAGCAAAGAGACTAAAATGACAATAATTCAACTCTATGGAAGTCTTTGTGTTCCAAGTGTGTTTTTTGTAAATAATATATCATTGAACTTTTTAAAAATCCATTCAGCTAATCACTTCCATTTTAAGAGTGGATTGATTCCATTAATATTAAGTTATGATAGTTAACTGTTTATTTTCCCCCACTGTATTCTCTTATATTTTTCTTTTCTATACTCTTCTTTCCCTATTTCAATTTATTTCACTTTTTTCTTTTAACTTCTCAATTATATGCTCTCTAATAGTAATAATAGCCAGCATTTATATAGTGCTTTAAGATCTGCAAAGTGCTCTACATATATTATCAAAGATTATATATTATGACTAGGGTGCATTTATATCGGAAATGCAGAATGGGTTTAATATCAGGAAAACTATATATTAATGATGAGATGAATAAAAATAAGATTTTATCAATGGGCAGAAAAGGCTTTTTGACAAAATAGAATACCCATTTGTGTAAAAAAAAAACACCCAAAAACATAGGATAAAATGAATCTCTGAAATGATAACATGTATCTAAAAGAAACAGCTAACGGTATTTGTAACAGGTAAACCAAATTCTTTCTAATAAATTCAGGGCACAACAAGGATGTTCACTATCATAACTTCTATTTGATGAAGCACTAGAAACCAGCAATAAGACAAGAATAAGAAATTTAGGATATAACAATAGTTAAAAAAAAAAAGAAACAAAATTATCACTTTTTATTCCTGACATGGTGTGCATAAAGAATCCTTATGAGTCAACTAAAAATCAGTCAAGACAATGAAAAAGTTCAGCAAACTTGTAGCATATAAAACAAATCCACATCAGCATTTATATAATACTAATAAATCCAGAAAGATAAATTTCATCTGCAATTACTATGAATGTGCCAAGATACTTGAGAGTTTATCTTCCGAGATACACACAAGAACTTTATAAATACAGCTACCAAAAAATATTTTTACTGAAATAAAGACCTAAATAATTGAAAAAGTATTAATTGGTCATGGATAGGATGAGTCAATATGATAAACACTACAATACTACCCATTTTAATTTGCTTATTCAATGTCATACCAATCAAATTGCCAAAAGAATACTTTATAGAACTAGGAAAAAATAGCAAAATTCATATGGAGAAAAAAAAAAAGATGAAGAATCTCAAAGAAATAGAGAAAAGACATGGAAATAATGGGGATCTAGTAGTACCAGATCTCAAATTATACTACAAAGCAGCTAATACTAAAAAAATTTAGTGCTGCTTAAAAATAGATCGATCAGTAGAATAGATTATGTACAAGACATACAGAAGCAAATGTATCTGGTACCCTGGTATTTGGTAAATACAAAGATTTCCACTACAGAGATAAAGACTCAATATTTTACAAAAACTGTTGGGGAAACTGGACAGCTGTATGGAAGAAATTAGGTTTAAACAAATACCTTACATTTTATACAAATATAAGCTCCAAAATAGATTTTTTAAAAGTATTTTTTTTAAATGACAAATAATAAACCAATTAGGGAAATGTGTAAAAAACTACCTATCAGATCTATGGATAGGAGAAAAGGAGACAGAGTATGATAAAAGACAAAATGTTATCCATAAAATTAAAAAGGGTTTGCTCAAGTAAATCTAATAAAGTTAAGATCAAAAGGGAAACAACTGGGGAAAATCTCTGTAACATTTCTCTGATAAAGGTTTCATTTCTAAGACACCTAAGGAATTGATTCGGGTATTGAATAGAGGGTTCTCAAAAGATGAAACCCAAGCTATCTATAGCCACATTTTTAAAAAAATGCTCCAAATCACTACTAATTAGAGAAATGAAAATTAGAGCAATTCTGAGATTCCAACCCATACCCATCAGACTAACAAAGATGAAGAAAAGAAGGAAAATTATGAATGTTGAAGGAGCTATGGGAAAACAGGCATATTATTGCACTATTGGTGGACCTGTCAATGAAACCATTCTGGAAAGCCAATTAGAATTATATACCAAAAGTTACTAAACAGAATGCTCTTTTATTTGGCTATACCACTTGTTAGGTCTATACCTAAAAAAGACCAAATAAAGAGGAGGGCATTATACATGCAAAAATATTTATAGTAACTCTTCCTGTGGTGGAAAAAAAAAACTGGAGAATCAGTTGACGCCTATCCATTGAGGAATCAAACATAAAATGTTCTGTTTGGCTTTGAAGATCCTTCAGAACCCAGCTCCTTCCTACCTTTCTAGTCTTTCTTTATTCTCTCCTCCATTTTCTCTTGTACCAGCTAGAATTTAACAAGGGGCAGACTGAGCAATTCTCCAAGGGAGATATCCTTTAGTAGAAGAGGTTCATGACTTTGTTTTTTGTGCCATGGAGTTGGCAGGCACTCTTATGAAGCGTATTATGGACCCCTTTCCAGAAGAATGTTTTTAAATGCATAAAAATTACGTAGGATTATAAATGAAACCAATTATGTAGAAACAGCTATCAAAATGTTTTTTTTTTTCATAAAGCTCAGAAAGCCCAGGTTAAAAACCTGGGTCTTAAAGGGGATAATAAAAGAACTAGGTGTTAGTGCTGGTATAACATTTGACTAAGACAACAGTCAAACGATGTGCAGGAATGTAAGGCAAAATACTCTGAAATGAAAAGGAGGTGAATCTCCTTAGAGAAGTGTTAAAGAGGCAGCCAGGTAGCACAGTAAGAGCACCAGCCCCAGAGTCAGGATGACCTGGGATCAAATCCGGGCTCAGATACTTAGCACCACACCCAGAAATAACTGGCCATGTAACCCTGAGCAAGTTACTTAACCCCAATTGCTTAAAAAAAAAAGTGTTAGAGATGGTGATTACTAAACTAGGGGTATTCAATCTCTCAAAACAGAAATAATGGCTTAAAAAAAGGACTTCAATTTATATGCTAGCCAGTGACAAAGTTATCCGTATTCTCTGGGTAAACAGGGAACACTATATTAGGCAGGCCAAAGTCAAGGGGGACAGAGAGAAAATCTGGAGCTAAATGACTGGAAAGCTTGTTATTGGGGGAGGTTGTCTTTATAATAATATGTAAGTTCTATTTTACAGATGCTGAAAGCCTTGAGTTGATTTGGAAAAGCTAAAATTATTGTGCTAGAAAAAGAGTCCATTGGTTTAAGGAAAATGCTGTGTCTTTATTTAGCAATGGCAAAGTGTTGGTTAATTTAGGGAGTTAGAAATTATTTCAAACTTCTGACTGTGAGGAAATAAATGCTGACTTGTTCAATAAACAGTGGGGAAGGGAATGGGATCAGGGAACCTTCATGAAAACTCTAATAGGGAAAAGATTTATTTATTTTTTGCTTTTTGGAGGGGCAACTGGGGTTAAGTGACTTGCCCAAGGTCACATGGCTGGTAAGTGTTAATGTTAAGTGTCTGAGGCTGGATTTGAACTCAGGTCCTCCTGACTCCAGGGCCGGTGCTCTATTCACTGTGCCACCTACCTGCCCCCCGAAAAGACTTTTTTAAGAAGAAAGAAATATTTGAATTTGAAATTAAATTGGTTGTGCTGTTTGGAGATGAGATTATCAATGGTAAATTGGAATAGTTATTTTATGAGCTATCACTAATAAGGAAATGAAGTCCCACTCATGAAAAGTGCTGAACATTAAATCTGATTGTTCTCTATGGTAGGTTTCTAGAAATATCCATAATGGAAAATAAGATTGGCGGACATAAACTCAGAATCCCAGCTAATCCTCGTAAATAATTTGGAAACTTGCAAACAGAGTACATTTATGAGGAACTTTTTTGGGGGCAATTAACAATTGTTAGGTTTAGCTTTCATTTACAAATCTGAAAAATTATTGTGCCATTTGTGAGTAAGAATGAATACTGGATGTAATGTAATCTGAATACCTGGAAAGGACTGCATCTATATCATTCTAGGAGTGGAGTTTGCAACAATATGGATTTACCTAGAGCAGAAGTTCTTAACCTTTATGTCATGTCCCTTTTGGCAATTTGGTGAAGTCTTACAGACCTCTAGTCAGAACAATGTGTTTAAATGTGTATAATATAGGATTTCAAAAGAATAGTTATCAAAATATTTTTTGAAGGGGGAATTGGAGAGTTTATGAAGGAGGGATTATCAGTCCTAGGCAAAATAAATTCTTAGGATGTGCAAAAATATTTATAGCATTTTTTCAAGGTGGCAAAGAATGGGAATCTGAGAGGGAGATGTCTACAGACTGGGGACTACACAGACAAGTTATGTTACATAAATGTAATAGACGACTACTATGCTAAACCTATTTTTTAACATCTTTTCAAAACTTTGATTTCCAGATTCTTTCCCTTCTTCCCTCATCAACCACCCCCACTGGGAAGATAAATAATTCAATATAGGTTGTACATGTGTAGTTATGCAAAAATGTTTCCACAGGAGATATATTGTGAAAGACTATTTCCCTCCATCTTATGCCGCCCCCTATTTATTCTATTTTCTCCTTTGACCCTGTCCCTTTTCAAAAGTGTTTGCCTCTAATTACCCTCTCTTCCAATTTGCCCTCCCTTCTATCATCCCCCATCTTATCCCCTTTCCCCCTATTTTCCTGCAAGGTAAGATACCCAATCAAGTGTGTATGTTATTCCCTCCTTAAGCCAAATTCAATGAGAGTAAGGTTGACCCATTCCCTTGCACCTTCCTGCTTGTCCCCTCCATTGTAACAGTTTTCTCTTGCCTCTTTTACTTTTTGGAGGGCAAATGGGGTTAAGTGACTTGCCCAAGGTCACATGGCTAGTAACTGTTAAGTGTCTGGGGCAAGATTTGAACTCAGGTCCTCCTGACTCCAGGGCCAGTGCTCTATTCACCGCACCACCTAGCCATCCCTCTTGCCTCTTTTATATGAGATAATTTACCCTAATCTATCTCTCCCTTTCTCCTCCCGATATATTCCTTTCTCACCTCTTAAATTTTTTTAGGTAACATTCCTGCCTATTCAACTCATCTTGTGCCCTGTCTATGTATATATGTACACACATATGCACACACTCACATATTTATACACACATACACCCTCCTATACATATACATATATATATACACACATGTACGTATACATATATATATTCCCTTCAACTATCCTCATACTAAGAAAAGTCTTATGAGTTATAATTATCATTTTTTCATGTAGGAATGTAAATAGTTCAACTGTAATAAGTTCCTCATTTCTTTTTCCTGTTTACCTTCTCATGCTTCTTATATTTGAAGGTCAAATTTTCTGTTCAGCTCTGGTTGTTTTCATCAAGAAAGCTTGAAAATCCTCTACTTCATTGAATGACCATATTTTTCCCTGAAGCATTACAGTTTTGCTGGGAAGGTGATTCTTGGTTTTAATTACAGCTGCTTTGACCTCTGGAATTTCATATTCCAAGCCCTTTGATCTCTTAATGTAGAAGCTGCTAGGTCTTGGTTATCCTGATTGTGTTTCCACAGTACTCAAATTGTTTCTTCCTGACTGCTTGCAGTATTTTCTCCTTGACCTGGGAACTCTGGAATTTGGCTATAATATTCCTAGGGGTTTTCTTTTTGGGATCTTTTTCAAGAGGTGATCAGTTAATTCTTTCAATTTCTATTTTGCCCTCTGGTTCTAGAATACCAGGGCAATTTTGCTTGATAATTTTTGAAAGATGGTATCTAGGCTCCTTTTTTATCATGGCTTTCAGGTAGTCCAATAACTTTTAAATTATCTCTCCTGGATCTGTTTTCCAGGTTAGTGGTTTTTCCAATGAGATATTTCACATTGCCTTCTATTTTCTCATTTCTTTGGATCTCTTTTATAGTATCTTGACTTCTCATAAAGTCACTGGCTTCCATTTGCTCTAATTTTGAAGGAATTATTCTTTTCAGTGAGTTTTTGAAATTCCTTTTCCATGTGGCAAATTCAGCTTTTTAAGGCATTTTTCTCTTCATTGGCTTTTTGGGCCTCTTTTGCCATTTGGGTTAGTCTATTTTTTTTTAAGGTGTTATTTTCTTCAGTATTTTTCTGGGTCTCCTTTAGCAGGCTGTTGACTCACTTTCCATGATTTTTTTTTGCATCATTCTCATTTGTCTTGCCAATTTTTCCTCCACTTCTCCTACTTGCTTTTCAAAATCCTTCTTGAGCTCCTCCATGGCCTGTAATCAATTCATATTTTTCTTGGAAGCTTTTGATGGAGGAGTTCTGACTTCACTGTATCCTTCCCATTCCATGCTTTGATCCTTTTTGTCCCCAAAAAAGGATATTATGGTCTGTTTGTGCTTCCTCTGCTTGCTCATACTGCCAGCCAATTACTTGACTTTTGAGCTCTTCACCTTGGTAGAACTCTGCTTCCACTGCAATGTCTTAAATTGCTGGGCTTTTTGCAGCTGCTAGAGCTATTAGAAGGGCACCCTCTCTGCAGCCCCCCACAAGCTCTGGCACACTGGCCACACACCCCAGGACTACCACCCAAGACCGTGATCCAGATCCAAGCAAGTTAAAGCAAGAACAATTACCCTCTGAATGGTTGCTTTGTCCCCCTACAATCTGCAGGCCAGGAGCTCTAGAGGCAGCCACACAGCAGCAACTGCAGCCACTGTGCCTCCGCCACTTCTCACCGTGGGGGGGGCCGGGGCCCAACCGGCTCTTCTCCACCCAGTTCCAACAGAGTTCCACACTGACCTTTTACTTTCTTTTTGGTGTTTATGGGTTGAGAATTCTGGAACTGCCACAGTTGCTGGTGATTCACTCTCCTGAAGTCTGCTCTGGCTGCAGCTGGTCGGGGCCACCTTCGGGCCAGAACTGTGACATTCATGTGGAACTGCGTTCGGCTCTCAGCCTGGCTGGACAGATTCTTCCAGTAGGCCTGCTGGACTGCCTTCAGCTGCTGATTTTGTTTCTCTCTGTCACTTTGTGGGTTCTGTAGCTTTCAAATTTGTTTGGAGTCATTTTTTAACATGTATTGGAGGTGGTAGGAGCTAGAGCCTGCAGAAGTCCTGTTTTTACTCTGCCATCTTGACTCTGCCTCCCAAAATATTTTTTTAAAAAGTTCAAAGAGAGAGGACTCTGGGAAGATGGTGGAGGTCAGAAAACTTTTGGCTCTCTACATTTCCTCCACAAAAAAGGGCAGAATGTTATCTCAGAGTGAATGTAGAGCAACAGAAATAAACAGGAGTCAGGGCAAAGTAGCTGTCCTCCTAAGACAACTTGAGAAGATCTCAGAAAAGACTTGACACTTTCAGGTACAGAACTGTGGCCTAAGTCAGGGGTGAGGAACCTGTGGCCTTGAGGCAACTTGTGGCCCTCTAGGTCCTCAAATGCAGCCCTTTGAATGAATCCAAACTTCACAGAACAAATCCCCTTAATAAAAGGATTTGTTCTGTAAGACTTGGATTCAATCAAAAGGCTACACCCAAGAATCTATAAGGTCACATGTGGCCTGAAGGCTGCAAGTTCCCCACCTTTGGCCCTCAACAAAGTGGAAACACCTCTTAGGTTGACTCTTCGGGGGAAGCTAGGTTGGGAGGCTGTCCAGACTGAGAAACTTTCACCTCACTGACAGTGTGGTAGGCAGACAGCCAAGTAAGATAAGACTGAAGAGCCTTCCATTGTTGAGGGATGCCAGACACTGCTGTGCTGACCTGACATGTTTCTGATCTATGGCTGTGTGGGAGAAGGAGCTAGCATATGCCTGGTAAGCAGCAGAGGGGTGGGGACTGCTGGCTGTGGGCACTTGCAGGAGAGCAGAGTCCCTGGTTTCAGTTCCAGGGCAGAGAGTTGTAGTTTGCAGTCACCACAGGGACCACAGGGGGTAAGATCATCGGTGGGACAGTGGCTGGGGGCTGCAGACAGATCTCAAAAAATAATGGTAAGAAGGTGCTTCATTCCCCATGTCTCAGGACTACAATTTGATTACACTAATAGTTGCTAAAAAACCAAAATGAAACAAAAATAAAAATAATAATGAGTAAGCAGAGGAGAAAGAACCAACCACAGATAGTATGAGGATAGAAAAGATCTGGGTTTATATTCAGAGGAAGGTAGTAGAGCTAAAAAGCCACTCCTTTTTCCAATGAGAAATGTCAAATGGTCCCAAGGACAAAAAGAGTTCTTAGAAGAACTTTAAAAGGATTTTTATTAAAATCAAATAAGAGAGACTGAGAAAAATTCAGAAAAAAGTAAGAGAAATTTGAGAAAATTATGAAAAGAAAGTCAACCAAATGGAAATATAGAATCAAAAATTCAAGGAAGAAAATAATTCCTTGAAATTATTAGAATTGGAGAAATTAATGATATTATAAGACACCAAGAAATAACAAAACAAAATCAAAAGAAGGAAAAAATAGAAGAGAATGTGAAATATATCGTCAGAAAAACAACTGATCTGGAGAATAGATAGAGGAAGGAAAATACAAGAAGTTGGACTACATGAAAGTTAAGGTCAATTGCACGAAATTATCAAGGAAAATTACCATGAAGTTCTAGAGCAAGAAGGCAAAGCAAAATAGAAAAAATCCAGCAAACACCACCTGAAAGAAATTCCAAGAGAAAAACTTATAGGAATTTCATATCCATCAAAACTCCCACGTTAAGGAGAAAATACTTCACAAGAAAAAAATTTTTTTTAACATCATGGAGCTACAATAAGGATTGCACAAGACCTAAAAGATACTACCATGTTTCCCCGATAATAAGACCTATCCCGAAAATAAGCCCTCCCCTTACTGTGTAAGATTCCTCTAAAATAAGCCCTCCCCCAAAAATAAGCCCTATTGAGATTGCTACTGTAGTGAAGGTGATCCCCTGTGCTACACGCTACATTATGCACCATCCCCCCCCGAAACGCACGCCGCGCTCCAAGCTGCATCCAATCAGAGCTGCAGCAGTGAGCGTGTCATCCTGTTCTTCCCCAGTGATTTGCTTATTGAATAAAGGTACATTTTTTTGTTCACATTTACCTGTTTATTAAAATTGCTGTCAATGTTCATTAAAATAAGCCCTCCCCTGAAAATAAGCCCTCTGGTGTTTTTCTGTAAAAAAAAAATTAATAAGACAGTGTCTTATTATCGGGGAAATACAGTATGAGCTTTGGTTATGACTAAGGCCAATTTACCCAGCAAAATTGAGCATAATCCAGAGGAGGAAAAAAAATGGATATTTAATGAACTTTCATTCAGATATTTGTGAGAAAAACAGCAGAACTTAACGAGAAATTCAACATATAAGAATCAAGAGAAATATAAGGTAAACATTAAAGACCAATTATAAGGGACACAATAAGGTCAAATTATTTACTTCTTATATGTGAAAATGTTATCAGTATTCTTATGACTATTATTGTTATTTGGGTTATTTGAAAGAAAAGCTTGGGCTGAGCTGTGTATGATAGGGTGAGTCTAAAAAAATAAAACTGTAGGGAAAGATAAAAAGGAGTAATTATCTCATATAAATGAGGCATGAAAAGAAGAACTGATAAAGAACCAAGTGGGGGGCAGGGTGGGTAATGCTAGAACCTTACTCTCATGAATAAAAAATTGACGAATAAATAAAGAAATAAAATATTCAGAGACCCCAGCTTAATAACCCCTGATTTAGAGAATCATCCATATATTCTGATAGTTGTTATAACCTTTTTCAAAGACCCAGACTTCATAAAGAATATGTAAACTTGATTTTAAAAAAGCAAAGATGCTTTAAAAATGATCATATCCCTGCTTATACTGCATATTTAGCTACATGTTCACTTTTTGTCACTGGAGTTTCTGCTACTAGAATTGTGTGTAAGCAATAGCCAAGCAGAGATAAGAGGCTGATGTGTTATGGTCTATAAATATGAGGCATATGGTACAGTCTTACATGAATGGGGAGTGGGGCTGGAAGCTCAGAAATAAGAAAAGAGAAGGGTTGGAGGGGTTGCATTTCTAGCTGTGGTCTTGGTAAAAATATTGGGGAATATCCAAAAGAACCATACCACCTGTGATTAGTCATTATGCTGGTACTGATTCTGGGATGGTGCTTTTAGAAAGACATCTAATTGAGTACAAGCAGTTTGTCTTATTGTTTATTTCATCAGTGGTCACTGCCATCATCTTATAATACTATTCCATGACACCATGACACCCTCAGGCTGGAGAGGCTGGAGAAACTGGGGACTAAATACAGTGTGAGGAAAAAAGATAGCTTCCTTGAATCCTATCTCCCATTTCAAAAGGGAAGAAAAAGTCAGGGAACAGGCAAAAATTTTTTTAAAAGCATGTAGGCAAATTGTATGAGCTACAATAATTGGGAAAGGATTCAACCCAGCATTCAAAATAAGATCAGATTAAAAGAGAGGGGTGACTAGGTAGTGCAGTAAATAGAGCACTGGCCCTGGAGTCAGGAGGATCTGAGTTGAAATCCACCCCAGACACTTAACACTTACTAGCTGTGTGACCTTGGGCAAGTCACTTAACCCCAATTGCCCTGCCTTCCTCCCCACCCCCGAAAAGGAAAAAAAAAAGATTAAAAGATCAAATCCAGCAACAACGTATAAACCTATTCCTTTTATAGAGTCTTACAGAGCTCAGTCCACAGAACATAACTCTCCCTCTTTCTGGAATAAAAACTTTGAACAGATACTTTTATATAATAATTAATTATTTGGGTGACAAGTTAACATACTCAGAAAAAACACACTGGTACTGGAAGGTGGGGATTGGCAGTTAGTTAAATGAGAAAGGGAGAAGGAAAAATTGAGTCTAATGTTAATGAAAAGGAACCATATCTGGCCTGGAAGGTTTAGAGCAAACTATAAGAATCAAATAGAAATAGAAAACATGTGAATCATGCCACAGCTAAGACTTCAAGAATGAATCAATCAATGAATAAAATATTTATTAAACACCTATTACATGCTTGATACTGGGACAAATACAAAAGACAACCCCTATCCTCAAGGAACTTAAATTCTAATAGGAGGGAACAACACATATAGAGGTGGTGACCAGGGAAAGGAGCTGTGTTGAAGAGTCTTGCAGGAATGCTGAGTGAAGGCATGGAGGCTCTTGCCAGAAGCAACGGTAGCATTGTTTACTACTGCTCTGGCAGTAGTAATGAAATCAAACAAACAAAAACAGCTGATGGGGTGGGGGTTGACAGAGAAAGGCACAGTGTTATCTGAATGTATGCACTATATGGGGGGCACACAGGATGATAGATGGATATGAAGTCTTCTCTGGGCCCATCAAGGTAAAGTGGATTAGGTGAGCTTGCATTCAGTTAACCATCAATACAACTCCGTCCCAGGGCAGAGTTCCAAAGTTGAATGGATTTATTTATCCATGAAAAGATGCAGAATCTCTCTGATTTAGTTTTAGGCACCAGGGGATGAGAGGACAAGAGAGGTACAAACAGCAGAATATACCTAGGGTGGATGGATAGTTACTAGATATTCAGAAGAATGAAACCTTCCTAGTTTTGATAGTTATAGGGATCA
The DNA here is from genome assembly GCF_028583685.1 of Petaurus breviceps papuanus. Classification (NCBI taxonomy): domain Eukaryota; kingdom Metazoa; phylum Chordata; class Mammalia; order Diprotodontia; family Petauridae; genus Petaurus; species Petaurus breviceps. The sequence continues at coordinate 347,574 of NW_027185854.1, forward strand.
AGGAGGATTTTTATAATTGGTGAGTTCAAGTGGTAGAGGGAACAACACTAGGAAAGCAGTAAGTACATCTGGCATAAGCAGTGACCATGCACAGGGTTTGAAATAGTAAGTGTAAGTCATTTGGGCAAGTGAGAAGTCAGGTTGGGCTTGAATGGCCAGCAGAAAGCAAGCAAAATCCTATTCAGAGACTCACACTTCTTGGAAGAGGCGGGCTTTTGCCAAGGAAGGGCCAGGATGTTCTGTCTCCAGGACAGGCAAGGGAATAAAGCATTTCATGACACAAATTTAAGGGTATTACCAGAAAGCAGAGAATAAATTCTGTTCAAAGGGTTCTTCGATGAGGATGTCCCAGGTTTAAATCAATAATAGCCTAAGCCACATCAACTGATACTAAATTACTAAGTGCCCAGTAGGTGCCAGGTGTCGTGGATACAAATCTAAAAGTGAGACAGTCCCTGGCTTCAAGGAACTTATACTCTACTGTACAGGTCAGTTTGGAAAGTGGTCTCTTTTGGAGTTCCCCAAGGACTGGCCCTATATGGTTGAATTCTTCAAAAGGTCTTCAAGCAAAATTTAGATAATTTTGGGTATGTTGTAAAGAAGAACTAGAATAGACGGTCTCCTGAGTTACATTCCAAATCTTGAAATTCTGTTTCACATTTTTTTTTCAGTAAATTGGACAAAGGAATAGATGATACATTCATCAAGTAAGCAAATGATACAATGTTATAAGGGACAGATAAGGATGACAGGATCCAAAGAAATCTGGACATTTTTTCACATAGGGTCAAATCTAGTAAGATTAAATTTAAAAGGGAAAAAATGTGAAGTCTAACACATTTGAGTTTTTTTTTTAAATCACAGAATTTTGTTTGGAAAATCAAGGTTCAGGAGTTTAACATACTTAAGGGGTTTTGCTGCATTACAAGCCCAAGAAGTCAACAGTATGATATGGCAGCCAAAAAACTACTATGATTTTAGGTTGCATTGAGAGGCCTGGAAATAAGGAATAAGGAAGTGATAGCACTCATGTACACTAGCCTGTTAGGACACTTCTCATGTACAGTGTTCTGTATCGATCATCTTTGGGAGAACATGTTGAGCTACAAGATGCCTAGAGGAGGTCCAGCAGGATGATGGAGGCTTTCAAGATTGTGGCATATGAAGATTTCTTGAAGAACACCTAGAAAAGACATCTTGGTCTAAATGCAAACATTTAGAAAATCTTGCCATCAACAGGAAAGCCTTCCTCTTATTGGACTTTGTGCAGGACCCCCTTCAGAATACTGGCCAACACATTAGAGAAACATATGTCTTCCTGCTTCATTTGATGTCAGAACTTCAGTCTATTGAGAAAGTCACAGTTATAGCTGCATCTGTCATAGATTCTTGTATAGTTTTAACATATGTAGAAGATCCCTTGTTTAAGACTCTTCTTCAAGGCTACATTTTGTGTCAGAGTTTTTTCTTTTAAATCCACACACAAGACAATAGCAATAATAATGGCTGAATACCTTAAATAATGTCTTAGTTCGAAAAGAGACAGGGACTGAAAATATTGTTTTATCAGCACAGGAAACACTCAGGTGAGTAACATTTTCTTTATACCAGGCTCTTACACAACTATCTAGAGGAAACACACTAAAAGCTTAAGTAAGTTGCCCAGGGTCACACAGCCAATAAATGCCAGAGGTGAAACCTGAATCCACACCTTTCTGGCTCACAGGTCTGTTCTCTATCCACCATGACACACTACCTTGGATATATTATCAGATCTTAACACAATCCTATGAGAGAAGGAAGGAAACAAACATTTATTAAGCACCTACTATGTACCAGCCATTAAACCCTTTACAAATATCTCTCATCTGATACTCACAATAGCCCTTGGAAGGTAGGAGTTATCATCATCATCCCTATTTTATAGTTGGGAAGCTGAAGAAGACAGAAGTGATATGACTGGTTCAAGGCCATGCTGGCAAGGACATGTCTGAGGCTGGATTTAAACCCAGATGGGCCTGGCTCCCAGGCCAGCACTCTATCTACGACACCACTCACTTGACAAATAAGGAACTGAAGTGCTTTCATTTGAAGTGGGACTCAAACTCAGGTTTCTCTGACTCCCCTGACTCGCACTATCTACATTAGATCATGAGGCCACTAGGGAGAACCCGAGTGTACAGAGCGCTGACCCTGGAGTCAGGAAGAACAGGGTCCAAATCCAGCTTTAGACACTTTCTAGGTTGGTGACCTTGGGCAAGTCACTTAACCCCTGTCTGCATCAATTTCCTCAACTGAAAAATGGGAATAATAACACCACCCACCCTGGGTCGCTGTGAAGATAATACTTGTAAAGTGCTTAGCACCTAGAAGGCTAAACACTTGTTCCCTTCTCTTCTCCCTACACTCAATGCCATCTCTCTCAGTCAGCTGGGTGACTGTAAAGGTGTAGTCTCTTGCAGAATGTTGTCTGTAATGGTTAGTGATGACACTTTTTATAATTATCAACTGCTCACAAACAGGGCAAATAACCCAGGGATTAGCCCTTCACTCTAAAACCCTCCTTCTGCTGCAAATGCTTCCTATTATTTTGGTTTTACATTGGTGATGATGTTGATGGGAGCTTTCAGTGTGGCTTTTCTTCTTAAGACCTATTACAAAATAAATAATATATTTTGTTTTGCTCTACTATTCATATTGATTACAAAGCTTTTTGGTTTTTCAAATGGGAGGTGGGAAAGAGAAAAAATGGATACTTGTACATTGAAAAAAATAAAAACAATTAAAAACAAATTGGAAATGAAGATACTTTTGGAAAAAAATTCAATGTTCAAAAAAAGGAAAAAAACCTTCCTTCTAGGAAACAGGCAGCAATTTTAAGGAGGTTTGATATAATCATCAAATTTTGCCTGCATGTAAACATGTCATTTTGGTATTTTATAGAGTTTATAAAGTTATACTGATAAAGCATATTAAATTGTTACCCAAAATAATGTCTTTACCATATTGTCAACCAGAGGGGCAGCATGGACTTCTGAGCTCCTAGTTCAATTAGTCAATAAGTCTCTATTTAGTGCTAAATATGGTGCCAAACGCTTTCAGGATGAAAATAAGTTCTGATAAATCAGTCTTTTCCAATAGATCAGGAGTGAAGCAAAGGTGTCCACTGTCATCACTCCTATTTGACAAAGTGCTAAAAATGTTAGTTATATCAACAAGAAAATGAATTTGGAGAAATTAAACATATATGAAGAAGAAATAAAATTCTTCAGATGGTAAGATGGCATACTTAGAAATTTCTAGAGAGTCAACTGAAAATTACTTGAAACAATTTTGACAAGGATATGAAATACACACAAATTATTAGCATTTCTATATAATACCAATAAAAAACCAGTAGGAAGAAAAAGAGAAATTCTATTTAAAATAACTACAGACCCCAAAGTACCACTGATAAGAAGAAAATATACTTATAACAAAACATTTTATGACAGCAAACACTGGTAAACAAAACAAAGTAGAGAAATGGTTAAACATTGTGGCATATCAATGTAATGGACTATTACTGTGCTGTCATAAATTATGAATATGATGAATATAGAAAAGCATATAAAAATCTACCTGAACTGATCAACAGTGAATTAGGGTGAGCCAAGAAAATAATATATACAATGATTACAACAATGTAAACGGAAACAACCACAAAAACAATCAAAAGTGAATTCCCCAAAATTATAAAGAATAATCACGGCTTAAAAAAAAGACTCCATCCCTCGGCAGAAGTGGGAGGTCCACAAATGTACATTATAAATATTTTCAGACTTTATATGCTGATTTTTTTCTTCTTGCTCTTTAAAAAGATACCATTTGTTATAGGGATGCCTCTCTGAAAGGGGGACAGGAAGAAATGCTGGGGAAATTACAGTTTTGTTAAAAAAAAAAACCCCAAACACTAGTGAAAACCTGTTAAAAATAAAAACAAAGTGATTATAGAATATATATATATATATATATATATGGATGTGTGTGTATGAACAAACACTTGGGAGTTTATGCACCAAGATACACACAGGAACTACATAAATACAACCACAAAAAAAAAACTTTATAGAAGTAATGACAGATAGAAAAAATTATAAAAATATTAATTAGTCATGGGAAAACCAAGTCTACATAAGAAAAATTGTAATAAAATTACAATAAAAAATAAACAACTTGCTTATTCAATGCCATAGTAAACTACCAAAATACCACTTTAAAAAATTAAAAAAAGTAATAACAAAATTAATCTGGAGGCACAAAAGGTCAACAATCTCAAGGCAAATAATAAAAAAAAGCATTGAAAGAAAGGGAGTTTGGCACTACCATATCTCAAACTATACTACAAAGTCGTAAATTATTGAAACAATCTGGTATCTATTTAAAAAAGAAAGAGAGACCAATCAAATTATGTACATAACATACAGAACCAAATGATCCTTGTACCCTATGGTTTGACAAATCCAAAGACTCCAGCTTTTGGGGTAAGACTCACCATCTGATTAAAACTGCTGGGAAAACTGGACAGCAATATGACAGAAATTAAGTTTAGATCATAACTTACACCAAGATAAATTCCAAATGGATACACAACCCAACTATAAAAGGTCATCTCCTAAACAAATTGGAAAAACAAGGAAATTACTTTTCAGAGCTATGATTAGGGGAAGAGGTTATGCCCAAACAAAGGAATGAGAGTGTCACAGAAGATAAGAAAATTTGATTATATAAAATTAAAAAGTTCTTGTAGAAACAAATTCAATACAGCTAAGATTAGAAGGAAAAGAGATGACAGGAGAATTTTTTTTCCAGCAAGTTTCTTTGATAAAAGTCTCAATTTCAAGAAACAACTGGTTCAAATTTGTAACAATAAGAACCACTCCCAAATTAGCAGATGGTTGAAGAATATGAAAATTCACAAGGGAAGAAAAATCTAAGCTATCTTAGAGTCATATTTTTAAAAATGATTCAAATCACTAATAATTAAGGAAATGCCAATTAAGGCAACTCTGAGGCTCTATCTTACACCCATCAGACTGACAAAGCTAATTAAAAAATTAAGTGACAAGTGTTGGAGGGGCTATGAAAAAACAGCCACATTGGTAGACTGGTCTAGATAGGTCTAGTCATGTATAATAATTTTAAATTATGGTCCCCCCAAATCACTAAACTATTGCATGTTCTTTGGACTAGTGATACCAATACCAGGGCCTATACATCAAAGAAATTAAGAAAAAAAAAAGAAACAATCCTATTTGTACCAACAAATTTAAAGCACTCTTTAGCAATGGCAAAGAACTGGAAACTAAGGAGTGCCCATAAATTGATGAAAGGCTGAAAAAATTACAGTATATGAATGGAATTGAATACTATTGTGCTATAAAAAATGAAGAAAGATAGTTTCAGAGAGGGGCGGCCAGGTGGTGTAGTGAGTAAGAGCGCCGGCCCTGGCATCAGGAGCCCCGGGATTGGTTCCAGCCTCAGATACTTGGCACCCACACAAAATAACTGGCCATGTAACCTTGAGCAAGTTACTTAACCCCAATTGCTTTAAAAAAAAGATATCTTAAGAGAGACCTGGGAAGATCTGCATGAACTGATGATGAGTGAAGTGAGTAGAACCAGGAAAATAATTTATACCATAGCATCAAGATTGTAAAAATGAACAATTCTAAAAGACTTAACTCTGATCAACAAAATAATCAACCATGATTTCCGAGGACAGAGGAGAAATGATGCCCTTTCATGACAGAGAAGATGATGGACTGATATGCAGAATGAGAAATGCATCTTTGGATGTGGCTAGTATAGGGATTTGTTTTGTGTGACTATGCATAAATGAAATGAGGATTTCATTTTCTTCCTTCCTTCTCCATTTCTTTCTTTCAGTCGTAGGGAGAAGGGAAAGGAAGAAAAAAATAAATGTCTGATAAGTGAAAAAATTAATTGAAATGAGACTTGTCCTTATGAAGGTGAGGTAATTTTAAAAATGGTTCCTTTTATATTTATAAATGTAGGACACAGGTCCATAGGAACATGTTCCTTGCTTCCTACTTAAGCAAATGAACCTCCTCCAAACCTTATAAAGAGGCAGGAATGGCATGCTCATTGACTTCTTCAGTACTCCAATGTATCTGTCATCTCCAAGGCTTACAACACAGTAGGTCACATCCCACCCACATCTTCTCATCTTGTGTGACTATGATCTGTGCCCATTCATCAATGCTCCAGAGTGTGCCATGAGTCACCCAGTGTGTTATGAGTCTTCCTCTAGGTCCTCTGGCATCAATGAGGCACTGATCACTTGTTAGTCCTCAGGCTTGCTACAGGACTGCTCAATCCCCTTTTCCCTTCATGCAACTTTAAAATATTACCTTTTATTTTAGTTCTCATGCCCATCTTGTTGTTAGTATAAGAACACAGCCTATGCACTCAACAACTCACTTTCCATTGTTCTTTTGGTAAGTCACAGTTTCAATGTGCTCTCTGGGGGCAAGGCGAACAAGTCTGTTCCCATTTTGAAACAAGAACTCTTGGAATAGTCGTGTTACTGTATTTCCCTCCCCATCGCTTCCCCTCTTAAATCTTCACTCTTCCATGTTAAATACATCCAGTTCCTTCAATCATAGTATGTCAGGATCTCAAGATACTTTACCATCCTGTCTGCCCTCCCCTGGATGCCTTTCAGCTTATAAATATCCTCCCTAAGTTGTGGAGCCCAGACTGAAACAACAATTCCCTAGATACCAGACCTCAATGTCAATCTAACTAGCCACGTGCTGTAGCTGGGCTGTACCTTTGGGTAGAAGGTGGAGCCCTGTTAAGCTTGATCTCACTCAATTCAGTCCAACATTCTAGAGATCTTTCTGAATGCTGATTCCATTATCCAGTGTTTGTTAGTTCTCTCTCTCAGCTTTACAGCCTCTACAAGTTTTATAACTATGTCATTTAGTCCTTTCTCCAAGTCATTTATAAAAATACAAAACAACCTCATGCCACAATAGATCCCTGAGGTATTTGAGGCCATTTTCTATTGAGGTGAATGTGATATGACTCACAAAGTTTATAATTTAGCCAGAAGTTCAATTTGACATGAAGTCTTCAAATAAGAAGTAAGGACAATGCAGAAGTTTAGATGAGAGAGGTCAGGATAGGGAGGAGCAAAAGAGAGACACTGAAGAGATTCAGCATTTGTTGAGTTGTTACTCTGGGCTAGACAGATCAGTCCTTGCCTTCAAAGACCTTCAGTTCTCCTGGGACAATACAACATGTTTATGGATAAGTAAATACAAAGTAAATTCAGAAGGATGAGAAGGGATCTGGTAAGGGTTTGTAAACAAGATGTTATCTGTGCTGTCTTGATAGTCAAAGCCTGTGCAGAGGCATGCAATAGGAAATGAAGTCAGGGTGAGGGAACAATAAGGGGGGCAGTTTTGTCTTGTTCTGCAGAATGCAGGAAGGGAAGGAATACAAAATGTCATTGACTGGAAGGATAGACTGGTAAAAAACTGCTAAAGGTTTTCAATGCCAAGTTGAAAAGTTTGTATTTTATCCTAGAAGGTTTTTGAGAAAGGAAGTGACCAAATAACGCTGAGGGCTAATACTCCACCGCTATCAGGGAGGTAACAAGCTTCTAGTGGTTTGTCCACAAGTGGCACCTTCTCTGCAGGTTACAGATGTAGACCACCGCCAAGCATCTGGAGGGGTTCAGTGCCTTGCCCAGGATCACAAAGTCAGGGTTTTCTAGGGTTAGGACCAGAAGCCACATCTTACAGGGCTATAGCCAGTTCTTTTGCCACTATGGATAGTAAGTGATAGAACAACAATGATAGTAACGAATAATTACACAGCACTTTAAGGTTTGCAAAGCACTTTACTTATCTCAGACCCATAGAAGATAATATTAGCAGTTATGTAGAGGATGAACTGGGGAAGGGAAAGACTGGAAGTATGAAGACCAATCAGGAGGCTACTGAGGCACTTGTGGACATAACAGGAGACTAGCTGGGGATTAGAAAGAAACAGAAGGTAAAAGGGAGTCAACAAAACGAAGCTTGTAACTGACTGGATCTGAGAGGTGAGGAAGAAGAAAGAACCTAGAGTGACTCTGAGGGGCGGCACACCTGGGTGGCTGAGGTGGTGACCTTAATGGGAATGAAGAAGCTGGGAGGAGACAAAGGCTGGGGGGTAGGCAGGGTAGGGGACAGAAAATGAGCATTGTTTTAGATATGCTGAGTTTGAGATGACAGACCACATCTGTGTGGAGAGATATCATTAGAGGTGAGAGAACAGTGATGAATAAATATCTGAAATTCATTCCATAGTGATGGTAACTGAATCCATAGGAGCTAATTAGATCACAGTAGAGTACACAGAATAGGGGAAAGGAAAGATGGGAGAAGGCAGGTCCAGGATGGAGCTTTGGGGGATAACCATGCTGATGCGCAAGAAATAGCAAAATTTATTCCCCCCCCCCAATTATGTTGAGAGAAAAAATCAAGACCAGAGTATCTACAGATTCATGGTACATTAACTGCAATTCTACATCTTTCTCAAAAGTAATCTTCTAGTAGATCAGTAAAGTTAATGTTCCAGAAAGAATTTTCTTTAGTAATGATCACCATCCTGTAAAATAATTATAAATATCTACCTGTGGTTATGCCATTAGGAACATCTGTGGTACTGTATCACATATGTATTTAATGTCCTAAACTTTTTTTTTGTAAAAAGCTTTATTTTTAGAAAGGTAACATGGAATATTTCTTTTTTGAGTCAGTATTTCCATAAAAATCAGAATTCTTTTCAGTTCAGCAAATAATACTATGTTCATAAATTTAGTGACTAAAAATTAACATAAGGACCACTTGATATATTTTTTGACTACTCTCTAAAGAAGTCTGCACAACATATGGCCCGCGGCCTATGGGCTATGTTTTTCAGGCCTGTTCTGTATCCTCTACATTTTTTGCTGGCCGCCCAAAATCCTTTCAAGGCTGCAAGCAGTCCATGGGCTGAATGTTGTGCAGACATGCTCTAAGGTATCAAAAAATATATTAATGATACAAAAATATAAACATTATTTTAGCAGGTAATATTAATAGCAAATTCTTTTGTTAAAAACTGCTTTAATTAACATGTTTAAAAGACTAAATGACTCAGTACTACCTCTGAAAAACTGAATAATCTCAATAATAAATAAAAAAACTTTCAAGGTATACTTACTAAAGACTGAATCAGCATAGTAAGGCAATTTTTCTGGATCTCAGGAGGTATATTTGCAAAGCTTCTCTCTGACCAACACCTTGCAAAATGCTTTACAATCCACCTATTAGAAATTCAAATTAAGAAGAATTAAAATAATCTCCTAACATCTTTTAATGACATAAAGTATAAATGACTACATTATAACTAGATGAAATTATTGTTAGAACTTATGGTAACATTCTTAATTCATTTCATGGTAGGATTAATTCAGCCATCTTTTGTAGAAAAGCAGTTTTCAGCTCAGCATCGAGTTGAGCCAATGTAAACAGAAGTGAACACAATAAACTGCATTTAATAACTGTGGATACAGTTAATCCTGTCCACCTTCAAAGTGAGAACTAAACTGGGAAATTGGCTCAATTATCCTAACTTGTTGGCCACTGCAGTTCTAAAGCTATGCCCAGAAAAAATGACAGATCTGAAAGTGTTATCAAAATAGGGAAGTTGGGGCATGTAGGTGGCACAGTGAATAGAACACAGACCCTGGAGTCAGGAGGACTTGAATTCAAATCTGACCTCAGACACTTAATACTTATTAGTTGTGTGACCTTGGGCAAGTCACTTAACCCCAACTGCCCTGCCTTTCCCCCTCAAAAAAAAAAAAAGGCAAAATAGGGAAGTCATGAAAATAGGACTGCCAAACTGATATCATAAATAGTACTTCAGATCACTTACTTCATACAATCATCATAAAGACTTTCCACTCCCACCGAATGAGCAATAATCAGACATTCTAGCATAGCCTCCAGTCTCCCCGGGGCAGGCTACAACAACAACAAAAATACCAAAGCATTGTTCTTTACCGACTGAAGGAGGAACATGCCTGCGTCACATTAAGAAGCAGAAAGCTAAAAACACATCTTTACAAAATAATTAGGCACCATTTACACATCTGTAAATTTATGTGAACAAGGGTCCTCAAACAGTCTACTCTTCTTTTAAAATCAAGAAACATGTTAGACAGAATCTTTGGTTTTGCACAGAAGAACATTTGATTCATTTAGATTTCAGAAAGTACAATATTTTGATGATAGTTTTTTTTTGCCTTGGCTGATTGTCATCATTTTCTCTATATACTTTTAGCCATGCCACCTCTAAAGTCATGATGAATAGAAAGGCCACTGGACTGGGAAGCAGAGTTCTGCTGTTCCTAACTTGTAAACATGTACACAGCACAACCTTTCTAGGTCTCAATTTATTCGTTTTTAAAATGAAGGAATCAGAAGAGTTGATTTCTAAAGTATGTTACACCTCTAAACTGATCATCACGCATCATCATGCAAGAAAACCAAATTGTTTAATCTGTTTCTTACAGCATTTTCTTTGTCTGTGAGTTCCCTATACCAATTAAATCACAGGCACAGTCCCTATTCCCATCCCTTTTTAAAAGTATTAGATGTACTTTTTAACATACACACACACACACACACGTGTGGCATGGAAATTTCTGCACTGACCTAAAATAAAAAGAGATAAAGAATCAAAATAGATTAGTGATATAACATATCAACCAGAAGCAGAGATTAAAAGATAAATAAAATCATGGAATGTAAAGGTCAACTTTGTAATAATATTCTGAAATATCCTCAATATTTGGAACACAATATTTAAGTCAGGTCACTCCTAATGAAATTCCAAAAGACATTTCTTGGTGTGAACTTTGTCCAAATGAGTTGCACAGAAGTTACTCTGCTTTATGCTTATTGTAAATTTGGAACCACATATTTAATAAGGTATAGCAGTTGTCAAATTTAAATATCTAATAATTCACAACATACATGTGAAGTACTGCTGCTCACAAAAGAGAGAAAACTCATCTTCAGATATGTCTCTGAGCACAGCCACTAACGTGAGAGCTTTTCAAACATGGCCATCAAGTCCTGACTCATTTTGGAAAGTGCCTTAAGTTTGGTTTTCCCTCTAAGAACGCAACATGACTTTCAAGGACTGGCCCTGTCTTTCCTCAGTATAGAGAACTCCTGATAAGAAAGTGGTACCTATTCTACATGTAGGGTGGAGAGAGTTGCCTGGGACCCTGAGAGTTTGAGGGACTAGCTCAACTTCACATGGCTAGTGTATGTAAAAACAGAACTGGAACCCAGCCTTTTCTGATTATGAGCCTGGGTCTCTATCAATGCCACATTACCTCTCTTAAAACAAATTAAACTGAATTAAAGTTAATCGGTCTTAAGTATAAGACAAGCTTGGAGGTAACTCAGGATACCCTGTACTTTGGTTATTTTAACATGCATCCCCAGATGGAAACCATTATACAGGCAGTAATCACTGAACAAATACCCAACTTACAAAGGACCCATGAGCATCCCAACTCCATCATGAATGTTCTTCCCATTGTCTTCTCCGTTTCCACAACGATTATTATATGTATGATTATTGTAGTAGTATAATAGAGTAGTAGTTAATATAATCTACTATGAGGGAGACTTTCTTGTTTTAAAGAAAATAGACTTAAAAGTAGAAAGAAAAAAATGTACATTTTTAGAGAGCTAATCTTTAAAAGTATCCCTTGTTGGTCCCTTTTGCCTTTTGCTGTTAGGTCCTTGCTATACCCCTCAACTTGTAGAGAAGGTGGGGGATGGGGGAGGGAGGGAATCAGAGAAGTCAGTATTAAAGAAGGATGGGTGTCTTTTGTAGGTAACAAGGATTCTGTTATTTCAAGGAGATGGAAGGTGTTTGAGAGAAAGAAGTCTAATATGAAGGGCAGTTTATTAGCAACAGACAGGGGGTCTCAGAAGTCACAGTGTAAGGGGAGGCAGAATGGAATAGGAAAGGCAGAATGAAATAGGAACACAGAGGAGTATGAATAGGGTGAATGGGGGGAATAAGGGTTGTGGGAATGGTTAAAACGGAAGGGAGTTTTTATCTAGTCAGTCTTTGACAAATTCTGATTCCTAATCACAGACAGAAGGAAAGGAAAGGCTTTGCTATGCATGGATCAGTAATAAATAGTAAAGTGACCATCATCATCATCTCCACCTTCATCTTTGGTTCTGAATTGACTGGATCTAGTAGTAAGAGGTGTGTTGTTCCTCCGTGGCTGGTCAGGTAGCAGTGGAATTTTTCAATGACCACAGCCCAAGCCCCAGGACTGACAGGGACTGGAGGAGGGGGAGTCTCTTGTCCTGAGGAGGTCAGGAAGTGTGGTGAATAGAAGTCTGCTGTTTGGACCTGCTCTGATTATGGGGTGGGAGATTTGCTCATTCTCCCCAGTCTAGCTTCCATGTTGATTTGATTTCATCACCTTCCTAGTACAGACAACAGGCAGAAGGGGCCTTGATCCTGGTCCTGACTGGATCTTCCTGACTACCAATCATTCCTAGAGCCTATATTTTGTTTTTTCCTGTCTAGCTGCACATTTTTATAGTCCTGAATATAGAAAACCCCATATCTAGTGAAGGGCAAAATAGATAGAAACAGACAAGCAAGGAATGTATTTCACCTTAACAGTGATGGTTTGTCCATTTTTTTTCTAGGAAAAAAATGAGACGCCTCAAGGAAAAGACAAAAAAAAAGTCCTATTTTAAATTATTGAGATTCAAATGAAATCTTAATTCTATTTGTAACTCTTTCAAGTACAAGTTTCATTATGCAGAATTTCTTTATGATGCTGGGTCATGCTGTGGTTACACAAATCCTTCAAATCAGGTATATTATTTACAAGTTCATTTATTTAATGCTTGTATCTTGTCTTTTTTTTCCCTTCTGAATCACACTGCTTTTTTATTTTTTCAAATATTTTATTTTTTCTAACTACATGTAAAATTTTTTAAACACTCGTCTAATTTTTTTCCATTTAAATAGCATTTTATTTTTTCCAATTATGTATAAAGGCAATTTTTAATATTCACTTAAAAAATTTTGAATTCCAAATGTTCTCCTTCTTTCTCCTCCCTAAAAATGGTAAGCAATTCGATATATACTCTGTCTACTTTCAAAATTACTTGAGATAGGTAAAATAAAGCAGAGTGGATGGTAAGATACATAAAAATAGAACAGAGGCAGTCTAAAGGAATATGTAGATGCTTTCAGGTGTTATATCACTTGATCAGTGAACTTCATTCTAAAATTCCTCTGAATTTTTGCTAATGCAAAAAGGGAAACAATTTGTTACATAGATTTGTTTTCTGAAAAATAGAAAGCATACACATTCATTTGTAAAAATAAAATTTTTCCCATAACTAAATGCAAGGGAATTTGCATGGATCCTTAGATAACTAGAACAGTACATAACTAAAATTCCCAACCAAGAAGAAAAAATATTGAGAGATTTCCTATCATCCTTCTATAAAGGCAAAGAGTTTAATATTAAATCATAGCCTAGTGAAGTCTTTATACAAGGCCCTGAGATAATGAGGTCCAGGCACTTTGCTTTATGATGGCCTAACTTAATGCTCACTAAATACTTAAGGTTGATTGATTTCTCAATTGGGATCACCTTTTCCTAAGAGCAGCATGCTCTTAGTATTGCAAAGAGCTCAACAATATTTTCCCTTAGAATTCAAAATCCTCTGGGTATTTTAGGTCTATACACTGGATATAAGATTTCAGAGATAGAGTACATACCTTCTGGAAGAAATTACAGTAGTCTCTTCTAAGAATATAAAGTGTTACTTCTTTTAACCCTTCTAATCCATACATATCTGCCAGGTTCAGTATCTGACTAAAGCAAAAACAGTAATGATCAAAATCAGACAAATAGATTTTGTAATTACAAACAAAATTTGCTTAAAAAACAAATAAAGTACAAATTACTCCCATTTTTTTTTGTTCTAAATAACAAAATGCATGTTTTATTGTAGATGTCAGCAAGCATGGACACCATCGGAATGAAGAGCTTGCTCTGCTACCTACTTGAGCAGTGGGGACCAAACAGAATAAAGGAAGGCAAATCAACTGAAATCTCCTGGGCCCTTCAGGGACAAGTTATCTGTCCAATGGAAGTGAAAGACAATCAATGAATAGTCAACTGAATGGGATAGGAAAGGGCTCTGCATAAAAGACCTACTGTATGCAGAGCACTTAATGTTTGCTGACTTAAAGTGGAATTTTCCTACAGGTTTACAGCAGCAAACTTTCAATATTCAATCCTGCTCCTTGGAATTTTTTTTAGTGGAATATATTAATAAATGTAATAGAATAATATCAAAGGAAAAATCAATTTTAGGAGATTAAATGCTCATGTTTTTATTCTTTTGGAGCTAGGACACAAACAAAAACCAAGCTCTCAGAAAAACTGATTAAAGGATGTTGGAACTTTAATCTATCACGTGGGCAGTTTGTTGAGTTGGCATCGTGCAATAAAATAAATGTTTTACTGACATGACAGTCTTTAATACCTACATTACCAAATAAGTCTAATCTTTGTTAATTTTTTTCTTGAAAAGACAGCATCTAATACTCAACAAAAATACTGACATTTCAGTTCAAAATTCAATAAAAGTTTAATATAAGTTAAAATTACATATATGTAAAGACACTGAAAATTATCCTATCATGAAAATAATTTCTTATAGATACAAAAACTTTGCTAAAGATTAATCCATATAAGTGGATCATCATTTCTTCTAAAGAAACAAGCAAAGTAGCATTATTTCTAGATCTCTTAAAAGCATACTTTCCATATATTTTTAAAAAAACAGCTAAACTGATGTTTATGAAACAAAAACAGTTAAATTGATTTTTGTTTAATTAGTCCTATAATATATAATTCGTTAAGATAGAGACAAGGAATCAACATAAAAAAAGAATAAAAAATCTAGAAAGGTGAATACATACCCTGCATTAGCTTTATTTGGAAAACCCAGAGTCCCTCCATATATAAAATGCATCATAACATTCATTTCTACTGGTTTTACACTGAAAAACAAAAGCATTATTTGCACATATTTAGGAATAATTAATTTTCTTATATTTCATTTATATTTGAAGCACTGAAATACTATTTCACTAAAATTATTCTTTGTGTAAAATACAGTGAGGGAAAATTCTAGTAGTTCAAATTCCCAAATATTTCACAATAACCATACTTATAACCTCATTACATAATAATGACTATTATTATATCCATGTATGTAAAGCACTAAACTTAAAAAAACCACTACTGTTGTGTGTAAATGTCACTAAGTACAATTGAGTATGATCAAACAATATTTGTTAAGCACATAGTGAGAAACTATAATTGTTAAATTGTAAACAGTTGTTTAAATCCCTGAACTATTAAGGGAACAAGAGGAAAGATGTTAGTACATGGGGTGGATTTTCTATGAAGAATTTATGGAGAATCCTATTAACTTACACATTATGAAATCAAAGGATAATATCCACGTAGATTAAAATTCTCTTTCTATCCTTGAATTTTTTTGGCCAATAGTTTTAAAATGTTAATTCCTACATTTAAGATTAAACTATTACAATTGACATACATGTATATATGTATACACACACACAAAAACACATTTATTTAAGCACACGACTAGGTAAACACCAATTATCAAAAATTCAGAGTTAAAAAGATTTAAAGGGGGTGGCTAGGTGGCACAGTAAGAGTGCCGGCCTGGAGTCGGGAGGACCAGATTGGTTCTGGCCTCAGACACTTAACAACCACACACAAAAAAAGAACTTGCCGTGTAACCTTGGGCAAGTTACTTAACCCCAATTGCTTAAAAAAAAAAAAAAAAGATTTAAGAATAGAACATGGGCCCTGGAGTCAGGAGGACCAAGTTCAAATCTGGCCTCAGACACTTGACACTGTGTGACCTTGGCCAAGTCACTTAACCCCAACTGCCCCCCCTTCCCCCCCCCCCCCCCAAAAAAAAAGATTTAAGAAACAAGAAAAACCTTAGTCAGAAACAATACTTTCTTTTCTTTGGCCACAAATGATCCAATTTAAAGATTACATAGCAAATATAACTTTTTTGTTTGGATGAACTATAGGAAAAAGCTAATGTAATAAATGACAGAATAAGGATGTAAAAAGATTACGATACGGCTAACAATAATATGATAATAGGGATAACTTGGAATCAAGAAAATCAAATGTAAAAGTACAGGATGAGAGAGGTGGAGACAGACTATTTTTATTTTTTTTAAAAAAGAATCTAGAGGTGGTAGTGGACTGCAAGTCAAATATAAGTCAAATAGGTAAGACGGTGCCAAAAAGTTAACTTAATCTTAGGCTGCATTAACAAAGGCATACTATTGAGAAAGGAGAGTCGAGATGCCCTTTGTGCCATGCCCTACTCTGCAATGGCCAGGAAGGGAACAAGCTTCCATGACAGAGAACATCTGAAGGGTAAGTGGCTTTAGTGGTCAGCTAGTCAAACCCTCACCTGAAAGTCATCACGTAACATGTTTTGTTCATCATCTATGTCTTCTACCGTGTTTCCCCGATAATAAGACCTATCCTGAAAATAAGCCCTCCCCTTACTGTGTAAGATTCCTCTAAAATAAGTCCTCCCCCGAAAATAAGCCCTATTGAGATTGCTACTGTAGTGAAGGTGATCTCCTGCGCTACACGCTACATTACGGTACCCTCTGTATGCACCTCCCCACCCCCCCGTGAAACACACGCCACGCTCCGAGCTGCATCCAATCAGAGCTGCAGCAGTGAGCGCGTCATCCTGTTCTTCCCCAGTGATTTGCTTGCTGGTGCCATTGAGAGCAGTGCCCCGGAGGAGAGCTGAGGCAAGACAACATAAGCCCTCCCCTGAAAATAAGCCCTCTGGTGTTTTTCTTTACAAAAAATTTAATAAGACAGTGTCTTATTATTGGGGAAACACGGTAGCTCCCTTCAAAGGAACCTTTTTTTAAGTATACTTCTCAAAAGTGCTGATTGGTAGGTGGCTTTTCTTGATGTCATGGCTAAATTTTCCTTGTTGAAATTTCTCCCCATTACTCCTTGTTCTGCTACCAAAGGCGAAATAGGTCATCCATGTGACAGCCTTTCACAGACATGAAGACTGATACTGTGTCTCCTTCTGAGTCTTTTTTTCCGGCTACATTTCCACATGTCCTTCACTTGAGTCTTTGTCATCTTGGTCACCTTCTTTTGTCTGATCAGTATCAAACTACTGCTCAGAAAACTGGGCATCTCAACAATCCTTCTTCCTCCCTTATAGCTAGCCTTTGCCCCTGCAGTACCAAATGGATACGTATAAATAGCCAGTTTTCTTTTTCCCTCATCCTTCAATTATGCTCAAAGGGCAACTAGAGGGTAAAGGGTCGAAAGTTTAAGACACATAATAGCTTTATTACAATAGCTAGCTAACATCAATGTAAGTGCTTTCTGATTTGCAAAGTGCTTTCTTTACATTATCTCATGAGGATGTCAAAGGAGGTAGGGATATTTTTAGCCTTGAGAAGATTCTGGGTATGCCTGATAATTTTCTTCAAGAAAATCTGGAGGACTGTCACTTAGAAGAGGAACAGTGTTGTTCTGTTTGGCTTCAGAGGGTGAATTTTGGAGAAATGGTTAGAAGTTGCACAAACGCAGATTTATGTTTGAGAGGAGGAAAAGCTGTTGGGCCGAAATGAGAGAGACAAGAGACCCCCAAGAATATAAAATTTGGAAGTGGATTTTATTTTCCACTGGACTATTCGGGGTCAGCCCCAAATAGAACAGTGAGTCTGCACAGACAATGTGTCGGCTTTTAAAGGGATACCATGTGGCCAAAGGTTAGGTGTTACACAAGGAGAAACTTGCAAAGGCCAAGAACAATGACTGGTCAGTACACACCTTGAAATTCCCGCTGGCACCCAGAAACCCGCCCACCTCTGTGGAGGTGGGTGACTGGGTAAAGGTAGAGATGTGTGGGGGAAGGGACAGGGAATTTAACCTAGGCTAAAATTCTTAGAGGCGGTGAGTTCTTGCTCCCCTCAGGCTACAAAGCAGAGGCTGGATGACCCCTTTGGAGGCAAAGAGAGGGGCTAAGATTCTGGCCAATGTGGAGGTGCTGTGATGCTGTGAATGGACTTTAGAGTTCATGTGGTATAACCTCACATTCACAGGGGAATATAGCTTATTAATCATTCCTCACAGATGACCCTCTAACCATGGCTTTGAAACATTCAGTGAAGGGCAGATCACAATCCTTTGGGAGACAGCTCTATTAATTAAAAAGTCCCTCCATACGTAAAGCTGAAATTTGCTTCTCTGTAACCTTTATCAATTGGCTCCAATGTGGTCTAAACGAACAAAGAACATTGGGCCTTGGTCATCATGTTCTTTGGTATTCCCTTCTTCAGTCTAAATAAACGATTATTCTAAAGGACATATTTCTGAGCCCCTCAATATTCTAGTCATCCTCCTCTGTACACATTCCAGTTTGGCAAGACACTTCTTAAAGTATAGAACAGAATGAGGTGAGATCAGTGGAAAAGAGAGCAGGGCTCCTCTCTGCTGTCACTGTAAACGTGGGAGCCTATGGTTATGTAACATTCTACAGAGTATCAGATGGGATTGGAGGGGTTTTGCTTAATTCTTTTTTCCAATTCACATGAGAAGCATCCTAAAAGGAGAGGGAAGTAATGAAAGTGAGGGGATTATATCCACAAGTGGTGGGGATGTGAAAACAAAAGAGAGTACTCTCAGTGTTCCAGACACCATGTTCATTTATCCATTAAATATGTATATATATGGCAAGTACACAATGATGTTTAAGATATAGTCTGTGGCCTCAAGAAGTTAATAATTTGAGTGGAGAAACAATATTTGACATTTACGTAGAGATTTCAGGTAAAGAACACTTTATATTCAGTATCTTATTTGATTCTCATAAAATGCTAAGTAAGTAGTACAAGTATTATTACCCAAATTTTATATATGAGGAAACTGAGGTTCAGTAATGTTAAGAAAGTTGCCCATGGGTTTCATACCCAACACTTTCCATCACACCATAAAGCATTTTAAAGCTATTATAGTCACTGTACAAAAAAGCTGGGTCAACAACTAAGAATCATAAACTGGGGCAAGTTTAGTGAGTCAGGCAGACTAAAAGCTAGGTTCTGCAACAAACAAGTCAAAGATCTCCAAGGTGCTTTGGCCAACAGCTGATGGGAATGAGGGGCAGAAAAGAAGAACCTTTTTTAGTCTTAAAAGTCTAAGACCTGTTAATATAAGCTTGGCTTCTCACTGGCAGAGGCTAAGTCCTCATATACACCTTGCTGAGACTGTTATCTCTGGACAATGAGCACCTAGGTGGCACAGTGGCTAAGTGTTGGGCCTGGGCTCAGGAAAACCTGAATTCAAACCTGACCTTAAACAGTTATTGTGTGAGACTGGGCAAGTCACCTGATCTCTGCCTGCTGCTCTAGCCTCAACTGTAAGCTAAAGCTAGTAAGAGTAGGCTGCTCCCAGGGCAGAGAATGAGATATTTATCAAGCATTTTATGATGCCACATACTCTGGAATGGGTAGGTCTTCCCTGGGAGTATTCAGCTTCTCCGGTAACACAGAAGAGATGTTCCCTTTCATCGGATCTTTCTCTCTCCTGGAAGCCTTCATATCACCACTCCTCAACAGCCACCCCAGCATGGCAGACATCAGGGTTTTGGCAAAGGCCTTAAAATTCAGGAACTGACAAGTAGAACAAATGAGGTTTCTAGTTTCAGATGTGCCATAAATTAGTTCTATAACCTAGGGTAAGTCCTTTAACCTCTCAGAGGCTAAAATTCTCCTTTATAAAATGAGAGAACTGAACTGGATGGTCTTCAAGGCTGAGGCTTTTGAGTCTAGAAGACTGATACCATTAGAATGCTGGGCCTGGAGTCAGGAAGACCTGAGTTGAAACCCAACCTCCGATACTTACTAGGTGTGTGAGCATGGACAAGCTGCTTAACCCGCCTGCCTCAACTGACAAACAGGGATAATAACACACCCCACAGGCCTGTCATGGGAACCAAACAAGATGTTGCTAAAGCTTTCTGCACAGTACCTGACACATAAGAAGTGCTTAACACAGGCTTATTTCCACCGTTCCTATCAAAATATCATAGATCAGTCAAATCAGAACTCAGAAACATTGGCATTTAGGGAATCACTGAGACATTCAAGGACACTTTCAGTAGAGAAGGATAAAAAGTAAAAAAATAGGGGATCATATTATGCATTTTAATCATCTAATACCAAACAAATACACTTTATTTGTGTCCCCCACCCCCAAACCAATTTTCCTCACAGGATATGGTACAATTAACATTTGCATTACGTATACACTAGTCCCCAACTTAATAACAACTCATGACTAGTCTAACACCTTATGACCCATTAGTACTAGAGATTTCACATGCTGCCTCTTGTGTTGAAGTGACTGCTTTTGCAATCAGCCCTCCCTCCAGTCTCTGGTATAGAGAGAAGGTCAGATATGACTTCCATCTGACTGTACACAGGAAAACTAGGGGGATTTAGAGTCTGACTTACATCTCCTGCTATGCCATACACTGCCTGAGAACTACAGCCTTCAGAGGGAACAGAAGAGGAAAATGGAGATGTTCCATCTGACTGTGCCCCCTTCCACTTCATGCTGTTCATGTCCCCTGCCTCCTGAATTGGCTAAACTAGCCAGTGGATTTGGATTCTGCAAGAAAAAGGAGACATCTGGAACGCTGATTACCACATCTGTTTATGAGCCTTACATGAGGAATCATAGGGATGGGGACGACTGGGCAGTCCAGTCCAGCAGCACAGCGGGGTACACACAAAACAGTGATCCCAGAAGGGGGAAAGAAGGGGTGGTACATATGGGAAGAAAAGGGGAATGCTTACACCTACCATATTATAAGGAGCCCTATTCCCATGCATAGTCATCTTTGGGCCATCTCCAGATGAAGAACTAAAGAACAGCAAGGGGCTCTTAGCACCTAGGCTTTTTATTCTCTTGCAGGGCTTATTAGGCAAGTAAGTGGGGTTTTATTGGGGGGAGTGGTAGGGGTATCCCACCAGTGAACTTCTCAAATGATGCCTGGATTTCCACCAGCAGACCTATCTTACACCAGTAAGTGTCACTGCTCTTGGTGAGGGCCTGGACCATTAGTTAAAAGCTTGCTCCCTGTTCACCTCCCTCATTAGAGGAGCTTTTTACTTAATGGTTTACATGCTCAAGCCTAGTCATACTCTATAAGATGTTCCCAATGACTCTGAATGCCATCATTATTCATACTGTATCCTCCATCCGTCACCACCTGATTTGTTATTTTTATCCCCCTCAATGTTTCCACTCCAAAGTCCCAACCAAATGTTACCCAACCCTTCCACTATGCTCTCTGGATTGCCTGTTCCATAGGGAACAAAACTGCTTTCAAAGTACTTACTCCTTCCACCTTCTGACAATCACTGACTATAGCCTCTCTGGCTGCAGTACTCACTGCAGCTTCACTCCTTCCCCTCAGCTCACTGGTTGAGGTCAGGGAGTTGGAATGCTCCTTGCTCCATTGTCACTTCTAGGTTGTCCTTCTGCTTCCATTGCTCAGAAACCTCTCCTCCTTTAAGGGTCCTCAGAATCCACATCTTCCACCCAATCAAAATCCTGATAGTTATTGTCTACAGACCTCCAGGTCCCTCCCGTTCCTTCCTCAATGAGTTCAGTGTCTGGCTGACAATCTTTCTCTTTCCCCCAATTCCTGTCTTCATCCCAGAAGACTTTAACATACAATGGGTACTTCCTCAAACACCTAAACCTCTTCCACCAACCCATTTCCTCTGAACTTCATCTCACCATAGTCACACAAAAACAGTTATACCCTTGATCTTGCCCATAAATGTACAACCTCCATATTCAACAACTCTGAAATCCCATTATTTTACCATAATCTTTGGGCTTTCCACCTCTCCCTCTGACTTTCCCTGCCAAAGCCTACTTCTGTCCACTCCATGACCTCTAATCTCAATTCTCTCCCAGGCCACCTTATTTGCCCTAACCACTCACTCTCTCCTCTTTTCCTCATCTTAATCTCTTGGTGAACCAGTTTAACTTTACTATGGGCTCCTCTCAAGTCCCTAGTGCCCTTATTATATCGTTAGCTGTGCCCTGTCAAGCTTTAGAACACTCCATCTGTCTTTAGAACCATCCGCTGTCTTTGCTCCTATACACATACCACTGAACAAAAGAGGAGAAAATCACACAACTCTCTGATTGGGTCCACTACAAATTTAGAGGTTACATGACCTCAAGTTACTTGGGGCCCTTACTGCAGCTAGGCAATCCTCATATACCTCCCTTAACAACTCACTATCCAACTCTCCACAGTGGCTCTTCCAAATCTTTTCATCCCTCCTCAAACCCCAGCCCTCCACCCTCTCAGCTAAGAACTCTGTCTGATATCTTACTGAAGAGATTGAGGCCATTTGCTGAGAACTCCCTCTTTTCCGTCTGCCTCCTCTCATATCACTCATATCTTTTGTCACTATCTCCCTCACCCATCACTCTGGAAGAGATGGCCCTACACCTTCTCAAGGTTAATCATTCCATCCACACAAGTGATCTCATTCCAATCCCATCACTTTCAATGGACTGTATGTACCCTCTGTCATCCCCATCCTCTCATTTATCTTCAATCTCTCCCTTTCCTAACAGCTGCAAACCTGTCCATGTCTCCTTTATGCTCAAAGTCCCTTCCTGGGTTATCATCCTATACCTTTTCTGCACTTTGAGAAGGCTATCTATAACAGGTGGCTCTACTTCTCTCTTTTTTAAACCCTCTCCAATTTAGTTTCTGATGTCATTCAACTGAAACTGCTCTTTCCAAAGTTACAAGTTAATTACTAAGTTTCAAGGAATTTTCCCAATCACCATCCATCTTGACTTCTCTTTCCAGTTGGGTCTACAGTGGTGACTTTAGGACCGTGAATTAAAACATTTATTTCAATTATATGGTTAGATATATTCTCCAGGCAAGCCAACCACTTGGTAAAATCCTTTTTTCCAAAGTGCTCCAAAAGTGGAGGTTTTTTTCCCTTAAAAAAGGGAGGGGGGGGTCCTACCAAATTCTTTTTATGACACAAATATGGTACTGATACCTAAATCAGGAAGAGACAAAACAGAGAGAGAAAATTATAGACCAATTTCCCTCATGAATATAGATCCAAAAATTTTAAATAAAATATTAGCAAAAAGACTATAGCAACTTATCACAAGAATAATACACTTTGATTAGGAAAGATTTATTCCAGGAATGCAAGGATGGTTCAGTATTAGGAAAACCATCAGTATAATTGATCATATCAACAATAATACTAGCAGAAACCATATGATTATCTCAATAGATGCAGAAAAGGCTTTTGAAAAAATACAACATCCATTCCTATTAAAAACACTCAAAGTATAGGAATAAATGGAGTTTTTCTTAAAATAAAAGGTAGCATCTATTTAAAGCCATCAGCAAGTATTATATGTAATGGAGATAAATTAGAAGCATTTCCAATAAGATCTGGGGTGAAACAAGGATGTCCACTGTCACCCCTCTTATTCAATTTGGTCCTAGAAATGTTAGCAGTAGAAGCAAAAGAAAAAGAAATTGAAGGAATCAAATTAGGCAAGAAAAGACTAAGATATCACTCTTTGTAGATGATATACTTAAGAGAATCCTAGAAAATCAAGTAAAAAACTACCCGAGACAATAAATAAATTTGGCAAAGTTGCAGGATATAAAATAAACCCACATAAATCCTTGGTATTCCTATATATTTCTTTTTTTTTTATGAGCAATAGGGGTTAAGTAACTTGCTCAAGGTTACACAGCCAGGTGTTTCTGGGTGGGTGCTAAGTGTCGGAGCCCGGATTCGATCCCCAGGTCTTCCCGACACTGGAGCCGGTGCTCTTACTCACTGTGCTACCTGGCTGCCCCTCATTCCTATATATTTCTAACGAAATCCAATAGCAAGAGATAGAAAGAGAAATCCCATTTAAAGTTACTGTAGATATTATAAAACATCGGGGAATGTACCTGCCAAAACAAACCCAGGATCTATATGAACACAACTACAAAACACTTTTCACACAAATAAAGTCAGATCTAACTAACTGGAAAATCTTCAGTTGCTTGTGGCTGGGTTGAGCTAATATAATAAAAATGACAATTCTCACCTAAATTAAATTATATATTTAGTGCCATATGAATTAATCTACCAAAAAATTACTTTACAGAGCTAGAAAAAATAGTAACAAAATTCATTTGAAGAACAAAAGGTCCAGAATATCAAGGGAATTAATGAAAAAAACATTAGGGAAGGTGGCCTTGCCATGCCAGATTTTGATCTGTATTATAAAGCAGCAGTCATCAAAACTACTTGGTACTGGCTAAGGAATAGACCAGTGGATCAATGGAATAGATTGGGTACACAAGACTCAGCAGCCAATGACTATAGTAATCTACTGTTTGATAAACCCAAAGACCCCAGTTTTTGGGATAAGAACTCACTATTTGACAAAAACTGCTGGGAAAACTGGATCTAGGTGGCAGAAACTGGGCATAGACCATTATCTAACACCGTACACCACAGTCAAGTCTAAATGGGTGCACTATCTAGGCATAAAGTCTGATACTATAAGCAATCTTGCAAAGCAAGGAATAGTTTACTTGTCAGATTTATGGAGAAGAGAAGACTTTATGACCAAATAAGAGTTAGAGAGCATTATAAAATGCAAAATGGATAATCCTGATTACATTAAATTGAAAAGTTTCTGTAAAAACAAAGCCAATGTGGCCAAGATTAAGAGAGAAGTGGAAAGTTGGGAAAGAATTTTTATAACCAGTGTCTTGGATAAAGGTCTCATTTCTAAAATATACAGAGAACTAAGTCAAATCTATAAGAATACAAGTCATTCCCCAATTGATAAATAATCAAAGAATATGAACAGGCAATTTTCAGAGGTAGAAATTAAAGATACCTATAAGCATATGAAAAAATGCTCTAAATCACTATTGATTAGAGAAATGCAAATCAACTCTGAGGTACCACATCTCACCTGTCAGATTGGCTAAGATGACAAAACAGGAAAATGATAAATACTGGAGAGGATGTGGAAAAATTTGAACACTAATGCATTGCTGGTGGAGTTGTGAACTGATCCAACCATTCTGGAAAGCAATCTCGAACTATGCCAAAAGGGCATAGTCTAGTCCACAAGCATAGTAATACCCACTTCTAGGGTGGTATCCCGAAAGGATAATAGAAGAGGGAGGAAGACCCATATGTACAAAAATATTCATTAAAGCTCTTTTTGTAGTGGCAAAGAATTGGAAATTAAGAGGATGCCCATCAATTGGGAAATGGCTAAACAAGTTGTGGTATATGAATGTAATTAAATTGTGCTATGAGAAATGAGGAACAGACAGACTTCATAATAACTTGGAGAGATTTATATAAATTGATGCTGAGTGAGAAGAGCAGAACCAGGAGAACTTTGTACACAATTACAGACATAACGTATGTGTGATGACCAACTTTGATAGACTGGACTCTTCTCAGCAATACAAGATTATAAGACAACATCAAAAGACTCATGATGGAAAGAGATAGAACTAGAAAGAACAGAATTTGAATACAGACTGAAGCAAACTACCTGCTCTCTTTCTTTTTCTTGTTTAGTTTTGTTTCTTCTCCATTGTTCATTCCATAGGTTACAATCCTCCTTTACAAACTGACTAATGTCTAATGTGTAAGTATTTGTAGATCCTATACTTGATTGCATGGTGCCTTAGGGATTGGGGGTGGGGGAGAGGGAAGGGGAGAAAATTTGTAACTCAAGGGATTGTGGAACCGAATCTTGTAAACTAAAAGTAAACAAACAAATTAATAAAGACAAAAAAGGGGGGGGACTTCTCCTTTTGATGCAAATAAGTACTCCAAAAATCATTCTTTTGAAATCCAACAAATATCTGTGTGGTATTTTGTATTTTGTTCCCATTTCTTGATAAAATCTTTTAAACTTGCTTCTGATAAAGTTGATGGAACTTTATGTCTATTGACAAAACTTTCGAGGTTTGTTGGGAGAATCTTTGTTTCCAGCTCTTGTCTGATAAAAAGCAATGAGTGATGGTGATGTGAGGAGCCTTTTTTATTCAAGTAGCAAAACCAGATGTATTATTACCAAGCATTTGAGGAGCTCCAGCTATGCAAAAAAGTAGTATACTCTTCTTTTCAGTAAGACTTCAATTTGGCAAATTTAAATAACAGCTATTTTTTTGTTTGTTTTTACCATTTCCAAAATGTTGATGGCTTTTGTTCTTTCCAAAAGGGATTAATTAAATATGAATTTTTATCTGACAACATCAGAATGCATATAGTGAACATAAACAAGGAACTGGCTACACTGAAAGAAGCCTGCCATTTCATCCAGTTGCACTGAAAAGGAACGACAAGCCTGCCAATTTCTCAATTATCTACTTCAAAAATGTTCAAAGAAATTCTCGTATTCTAGGAAGTATTACATCATCGAACAATGGAACTACTTTATTCCCCCCACCTCTGTTCTAGTCCACAAGCCTGCTCAACCATTCCTAATGGATATTGCTTTACCAGAGCCTCTCCACTATTGTGGGGTTCTTTTGTCTGACAATACAGTGCACAACTTCACAGGATGCTTTAAGAAAAGTTTTTTTGTGTGAAATGGCAGATCCAGCGGTGGAAGGGCCCCAATCTCTTCAAACTGAGCTTTCTTAGCATGAAAAGAGCTGGGATCTTCAGGATGGACAGATGCCATTTATTCACAAGAATTTTTCCCTTGGGGAAACACTGGTTTTTGTGTTCACTAACATTCATTAGTGCAAGTGAAACTATATAACATAGTTTTCATCATACTTCCATTTTCTTCGATATTTCAACCTAGTGTCTGTAAAACACAGCTAAAAAAAAGTCTGATTCAATTGATTTCTTCAACCTCAATATTTTTGTATAGTTTTAATAACTGTTTGATAAATCTATACAGGAATAAATTATATATGTGAGGTATAGTGTAAGATATTTGAAAACTTTATAATAAATAAAATAAAGCAGATTTTAACAATTTAACCCAAGTTTTTACATTTTTATTGGCCTTTAATCTACTACAATAGACATGGCAGTAGCTCAAGAATCACTTTCTCCCTGGAATTTGGTTACTGTTGCAAGTGGGAATTGCCTGGCTTCCTATGACTTCCTAGAAATACTGGTTCTTTCTGATTTCTGATATCATCAACATTTTTTTTATGAAGATATTGTTTTCATGGAATAGTAATACATAAATATTACTTGCACAATATATCTTGTGTGTGGGATTTTACTTTGTAACACTCTACAAAAAGGGAATATAAAGAAAAAGACAAAAGAAAGAAGCTCTCTACTTACAGAAATTACAACACTGTATGTGACTCATGCTAGCAATAAGTTACTTTAAATAACACATTTCAATAGTTATCTCAGCTATCAGACAGGTGTGAACTTGTCTATACCTGAAGTTCTGCTTTCTACGACACAAAGTCACAGGGAGATTTAAGAATTCTCATTTTAACAGACAAGTTTTCTAAAACTTAAACAATGAAAGCAACTTACCTCCTTCCATGAAAGATCAACATACAATCATAGATAAGGAATACTGGAAAGCAATAAAGATGTCTGGGTCACCAATGTGAAAACGTGGTGACACTGGGGGCTGAACACTATCACGTGCCTGAGTTTGCTCAGTTAAGTTGTGTGAGTGTCTGTAGATAGGAGGGCTGTGATCACATGTAATCAATCTAATAGCTTCAGTAATTCTGGTCTTTTTTTTATGTTAATGGGTGGCTTTTTATTTATTTATTTTTTCATTTTTCAAATGTTTTACTAACTTCTGATTTACATCATTAATTTCCGCCAGATTTTGAGTTACAAATTCTCCCCGTTTTTCCCCTACACACCACCCCAAAATAGCAATCCCACAGGATATCCCCTCCTCCAATCTGCTCTCTCCCATAACTTCTACCATACCCCTTTCGACTTTTCCAATAGGGCATGGTGGATCTCTATGCCCCAGTGCCTGTATATCTTCTTTCCCAATTACATGTAAAATAGTATTAATAATAGTGTATATATACACATATATATGTATATATATAATTTTGAACATTTGATTTTAAAACTTTGAATTCCAGATTCATTTCCTTCCTCCCTTGTCACCCACCCTTACTGGGAAGATAAGCAGTTCAGGTTGTACATGTGTAGCTAATGCAAAACATTAACAAAGAAGATATATTGTAAAAGATGGACTATATTTCCCTCCCTCCTATCCCACCTCCCACTTGTTCTATTCTCTACTTTGATCCCGTCCCTTTTCAAAAGTGAGTGCTTCCAACTTCCCTCCCCCCCAGCCTGCCCTCCATCATCCCCCCTCTCATCCCCTTCCCCCCTATTTTCCTGTAGGGTGAGATACACTATTTAGTGTGTATGTCATTCCCTTCCTGAGCCAAATTCAATGAGAATAAGGTTGACCCATTCCCTTTTGCCTTCCTATTCTTCCCCTCCATTGTAACCATTTTCCCTTGCCTCTGCTATATGAGATAACTATATAACTATACCCCATTCTGTCTCTCTCCTTCTCTTCTCATTATATTCCTCTTTCACCTCTCAATTTCACCTTTTAAGTATCATCTCTTCCTATTAACTTGGTCCTGTGCCCTCTATCTATGTATACCTGTAAATATATATACACACATTCACTTATGTATTCATATGCCCATATACCCTCCGATATAGACATATATAAATATATTTCTATTCCCTTCAACTATTTTCATACTGAGAAAAGTTTCATCAGTTACAATTATCATTTTTCCAAGTAGGAATGTTAATAGTTCAACTTTGATAAGCTCCTTATGATTTCTTTTCCCTGTTTACGTTCTCATGCTTCTTTTGCTTCTTGTATCTGAATGTCAAATTTTCTATTCAACTCTGGTTTTTTCATCTAGAATGCTTGAAAGTCCACTATTCCACTGAATGACCATATTTCCCCCTGAAACATGATACTCAGTTTTGCTGGGTAGGTGATCCCAGCTCCTCTGTCCTCCGGAATATCATATTCCAGGCCCTTCAATCCCTCAGTGTAGAAGCTGCCAGATCCTGTTATCCTGATTGTGTTTCCACAATATTCAAATTGTTTCTTCCTGGATGCTTGTAATATTCTCTCCTTGATCTGGGAATTCCAGAACCTGGCTATAATATTCCTAGGAGTTTTCTTTTTGGGATCTTTTTCAGGAGGTGATCTGTGGATTCTTTCAACCTCTATTTTGCCTTCTGGTTCTAAAACATCAGGGCAATTTTCCTTGAGAATTTCTTGAAGGATGATTTCTAGGTTCTTACTTTGATCATGGCTTTCAGGTAGTCCAATAATTTTTAAATTATCTCTCCTGGATCTATTTTCCAGGTCAGTGGTTTTTCCCATGAGATATTTCACATTGCCTTCTATTCTTTCATTTGTTTGGATCTGTTTAACATCATCTTAATTTCTCATAAAGTCACTAGCTTCCCTTTGCTCCATTCTAAATCTGAGGGAATGATTCTCCTCATTGAGCTTTTGAGATTCTTTTTCCATCTGGCAAATTTGGCTTTTTAAGGCATTCCTCTCCTCATTGCCTTTTTCAGCCTCTTTTGCCAATTGAGTTAGATTGTTTTTTACGGTGTGATTTTCCTCAGTCAGGCTGTTGACTCTCATTTCATAATTTTCTTGCATTGTTCTCATTTCTCTTCCCAATTTTTCCTCCTCTTATCTGTTTCTTAAGGTCCTCTATAGCCTGTAACCAGCTCATATTTTCCTTTGAAGCTTTTGGTGCAGGAGTTCTGACTTCACTGTCTTCCTCCTGTTCCATGCTTTGCTCCTTTTTGTCCTCAAAATAGGAGTCTAATGTTGGAATCTTCTGTCTGCTTTGTTTCCTTTGCCTGGTCATGTTGCCCCTCAGTCACTTGACCCCTGGGCTTTTTGCCACAGTAGGATTCTGCCACCAGACAGGGGAGCTTTTGTCCCAAACGCTGGGGTTTTGTCAGCTGCCAGAGGTATTAATTGGGTGCCCTCTCTGAAGCCTCCACACACTCTGGCAAGCTGGTCACACACCCCAGGACCTCCATCCTAGACTGCAATCCAGAACCAATCAGGTTAAAGCAAGAGCGATTACCTCTCAGACTGGTCCCTTGGTCCCCCCACACTCTGCAGGCCAGGAGCTGAAGCTGCCACATGGTGCTAGCTGTGCTGGGCGTCTTAGCAGCTTCTTGCCCTGGGGGCAAAAGCCGATGGTCTCCCAACTATTGGTCCCAAAGTCCACACTGCACTGACCTCTCACTTTGTCCTTTGCATCTATGTGTTGATAAATCTGGAAACGGCCACAGCTGCTGGTGATCTGGAGTCCCTCTGGCTGGGGGCTGGTCAGGCCCGACCTGGGGCTAAAAGCTCTGTCTCAAGCTGGTCTGTGCTCAGCTCCTGGAGCGCTGTGCTGGCCAATTCCTGCCGGCCTGCCGGGCTGTCCTCAATGGGAGGTTAGCTTCTCTGTGTCATTTTGTGGGTTCTGCAGCTCCAAAGTTTGTTCAGAGTCCCCTTTTTAGATGGATTGGGGAAGGTGGAAGCCAGAGCTGCACCAATGGGTGGCTTTTTAAGTCAATATGCTCAATTCTGAAGTCTTGATGAGAAATTATTTCAAATTATTTGCAACTAAAACTTATTTAAAATACCTGTGATTTCTATTGGTGAAAAAAAATCACAGGCATTGCTAATACTACTTTGGTTGTCACATTCATTACTGAAGGAAATTAGCACTAAATTTCAGTAAAAGGTTAGTGAAAACAAGGAAATAATTTTTTCTCATTCAAGTTCAAGGACTCCCTGAAATCTATCCAAGGGACTCCTTGAAGGGTGGGTTCATGCACCCCATATTAAGAACCCCTGGCATAGACTGAATAGAGGGGAGGCCTCAGAGCAGACTCTTGGGGTACTGTAAAGCCACGTGTGAGCAGTGTTCCAAAGGACGACTGCTGTGAACAGCTTTCAAGGTTCTGATTACACAGTATAGCGAACTCTCTATTCAATAACAAGTCAGAGCAAAACATTCACAGAAAATCAAGGTACAGCATTCAGAATGTTACAGATTATCACAGAAAATCAAAATACAGCACTCACCAATGTCACAACTCAATAACTTATCACTAAAATGGCCACATAGTTTTCACCAAAGTGGTCACACAGTATTCAACAAAGTACAATCATTTAGTAATTCAATCATTCAATTATCCTTAAGGAGGCCTCCTTAAGGGACACAAAGTATAAGCCTTCCACCCATGAGGTGCAATTAAATTACAATTTCATCAGTCACTACTTGGCACCCTCTTAAGGGGTAGTGGAAAGTATAAAAGCCATCCACCTCTAGGTCACAAGTAAATCACAATTTCCTCAGTCACTACTCAGTATCCACAGAGAGGTCTTTTCATCTTGACTTGAGGCAGGTAGCTCCTACATGAATCCACCAAACTGTCACCTGGGTTCAAAGGCAGATAGCTCCCAGTTCCTTGTCTAGCTCTCTGTGCAGTTCCTGCTCCACATTGGAGCTCACAGTGTCCAGTCCATCTCAAATCCTTCACAATTTCTGTTCCTGGGTAGACAAGGCTTAATGAAGCCACAACAATGACAAAGCCTCAATGACATTTGTACAAAATACCGGCACCACAGTCCTGCTTCCTCAGTCTTTGACAGCTCCAACTGGCCCTTGGAAGTCTTGCCACCACAAGTTCGAGTCTGTGTCAGTTCTCGGTTCTCATTTCTCTTCTCAGTTCAGTCTTCAGTCCAGCAGTAGCAGCCCAGCAACAGATGCTCGCTGAGAGAAATTCTCTCTCCCTCCCCAGCAGCAGCTGCCCTGCTTCTACAATGCTTATCCCAAGAAGTTCTGTCTGTCCAGCTTGTGCTCTTCCTTATAGAGGTATTAGCTCCTTCCTGTTACATCAGCAACAGGGGTTCATACCTCCTGTTTCTTTACAGAGGCTTAATTTGAAACTAGGTGCTAAGTACCTGTCAGTTTTCCAATACAAAGGGATCTTCAAATTTCATTACCATTACATGTACATGCACAGTTAGTGGTCATGGCCTGGATAAAGATCAGAGTCTATAAAGGAGCAGTGGGGTGGGTAGAAGAATGCAAAGACCAAGATCACAAAAACTTAGAGAGGAAAGATTGTCCAGGAGAAGAGGGTAACTAACATTGGGAAGCTACAGAGAGGTCAAAAAGGATGAAGACTGAGAAGAAGCCATCATACTTGGCAATTAGGAGATCACTGGGAACTTTGGAGAGAGAAATCTCTGCTGAATGATGTCAGAAGCCAGACTGGAAATGGTTTAAAAAATGGTGAGAGAAGAAAAAGTGGAGGAACTACACTACAAAGGAGAAGACAAGCAAAAGGAATGACTGGACCAAATGAGTTTATTAAGACTGAGGGAGAAATGGCTGTTTGTAGGTTATCAGGGAAGGAGTCAGTAGATTAGCAGAGATTAATGACAGAAAGAATGTGAATGACAGAGGAAGCAATCTGCTAGAGAAGATAGGATGGACCAAGAGTTAAGAAGGGCTGTCCTTTCATCTGAGTGATGGGTGAAGGAAGAGATAGTGAGGGAAGCTATCTGAGAGACATGGAAGAAGGAGGAAGGAGAAAGGGAGAGCTCTCTGCGACTGGCCTCAGTTTTTTTAGTGAAGTCAAAGTCCTTACCTGAGAATACGGTGACCTGGGACGCTGGTGGTGTAGTGGGTAGAGTGAGAGACAGGAAGAACTGAGATTCAATTTAGCTTCAGACAATGATAAGCTCTGGGACCCTAGACAAGGCATTTAACTTCTCTATGCTCAGTTTCTTCATTTATAAAATGAAGATAAGAGAGGGACCTACCTCCTAGAGCTGAGGATAAAATGAGATAACATCTGTGAAGCACTCTGCAAATCTTTACTGGCTGGTATTACTATTGCTGTTATCACCACCATCCCCACCACCTCTGGCATTCAGAAAGGTCTAGAATAGAGAGCCCATTCAGCATTTAATGAAGTATCTGTTGTGTGTCAGACACAGACTGCTATAGGTGGCCCAGTGAGGCCATGGAACAAAGTTGTAGGAATGAAGGCAGAAGATGGAGGAAGCAGTCCAGGGTTAGCCCTGGACAAGGTAAGAATGGTGAGAGAACATGGGCTGAGGAGGAGACTCAAGAGTGGAGTATAGAGGTGAACTGATTCACCAAAGGAGAGTGTTGTCAATGTGAGAGGACTGATGTTTAGGAAAGAAACTTTCCTTTTCAGAGATAACTGCAAGGGATGGGCTGTAAAAGGATACATGGAGCATCTTTTGACTGGGCTGGGGATGTCTCCTTGCTTCTGTTAGGCACAGTACAGACACCAGGCAGTAACACACTTTCTTATCACAGGATGTGGGAAAATGAACAGTAAGGGGAGGTGAAAGCATTAGTTATATCCACTGGTTAAGAGTTGAAAGGACAATGAGTAATAGTGACGTGTAATTTAAGGGGCATTCATTTGGTTATTTGGCTGTAGTCAAGTAATACAGGATCTGTATTTTACATATATCTGTATGTTATCTTCCTTGATATAATGCATGCTCCTTGAGGGCAGGGAATGTTTTTAGCTTTTGTATTCCTAGTGTATACCACAGACTACGGCATATAGTAGGTACTTAATAAATGATTATTAATTCATTAACGGTGTGGAACAGTATCTTCCCCTTATGTAGTAGCAATACTACTTCCCCCCTGTAGGGGGCTATTCAACATGAAAGTTTCAACAGCGCTAGGTTTAGCATAAGGAAGACCTGGATTCAGATCCTATACATGACACTAACTGTATGACCACAGATAAGTAATTTACATAATCTGAGCCTTAGTTTCCTCCTCTGTAATATGGGACTGACAATATCTGTAGCACCTAATTCACAGGGTTGTTTTCAGAATCAAATGAGATGTTTGTTAATAACTTTACAAATTTTAAGACATTATAAAAATGTCTCCTATTGTTATCGTTCTTATTAATACTCAACAAATATTTGTGAGCAGCAAAGGAATGAATCAATCAATGAACTGGTAAGCATTTTCCCAAGCCAGGAGGGGAAGGAGGAAAGATGAAAATATATAGAACCATAGATTTTTAGAGCTAGACAATAGAACCATCTTACAACTACACACTGATTAAAAATTACTACCACCTTTGTAATATCTAAATGAAAAAGTCAGATCTAATAATTAAGATACAGTTGTGTTTTCTGCATAAAACTTCAAAACAATTACTAAAATAAAGAACATCACATATTAGCTTCTTTCAGATCCTAAGGAGTTTTTCCTATTAGCATTAATAAAAATGAGGCATACAACTCAGAGAACTGATTCTTTAAACAGGCTCATGCTTAAGCAACAGATAATGACTAAACAAAGAAAAACACGGTTTTAGCACAGTAAGGAGCAAAATCAACAGACAGTTCATTCTATGTATTAATACACTGGATGCTATAAAAACAGCAAGAAATGGTTTCCCTGCTGTCTTGACAGATGTTTCACTAAGCAGCATTTTCATTATTACAGAGTAAGTCATCTGTATTTTATATCTGTTTAGAAAAACATGAACACCTACAGTGTAACACCTACTGACAAAGACCTCTCCAATGATGAAATAACCCTTAAATAGCTAAAATGGCAAGATTTAAAACGCAATTTATATTGAAATTCAATTATAGACACTTAGGACCATAGTCCATATACAGGAAGTGTTGCAAAGAAGACAGTGCTAGATGGTCAAGGAATTCTATACCCTAATAAGAGCTTCCCAGAAGTTAAGGCCTGTAAATTTGTAGTCAAATAGCTATTAAATGATTTATCTCAGCAGAGTATGGCAATTATTTGACAGACTAGTCATCTAAAAAGTCTCTACATGATCAGACACTTCCCTCCTCTTGGTAAAGAGGGTGACAACAGGAGGGAAATATTACATACGCTAATGTTACGTCCCATTCACTAGGTCTTCCCCAGCAGACTGCCCCCTCTATTATCCTCTCTCTCACTCACCTTCAATCTCTCAGCCTCTAATGGCTTCTTTCCTCCTACCTACAACAGGCTCATGTTGCCACATCCCTCAACTGTCCTCCCTTCATCTGCCCATCCTCGCTGTAATCCCATCTCTCCTTCCTCTGGTGGCTAAACTACTCCCGGTGCTTCTCCTTCCTCTCCTTGCACCCTCTTCATTCTCTACAGTCTGGCTCCTAACCACATCATTCAACAGAACTCCCTCCAAAGTTACTGGTGATCTTTCAATGACCAAATCTAATGACCTTTTCTTAACTGTTATCCTTCTTGACCTCTCTTCAGCCACTGATTTTGTAGATTGTCCTTTCTTGACAGGTATTCTCCCCTGGTTCTCCTCCTAACTCCTTCTCAGGTCTAACCATGATAACCTCCTACCCAGTAATAGTCAGTGAGTCTTTATTACCTCCAATATCTAATATAAAATACTCTATTAGGCATTCAAAGTAATTCATAATCTGGCCCCTCCTACCTCTCCAATCTTCATATACTTTATACTCTCTCCCCCCACAGTCACCATGTACTCTTGTGATCCAGTAACAATGGCTTCCTTTCCGTCCCTTGCCCAAGACACTCGTCTCCCAACTCCACCCACTTTAACTGCCTGTAATGCTATCTATCTAGATTGCTTTGTATATATTTGTTTGTAGTTTGTCTCCCCCATTAGGTTATAAGCTCCTTGAAGGCAAGAATTGTCTTTTGCCTTTCATTATATGCCCAGGGCTTGGCACAGCACCCAGAACATACCCAGCACATAGTAAATGCTTAATCTATACACTTAAACCTTTATGAATGGCATTTCAAAGGATTAAATTATTTTTAGTAAAATCAAAGTTAAGTGATATTCAATCCAAGTGAAGTATGTGGAATAGGAAACTCAAAACAATTCTAGAAGGCAGACAAGGGCATCATCTTAGACAACATATAGATTAAAAAATAAAGACATATCAAACACCCTCAAGTTTCTATAGTGTGTTGTATGGGCATAGATGTGTATCTGGGCCAAACCTTTATTTACTGAACTATCTACTATGTACTGCAAATAGTAAAAGAAATAACCAATGCTGCAAAATTCTACTACATGAGATACCTTATTACACTGAACATTATGTCAAAGAAGACTCATAAAGAGTGCTTTGTATGCAGCATTATCTGCAATGATTTGCAGTCAAACTGCCAACTGCTGTTCCCATGTGACCTGCAAAATCTCTGCTTACCCTTGAAGAGTGATGTGCTCTTGGGAGCTTTCAGCCCAACATCCACTCAGCATTGCTGCAAAATAATGAGACCTGGCACATAAAATCGCCCTAAAAGGGAGGGAAGAAAATAAAGGTAAATTATTTCTGCATCATGTGAAATTATTTTCTTATAAACCTCTTTATCTGTAATGTCGTGATATCTAAAGTCCACATTTTCATTTGTCTACTTTTGCAGGGTGAGACACAAATTTTATACTAAAAATGACAAACACATATTTCATGCCATTTAAACAGATTTTGACTGCTAAATTACAGTAAGAAATTTTTTCCTTTAATAATAAATAGAACTAAGAAAACAATATAATCAACTAATCAAGAAAATGTATTTAGTGCTTATGTTTCAAACATTATGTGAGATGCTGGTGATGATACAAAGACAAAAATTAAGTCCTCCCTACCTTCAAGAAGCTCACATTCTATGAAGACAAGATATATGCAGGTATATAAATATTAAGAGGTACACAAAATTAAATGGGGATTGGGAAACTCTAGGATGAGGAAACTGTTTCTCTGTCTGAAGGTCTGCTCCTTTTCCACAACTCATCATCTAAAAAAATTGCCTAGAGTTCTACAAGGTTATATGACTTCCCTGGGTCAGAAAAGGGGTCCACAAGCCAATACAGTGGAAATAAAAGGCAGGAGCAGAGTCCAGAAAGCAGTGACAGCTAGGGCTCTTCCTTAAAATGGAGGTCTCAGGAGTAGATGACCAATCAGAGGAAGGAGGTTTTTCCCAAGATGAGGAGACTCTGGGATATGCTGGGGAAAGAAGCCTGGAGAGGAATGAAGGAGCTAATCGACAAAAGGTGATCTCTCTCCAGCTCTGGAGGTAACAGTGTATGTAGTGAAAAGAGCCCTGAACTGTGGCCTATATGATCTCTCCTGCCACAAGTCTTTCACCCTTTAGGACATTTTCCACAGAGCTGACAAAGTGTTTTCCTCAAATGCAGGTTTGAACATCACTTTTCTAACTCAAACTCCAGAAGCTTCCTATTGCTTCTAGAAAAAAAATATAAACTCTCATTTGGCTCTTAAAGCTATTTACAACCTGGCCCCAAAATACCTTTCCAGCTTCATTATGTACTATTTCTACTTTTGCACTCTTATGATGAAGTCAAACTGATGTTCCCTCTGCTCCTCACAAAGTACTTCTCCCATTCTTTGCAACATCTGTCCGCATGCCTGGAATTTACTCTCTCCTCACTTCTACCTCAGAGTCCCTTGTTTCCTTCAAGAGTCAGCTCAAGCATCATCTTCTACACTAAGCTTTTCCTGATCCTTCAAACTGCTAGTACCCTGCCTCCTAAGCTACTTTATATACTTATGTGGTCTCACTTCTTTCCCAATTTTTTCTTCTACCACTTAACTGGTTTTAAAAAATGTTTTTTTAAAATATCTTTCTTTAGACTTTTCTAGGAATTCTTGTTGGGCTTGTGTCCACTCTGCATTTTTCTTTAAAGAAAAAAAGTCAAGACTTTGCTTGTAGGGACAGCTACATGGTGCAGGGAATACAGCACCAGTCCTGGAGTCAGGAGGACCTGAGTTCAAATCTGGCCTCAGACACTTAGTAGCAGTATGACCCTAAGGCAAATCAATAAACCCCAAATGCCTCAAAAAAAAAAAAAAAAGAGAGCTTTGCTGTAGATGTTTTCAAGTCATTTTCTTCTGAGTTTGTCTTGAGGTTCCCTGTCACCTAAGTAGGTTTTTGTGGTCAGATTTTATTTATTGTTATTATTCATTTTCCTGGCCTATTTCTTGACTTTGGTCAGTATGTTAGGGTTGGACTCTTTACCTCTGGAGATAGGGGTGGGGCAATGTCTGGCCTATTTTATGTCCTTCCATTGCTATCACAGTTAGGTCTGGGGGTAAGTTTTTGGTTATTTCCAAGGTGATGTGATCCAGAGAAGAGTATTAGTCACTGCCCTCCTGGCAGTAACTAACCCTAACCTTCTCTCGTCCTTATACAGAAAACGCCCCTGCTCCCTTACAACCTCAACTGCTCCTCTCTTCCCTGGAACTGTGATCTGGAACTGGGTAACTGCCAAGAAAGTTGCCAAATAGCACCCAATCCTGCACCCATTACTAGCAGGGGGTCCCTAGGAATCTGTTTCTGACCAGGTGACCAGTGCCTTTACTGTCCCTTTCATCTAGTGAAGGTCCATAGCCAGCGTCACTTTGATTAGGCAGTGTTTCCAGCCAGACTCCACTCCAGCGTCTACAGACCTCTCTGTTGTTCTAAGCTTCTTAGAGCTAGAAAAAATGACTCACTTTTTGCTGTCAGAATGCAATTTGATGTGCTTTTCAAAGCTGTTTAGAGAGGTGGGCTGGGAGAGCTCAGCAAAGTTGCTGACTTCTCTCCTTCATCTTGACTCTACCCACACCCACTCTTCAATTACCACTGAGGGCACCACCATCTAAGTTTGAAAACTAGGTGTCATTTAAATTAAGAAAACATCAACAGAATTAATGATACTAAAAACTAAAATATCCAAAGCCACATGATCAGAAAAAACCTGGGACAAAGTACAGCACAATTTTAGGCTAAAAATTATGCAAACTACATATGCAAAATACAGTGATATTTTAAACTATCATAAAAGGCATCTACTTAAAACCAAAAGTAAGCATCACATACAATAGAG
This sequence comes from Petaurus breviceps papuanus, assembly GCF_028583685.1. Lineage (NCBI taxonomy): Eukaryota > Metazoa > Chordata > Mammalia > Diprotodontia > Petauridae > Petaurus > Petaurus breviceps. Next base: position 386,838 of record NW_027185854.1, read on the forward strand.
ATAGACCAGAACCTTTTGCAATCAACAGGAAAGTGAAGCTAGGATGCCCATTCTCCCCACTACTGTTTGATATAGTTCTGAAAATCCTTGAGAATTTCTTGAAGGATGATTTCTAGGTTCTTTTTTTGATCATGGCTTTCAGGTAGTCCAATAATTTTAAAATTATCTCTCCTGGATCTATTTTCCAGGTCAGTGGTTTTTCCCATGAGATATTTCACATTGCCTTCTATTTTTTCATTTGTTTGGATCTGTTTAATTGTATCTTGATTCTCATAAAGTCACTAGCTTCCAATTGCTCCAATCTAATTCTGAAGGAAAGATTCTCTTCAGTGAGCTTTTGAGATTCTTTTTCCACCTGGCAAATTCAGCTTTTTAAGGCATTCTTCTCCTCATTGTCTTTTTGAGCCTCTTTTGTCATGAGTTAGTCTTTTTTTTTTAAGGTGTTATTTTCTTCAGTCAGGTTGTTGATTCTCTCTTCATGATTTTCTTGCATAATTCTCATTCTCTTCCCAATTTTTCCTCCACTTCTCTTATTTGGTTTTGAAAATCCTTCTTTTAAGGTCCTCTATGGCCTGTAATCACTTCATATTCTTTTTGGAAGCTTTTGATGCAGGAGTTCTGACTTCATTTTCTTCCTCCTGTTCCATGCCTTGATCCTTTTTGTCCCCCAAAAAGGAATCCAGAGTTGGACTGCTGTGCTTGCTCTGCTTCCTTTGCTTGCTCATGTTGCCACTCAACTACTTGACTTTTGAGCTTTTTACCACAGCAGAACTCTGCTTCCAGAGAGAAGAGCTTTGTCCAAATGGCTGGTGTTTTTGCAGCTGCTGGAGCTATTAGGTGGGTGCCCTCTCAGAGGCTTCCACTGGCTCTGGCACCTGGTCATCCAACCCAGGACCTCCACCCTAGACCACAATCCAGATCCAAGAAAGTTAAAGGACGAGTGACTACCCCTCAGGATGGTCATTTGGTCCCTCTATAATCTGCAGGCCAGGAGCTCTGAAGCAGCTATGTGGCGGCCCCTGCACCTCAGCCTCTTCTCCCTCCTGGAGCAGAGGCTGGACTGCTCTCCGGGACCCCGTTCCCACAAAGTCCACACTGCACTGACCTCTCACTTTGTCTTTGGCACTTATGGGTCGATAATTCTGGAAACTGCCACAGCTGCTGGTGATCCACTCTCCTGCAGTCCCTCCAGCTGGCAGTTGGTCAGAGGCTTCCCCAAGGCTAAAACAACAGGCCCACATGTGGCTGGGCTCCGCTCCCAGCATGCTACAACGGACCCTTCCTGTCAGCCTTCCAGGATGCCTTTAGTGGGAGTTTTGTTTCTCTCTGTCACTCTGTGGGTTCTGTATGGCTAAAGTTTGTTTAGAGTCATTTTTTATAGGTATTTGAGGTGGTTATGGAGGGAGCATACGGAGTTTTCCTGCTTCTACGCTGTTATCTTGGCTCCGCCCCAAGATATTTTCTTAACCAAACAAGAAATACAGGCAAATTTGTTGTTCAGTTGTTTTCAGTCCTGTCTAACTCTTTGTGAACCCATTTGGGTTTTTATTGGTGAAGATACTGGAGTAATCTGCCATTTCCTTCTCCAACTTATTTTACAGGTGAGGAAATGGAGGTAAGCAAGGTTAAAGTAACTTGTCCACAGAAGAAGAAATTGAACAAGCCATCAATGAACTCCCTGGGAAAAAATCTCCAGGGCCAGATGGATTTACTAGTGAATTCTATCAAACATTTAAAGAACACTTGTTTCCAATACTTTTCAAACTATTCGGGAAAACTGGAGAAGACGGAGTCCTACCAAATTCTTTTTATGACACAAATAAAGTACTGATACCTAAATCAGGAAAAAACAAAACAGAGAAAGAAAATTATAGACCAATTTCCCTCATGAATATAGATCCAAAAATTTTAAATAAAATATTAGCAAAAAGACTACAGCAATTTATCATGAGAATAATACACTTTGATCAGGTAGAATTTATTCCAGGAATGCAAGGACGGTTCAACATTAGGAAAACTATCAGCATAATTGATCATAACAATAAAACTAGTAGAAACCATATGATTATCTCAACAGATGCAGAAAAGGCTTTTGACAAAATACAACATCCATTCCTATTAAAAACACTAGATAGTATAGGAAAAAATGGAGTCTTCCTTAAAATAATAAGTAGCATTTATCTAAAACCATCAGCAAGTATTGTATGTAATGGGGATAAGCTAGAAGCATTTCCAATAAGATCAGGGGTGAAACAAGGATGTCCACTGTCACCCCTCTTATTCAATTTGGTCTAGAAATGTTAGCAGTAGAAGTAAGAGAAGAAAAAGAAATTAAAGGAATCAAATTAGGCAAAGAAGAGACTAAGCTATCACTCTTTGCAGATGATATGATGATATACTTAAGAGAATCCTAGAGAATCAAGTAAAAAACTACCTGAGACAATAAATAAATTTGGCAAAGTTGCAGGATATAAAATAAATCCACATAAATCCTTGGCATTCCTATATATTTCTAACGAAATCCAACAGCAAGAGATAGAAAGAGAAATTCCATTTAAAGCCACTGTGGATATTATAAAACATCGGGGAATGTACCTGTCAAAACAAACACAGGACCTACATGAACACAATTACAAAACACTTTTCACACAAATAAAGTCAGATCTAACTAATTGGAAAAATATCAGTTGGCTGTGGCTAGGTTGAGCTAATATAATAAAAATGACAATTCTACCTAAATTAAATTACATATTTAGTGCCATACGAATCAATCTACCAAAAAAATTACTTTACAGAGCTAGAAAGAATAGTAACAAAATTCATTTGGAAGAACAAAAGGTCCAGAAAATCAAGGGAAATAATGAAAAGAAATGTTAGGGAAAGTTGGACTAGCCATTCCAGATTTTGATCTGTAAGCAGCTGTCATTAAAACTACTTGGTATTCGCTAAGGAATAGAGTAGTGGATCAGTGGAATAGATTAGGTAAATGAGACACAGCAGTCAATGATAGCAGCAATCTACTATTTGATAAACCCAAAGACCCCAGTTTCTGGGATAAGAACTCACTATTTGACAAAAACTACTGGGAAAACTGGAATACAGTATGGCAGAAACTAGGAATAGACCAAAACCTTATACCGCATACCAAAATAAAATCTAAATGGGTGCATTATCTAGGAATAAAGGCTGATAGTGTAAGCAATCTGGGAGAGCAAGGAATAGTTTACCTGATTTATGGAGAAGGGAAGATTTAATGACCAAACAGGAGTTAGCATTATGAAATAAAAAAAATGGATAATTTTGATTACATTAAATTGAAAAGTTGCTGTACTAAAGCCAATGTAACCAAGATTAAGAGGGAAGTGGAAAATTGGCAAAGAATTTTTACAACCAGTGTCTCTGATAAAGACCTCATTTCTAAAATATACAGAGAACTGAGTCAAATCTATAAGAATACAAGTCATTCCCCAATTGATAAATGGTTAAAGGATATGAACAGGCAATTTTCAGAGGTAGAAATTAAAGATACATATAAGCATATGAAAAAAATGCTCTAAACCACTATTATTTAGAGAAATGCAAATCAAAACAACTCTGAGGTACCACATCTAACCTGTCAGATTGGCCAAGATGAGGAAACAGGAAAATAAAAGCTAGAGAGGATGTGGAAAAATTGGAATACTAATGCATTGTTGGTGGAGTTGTGACATGATCTAACCATCCTGGAGGGCAATCTGGAACTATGTCCAAAGGGTTATAAATAAGTGCATACTCTTTGACCCAGCAATACCATTTCTAGGGTTGTGTCCCAAAGAGATCATAGAAGTGGGAAAAGGACCTGTATGTACAAAAATATTTATAGCAGCTCTTTTTGTTGTGGCAAATAATTGGAAATCAAGGGGATGCCCAACAACTGAGGAATGGCTAAACAAGTTGTATTATATGAATGTAATGGAATACTATTGTGTTATAAGAATTGAGGAGCAGACAAACTTCATAATAACTTGGAGAGACTTATACAAATTTATGTTGAGTGAAAACAGAACCAGGAGAACTTTGTACATAATTACAGACACAACATATGTGTGACAACTAACTTTGATAGACTGGGCTCTTCTCAGCAATGCAAGGTTAGAAGACAACTCCAAAAATCTCATGGTGGAAAGAGATATCCACATCCAGAGAAAGAACTAGAGTCTTATAATCCTTTTTTTTACAATTTGACTAATGTTTAATGTGAAGGTATTTGTAGATCCTGTATTTGATTGCATGCTGCCATGCGGGTGGGGGGAGAAAAATGTGAAACTCAAGGGATTGTGGAACTGAATGCTATAAACTAAAAGTAAATAAATAAATTTAAATAAAAAAAATAAAGTGACTTGCTCAGTGTCACAGTTAGTAAGTATCTGAGCTCATATTTGAACTCAGGAAGATGAGTCTTCCTGATTCCAGGCTGGCACTCTATCCACTGCACCACCTAGTTATCCATAAAAGCAATTAAAAAAGATAAAACAAATAACTTTGATTACGTGAAACTGAAAAGCTTCACAGACAACATTAATGCATTTAGGATATGAATGGAAATGGAGGTAGAAGGTGTTATAAATATGTTTTGGCACTTCTTCAACATACTGATCAATTGTGCTATTTTTTCCTCTCTAAGAAACACTTTATCATAAGAGATGGCTCTCTTGGAGGGGGTGGAGAGATACTTTGGATAATATGCTGATAAAAGAAACAGAAAACATCAGCAAAAACTTAATTTAAAAAAAAGAAAGAAAACAAGGTACCAGCCTTAATTCCTCACTCTCTCACTCCTTAGGTACAACCAGTTGTCAAGTCCTGTCGGTTTTACCTTCTTAAAGTGTCTCCTGACACAGCCAGGTCCCTGGTGCAGGCCCTCTTTGGTATAGCTTTTAATGTCCTTCATAGCTGGTTCCTCTTCTGAATGATAGTTTTCTTAGACCTTGTCCCCTGACCGACACACTCCGCAGTTCAGTGTCACACTGGCCTCCTTGCTGTTTCTCATATAAGACATTCAGTCTCCTGACTGCATTCTCAGTGGCTCTCCATGTTTGAAATTCCAACATTCCTCATCTCTTTCTTCTGGCTTCCCTCAAGTCTCAGCTAAAATTCCACCTTCTATACTTTATTCCCAGTTCCCTTCAGTAAGTGCCTTCCTTCTGTTGATTTTCTCCAATGAGTTCTATATCTATCTCGTGTGTAAGTAGTTGTTTTCATGTTGTCTTCTCCAACAAATTGTGAGCGTGGAATTTTTTTTGGTCTTTCTTTGTATCCCCATCACAGTGTCTAGCACACAACAGATTATTAATAAATCCTTATTGACTTCATCGGATAAAAATGGGAAGGTCTGTTTTCTTTCTGTAGTATGTATCCAAGGCATAACAGAAGATCTCCCAGAACCTCTCAAAATCAATCACAGAAATTCAGAATGGAGGGACCTCAGAAGCCCTCTAATCTACAAATCCATACACAAAAGGAAGTGCCATTATGAAACTGCAAGCAAGTGGACATCTCTGAGGGGAACCTCTGACCTCTTGCTTGAACCAGTCCACTCCATTTCTGAACAGACAACTTTAACTGTTAGGCATATGGGTTGAATTTTCCTCTTAGTAGCTTCCAACCCACTGGTCCTGGTTCTGCCCTTCAGAGTCAAAAAGAACCAACTTAATTCTTCCACGTGAAGACCTTCAAATGTGTAAAGACAGTTATCCTGCCCCCTGAAATATTCCCTTGAGAATATGCCTAGTTGCTCCACTTGATCTTCATATGACATAGATACAATGCCCTTCACCAGTTGCTTTCCAGCTTCTCACCATCCTCTACAACACCTGTACCCTGAACTGAACCCCATACTCCAGATGGATACAGTTCTCAAACTTTTTAATCTAAGGGCCTCTTTACACTCTCAAAGTTACTGAGGACTCATATAAATAAATGTGAGCTCTATCTATTGATGCCTACCATAACAGAAGTTAAACTACTTCAGTATTATTACAAAAAGGAGTTTTGGACTCTCCAATCCCCTGAATGGGGGAGGCAGTCCCCAGACCACATTTTAGGAATTGTTACTCAAGAAGATTCCTGACTAGGGCAGAGTATAGTAGAACTATCTATCTATTTCTTAAAAGTGAGGCTGTTGATTCATACTGAACTTAAGAGTCCTCTAAAATTTCCAGATCTTTTCCAGAACAAATGTATGTGTAGGGTTCCCTTGTGTGGTACTTTGGAAATTATTTCATTCAATATATTTTGCACCTTTTACTATCTGGCCAATGCTGATTTTGAAAGAGTTATTTTCTTCAGCATTTCTGTACCAATTTTACCAAGTTTCTTGCATTGCTCTCATCTTTTCCCAACTTATCTTCCACTGCTCTCATCTTATTTTAAAAATCACTTTCTGCTCTTAAATTTGTTTCTCTTTAACTCTTAGGAATTCTTATTGATCTTGTGTCTCATCTACTTTCTACCTGGGTGTTGAATTCCTTTACTGTTCACTGGCACTGGGCTGCTCCCTGACACTGTCTGCTCTGGCACCATCTCAACTGCAGTGCTCTCCTGGCCAGTGCCGGTCTCCACAGACCTCCTTGTTTTCATAAGCAGCCTTGGGCTGGAAAAAATTACTCACTGACTTTTTCTTGGCTTTTACAATTGGAATTCAGGCTGGCACTCTTTATCAGTCATTATAGAGGAGGATGTGAAGGAGCTAAGGCAAAATGGCTAGATCTCATTCTGCCATTTTGACTTTACCTTCCTATATTGTACTTCTGAAGTTGATTTTTTGCACCAGAGACTTTTCATTTATTTCAAAATGGAATTTCATCTTATTTTGATTCAGCCTAATGCTTTAGTTTATTAAAACCTTTTTAGACCCCAAGCATTCTCCAACGTTTTAGTCAGTTCTGCCAAATTTGTGCCATCTGTAAATTTGATGAATACCCCATCTATGTCCTTATTCAAGTCATTAATAAAAATGTTAAATAAGACTTGCTGCCACTTGAACACTGAACCATTAACAGCTATTCTTTGAGTCCAGATATCTAACAAATTCTGAATGCATTTGTATTACTGTCTAATCCACCTCTCTCCATCTGCTACACATACATGACAACAGCTACTTTATCGAGTTTTGATAAAATCTAGGCAAACTATATCTACAACAACCCCATCATTTAATAGTTGAATAATTAATCCTATCAAAAAAAGTTTAGTTTTGGAGGAAATCATGCTGCTTTTTTGTAATTATCACTTCCTTTTCACAATGTGCCTAAACCATCACTTTTCTAGGGTATTCCTAGAAATAGCAGTCACACTCAGCACCACAGCCAGAAATAATAACTGGCCGTGTAACCTTGAGCAAGTTACTTAACCCCAATTGCTTAAAAAAAAAAAAAGAAATAGCAGTCACATTCAGTGAATGACCCACAATTTTCACATCTCTCACTCCCTCTTAAATCAAGACGTCTTCCCTTTTCCAATCTCGTGGTAACCTCTCCTGATCACCATGATTTTTCAAAGATCATGATAATGAGCTGACAATCACACCAAGGCAGTCTCAGCTAGTTGACGGCTGCTCATCACCCTCTTACTAGGTCCTTGGATATCGATTCCCTGATGGGTAAGTTTTTCCGTCATTTAACAAAGGCCCTTCTCAATGGCAAAGAAAACAAAGGTAAAGTAAAGGCTGAGCACTCTGCTTTCTCCATTGCCAGTTAATCATCACTCGCACCCCAAGCCAAGGTCCTACACCTTTATCCTTTTTCTCTGAACAGAGTTTTAAAGCAATAGAAGCTCTTCTGCCTGTCCTTAGCTTCCCTCACCAGGCATGACTGATGCTGAGTGTAATTACTTCAGACACTTATTTATACAGGACCAGGCTTCTTATATTCAGCCCAACTATAAATTTCTATGATTCTGAGAAATAACTAAGCCACCTGGCTCCAAATTCACTGTTCTTCCTACTATAATCACAAACACTAACTAATGAGCAAAGAAATGGCTATCAATTTAATTTTAAAAGTTATTACCAACATTATATACAAATATTAATTAAACAAAACTAGTTTAAAAGAATCTTAACTAAATTCAGAAAAATGCTAATTACAAATCCTGGTCCCTTTCAAGTATTTACACTTGTATTCTAATATAATCTTATGTATCATGAAACAATTAAAGCATCCAATGTGTTCTTTTTCAATTTGAAAATGTTATTTATAGGATTCTGTATAGCACTTCATAAACAAGTAAGGAATTCAATCAACTCTCAAATAGCTACAATATTAGAGAAGAGTTATAATTTCAAAATCAAATCATCTAAGAGAGATCATTTGTTTTTTGGCAAGACGATCAGGCCTAAGTGACAAATATCTGAGGCTGGATACGAACTTAGGCCTTCCTGACACCAGGGCTATCCACTGTGCCACCTAGCTGATCCCAGATTATCTGATTTTGAAATATTTTTTTTAACAACAAATGTATCTCTGTAATTATTTTTATAAGGTACATAATAAAATTAATGCATATATGAACAGAATATAAATATATATAAATAAAATGGAGAAGATATAAAAGGAATGTCTTCACAGTGTAAATAAGTTAGCCTGGGCTTAAGACTCTGTATGGACAATTCATAAATAAAGCAATTGACCCCATAAAGTGGAAAATGTAAAGGCAACACCTGAAATTTACCTTCATCAGATGGCCTCTCGATAACATATCTTTCTATGGAGACTTGGTACCCCAGAACAAGCAAAATCTCAATCCGAGTTGTACCCAGCATACAGACATACCTCCTATTCTGATTTCAGATGCTGTTGTACACTCCAGTTGTCCAAATGACAGAGAGCATAATGGGAGAAGCCAAACCCAAAGAACGTGAATAGAATATAAATAGGAATAGGGTCCAGTTCTTTGTTTCTAACAGCAATGGCCTCAGGGTTCTAAAGCTGTTACACTAGCAATATGCCTCAATTTTTCAGCAGGCAGAGTAATAATACAGGTGCTGAGAACATGAATATTTGTGTCTTTACAAACTAAAATGGCCTAAGACTTTGGCTCTTAGGTACATGCTCACTCTCTTTTGTAACCCTACACTTTTTCAACTGTCACTAACTTGGGCAGGTGAGAGAAACTGGAAACCCAGACTCTGAAGGACAGGACTAAAGACAGCAGACAGGATTAACATCTTTCTCCGTCCAGGTTTTGATATCCCACTCAATAGAATCTAAAGTGAAACTCTTGCTCACAGTCTTCTGTTCATGTCTGGGTGGGGGATACAGATTCTCTGTCTAGATCAGGGCTTTTAAATTTTTTCCATTTGCGACACCTTTTTGCCCAAGAAATTTTCATGTGGCCCTGGGTATATAGGAATATAAAATAGGTATACAAGTCAAACATTTACCTAAAATAAGTCAAAAAGAAAATTATGTTAAAACAATTCTTTCGTATACATATAATTTTATTATATCTATATGTCATAATTTTATTAACCATTATTAACCATTTATTAAAGATGAAAGCAAATGTGCATACTAATGAGATGGATGTACTTGTTTATTTTTGCATAAAGAATTAAATCTTGGCAGAATCTTTGATACTGCAGGACAGAACATCTTCAATGTTTTTCAGAGTTGATTAATATTTTGATTTTATAATTGTCAATGTTGAGAATGTCACTTTGCATAAATATGTAGTACAAAAATGGCAGAAGTATGTTTAGGGCCATTTCACAAATTGTTGTAAATTCTGTCCTAATCCCAAGCCAAAATTCATTTAACAATTTTGTATATAGAGTAAAAACACTGCAATTCATAACATACAATAGTCTCAACTCTGAACTGAGTTATTTCCTGCATTTGTTAGTGCTGCATGGCATGATGGCAAGCGCAATGCAAAGTGTGCATTTTGTGTGTTCGGAGCCAATGTTGCAGTGAAGTTGCATGATGCAACACAAGCAAGCTCTGCCAGAAACACCTCAAATTCATTACACATTTTATTTTGAATTAATTTTTGGTCACTGCATGTTCAGAAACCTTTTATTGTTGCCCAATTTTTCACAACCCAGTTTAAGAAGCAATGATCTAGATTTTCCAAGGCTGGATGGAGGTGATTTAGAAGTAAATATCCTAATCATAGTTACACCCCCAAGACCTATATCAAAATATTACAAAATCATTGTAATATTCATTTTCTCTCATTAACAATTAACCAATCCGAGCTGATTACCACCCTCAGGAACTACTCCTTCTTCAAGCACATAAACTGTGAGCCCACCACCATGATTCATCTTTGGTCCAAGAGAGACAGCCAAATGACCATTTCTTTTATTAATAAAATGATTAAGTGCCCAGAAAGTCTCTCAGATTTTTTAAACATCACATAGCTAAAAGGCTTTTCCCTGGCACAGAAGTAGAACAGGTAGAGAAACAGTGACCATTACTACTACTTCCTTTCTATTCTCATTCAAGTCTCCTAGCCGACATTGTTTCCTCTAACCTTAAGAGACTACATGGTGTAATGGAAAGAGTCTCAGTGTCATGAGAAAACAAAATTTAAACCTAAGATATGACTTTCAGGTTATGTAACTTTTGACAATGAAGGAATGAATGAAAAGCATTGACTATGTGCTAAGCCCTTGGAGCACAAAAACAAAAGCAAAAGAAGTCTCTGCCCTCTAGGAGCTTGGAGGGGAGACAACAGCCACAAGGGAATTGTGGGCAGGAAGAGATACTCTGGTTTGGAAAATCACAGAGATACTGAGGAGAGCCACAGATTGATGCATCTTTTGTCAGAGTGCTAACAGTGTTGATTTGATTATGGTTCCAGAACCAGTAGGGGGAGGGTATGTAATGGTGAGAGGATAGTTAAGAGAGTAAAGTGAAGCACCTGGGGGCAGGTGGCCTGATCAGAGGAGCACAGAGAAGGCACTCACCATTCAGTGACTCAGGGGCCCTGACCAAGGGCTCCAGAAGTAAAATGGCATATTTGGCATTCCTGGCAACTGGTGAGAGAGAACTGGGAGGTGAGGGAGTAAAGTAACTTTACTTTAAGTCACCTAATCTCTCTGCACCTTAGTTTTATCATCCATAAAATGGAGATAATACTGGCAATGTCTAGCACAGCTGTCCATGGGGTTTTCTTGGCAAAGATACTGGAGTGGTTTTCTATTTCCTTTTCCAGTGGATCCTTTTTCTCAGGCAAGCAGAATTAAGTGATTTGCTCAAGGTCACACAGGCAGGAAGTATCTGAGGCTAGATTTGAACTCAGGTCTTCCTGACTCCAAGCCCAGTGCTTTATCCACTGGGCTACCAGCTGCCTCCATCAAATAACACAGCAAAAGATTAAATTGGTTATAGTTTGACAAGTAAAGATCATTAACAATGTGGAATCGTTTTGGAATCGGACTGCTGACTGTATGAACAAAGATAAAAATAATACAAAGCTGGAAAACAAATAAAAATGAGAAGATACATGATAAACAATTAAAATTATTCTTCTCCATTCCAATCTAACGTATTTACATGTTATTAATGCCAAAAATAGGAAAAGAAGAACATATCAACACTTGTGACAACTTCCTATAGAATTCTATGTAAATCAATATAAAAGCAATGGCCATAAGGAGGCAACCAAAAGACCCTAGAAACTGCTTTAGTCAGCAGTAATTTGATCTGTTTGCCAAGTGAAGAGACAATTTAGACAGGAGACACTGCCAGTTCAGAATGGAAATACGTTTGCTATTTAGAGCCCTTTACAGCTTGATCCCAACCTCCCTTTCCAGGCTTATTACATATAACTTCACTTCCCACAATTTAAGGTCCAGCTTACTTGGCCTTGTTGTCAGCCCTCTCCATTGTCCAGTCCAGGCTGTCCCCCACTCCTGAAAGCAATCCCTTTTCACCTCAGCCGCCTAGAAGACCTAGTTTCCTTCAAAACCCAGTTTAAGAGGCATATTTTGTTATATTATATGTGTGGTATGTTGCCTCCTCTGAAACATGAGAGCAAGGATTGTTTCATTTTTGTCTTTGTATCTTCAGTATCTAGAATATAGCAGGGATTTAATAAATGCTTACTGACTGACTTATTGATTTGAAAAATATTATGGATATTATGGGCTGACGGGCTGTGAAAAGTATCATTTCACAAAATAATAAAAAGCAACAGAGGGAAAAGCCAGTTAGAAGAAAACTTAAACGCTCTTATAAGCTAAGTCATCCCAATGGCATTTAAGGATAAAATGCAAAGGGTAACAAACAATAAAAAATGAAAAATATCAGTCAGGACTTTTAAAACAAACTCTCTTTGCCATTAAGGACAAAGGAGGCACCACATCTGTATTCTTTACACTATATTCCCAGATGTGCTGTAAGAAGTGGGGCTGGACATGGACAGAGAAGCTTGCCTACACCAAGCAGACACAGAGGCGGCTCACGAGAGATATGACGCACTTTTGAGGACACCGAGGGACCAACCCTCGAGGTATCTAAAAGAGGGAAAGATGTCAATGGTGTGGAGAAAAGTCTCAGACATAATTTCCAGAAAAAGATGACAAAGAGAACATTAATAATTACAGACCATTCTGTTAGGCGAGGCCTAACTCAGGCCTGTAATTCAGGCTCAACACCGGAACTGAAACACTTGGGGACTGTATATAAAAAACAATAAAAAGAAATTTACTTAATAAAACCTTAAAAAAGGGATAAAATTACTAATTCTAATATGCCTTGGTGACAGTTTCCAGCCAGATTTGCACAGTGGCAGGCAGTTTTGTCCAGCCTGACAACTCCACCTCCCCAGAGTCTGGGCTTTTTAAGCTTCAGGTGACCAGGAAACCATGCCAATAACTCAAACCCTAGCTCTTCACACCCGTGGTGTCAAACTCAAATAGAAACAAGGGCCACTAAAACATACATAATCATTCCTGTGCAATGCATATTGACTTAGCTTTAAAATATGTTATCTGCATTTTTTTATTTGTTAAACATTTCCCAGTTATATTTCAATCTAATTCATAATTCAGGCTGCTCTCAGGAGTGTTGTGGCTAGACCATGTGCTTGACCCCTCTGCTTCAGACCAACTGAGTTCTGAGGACAACCTCCTTAGTCAAGTCAATGTCAGCATCTACATAAAACAGATGACCCCTCATATCACATAGCTCTATATGCCTATTTTTCCATCTCTACAAAAATTATGAATAACCAAAGGACACAGTGGTCCTACACTCCTAAGACTGTATTCTGTTACAGAACTTTGGTATGCAAAAGGTTTTAACTACACTCAGTTCTAGTTGGAAGTGGCTGACCAAACTCTCTAGCAAGCTTGCTGAGACAGCAGGGTTATAATTCCACCGTCCTCATCTTGAGTTGGCTTTCCTCGTTAATTTTTCCATCACTCTACCAGCAACATGACAGCGGCCACAGCGGAGCCTCTATGTTAAAATCCTGTGTAATTCAGGACCCAGAAGGTTCTGGGTCTTTCCTAGGAGAAATTAATCTGTATTATCAACATTTTCCCCCATCTTCTTATGTCTAGACAGTCAGCAAAACTATCACTCAAACCCTGATTTATAGAATTTGCTGGTTTCTGTTTTGCTCACACCGATAATTTAACAACAGGCTCCAAGCTGACTCTTCCCCAAAGAAGTCAAAGGCAGAAAGAAAGGCTCCATACAGATCAAAGCATTCACATAAGTGCCTTCTGTAGTAACAAGGAACTAAACAAGCTGTGGTATATAAACGTTAGAGAATATTACTTTGCTATAAGAAACAGATGAAGAATTCAAAGAAGCATGCATATACTTAAATGAATGAATTCTTCAAGAAGAACCAAGAAAACAACATGCGCAATGACAATGGGAAGAGCAGCAACAAAGAAGGAAGCTGAATTCTGTGTAAATAGCATAGCCACGCCTGGGCCCCAACCAGGCATGACCTTGGCAGAAGCAGAAGACGTCTCTCCAGGTAAGGGGCACTGCTCACACCAGACTCAGGTGATAAGACTAGTCAGTTTTGCTGCATGGATTTTCCCCCTCTTTCTTTCTTACTCTTTGTTAGAAGAGATGGCTCTTTGGGTAAGGAAAGAGGAAGGATTTATGTGGAAATGACAGTGATGTAAAAATATAAAAAAGCAATAAAAATTTTAATTAAAAAAAAGGGAAAATGGTTTGAATACAGAGTTAAGAACTTTAAACTTCCTATGCTGAAAGTCAGTTTTTCTATTGATTTCTCTTATGCATAATCAAAAACTTTCGTTAGTCTTTTTAGTTCTATTCAACTCTTTGTGATCTCATTTTGGGGTTTAAGAAAACCCCAAAATGCTAAGAAGCAAAAATAATGGAAGAGTTTGCCATTTCCTTCTTTGGCTCATTTTACAGATGAGGAAACTGAAGCAAATAGGGTTAAGCGACTTGCCCAGGGTCACACAACTGATAAGTGTCTGAGGTCAAATTTGACTCAGGAAGATTAATTTTTCTGACTCCATACCCAGGGTTCTATCCACTGTACCATCTAGATGCCCTTATAATCAAAATTAATACTTATTTTATAATCCAGGTAATAATACTGTATAAACCTCAAATTTATTACTCTTTTACTTACCTATGGGCTCTAAAACTTTTCCCATCAACACAAATATCAATATCTGGGCAGCAATGCTTTTTATAAAGTTTCAACAAATCTTCTCCTAACTCAGAAGCAGGTTCCAGGTCAGAATTGTCTGTAAAAGGAAAAAATACAGTATGATGAAGCTTCTATGGGATTTTAAACAAATTTTTTTTAACAATTGACTAAATGGTTTTTTTTGTAAATTAAATTCCTATTTATCTTTACTAGTAAAGCAAAAATAGCATAAGTAACATAAAAGACTGAAGAAAAAGTACATGATTTTAAAAGGAATTTATATTTGACTGTTAGAATGTTTTTATAGTTTAATGTGGGCATGTTTAATATTCTAGGATATCACATTCTAAGTCTCAGTTTTCTCATCTATAAAATACTGGGAAGTTAAACCAAATATCTTTAAGGTCCCTTTAACATCTGAACCCTAAATCCTGTTTTGCTACAAATACTTCAAACTAAGGAAATTGCTCTGTGAACACCTGATTTATAAGAAACTATACAATTCTCAAGCTTCCATATCCTCTATTTGGGCTTAATACCTTCTTGGTCCCCACTTCATACAGGAGATGGTCAGTATCACTTGTAGAGGAATAAACTAAGCATTATGACAATAGGTGACATTCTATAGTGCCTCAAGGTTTATAAAGCACCTTACATACATTTTTAGATCCTAACAACAACCCTGTAAAGCAGGATCTCCTATGAGCTCAACTTTGTGCTAGTTGCCATATTTCAGCTTCAGAGCATTTCCCATAGTCCCTGATATAATGCCCAGAATACAGCAAGTAGCTGATAATCATCTTTTGGCTGATAAAAAAAATAACATATTTATATGATATCATTTATATAGCACTGAAGATTTATGATTTACAAAGTAATTTACATATACTAATTTTACATGGTCTTCTAAATGGTAGCTTCCCTATTTCACATAAAAACACCAAAGTTCAGAAACATTAAGTGGTTTGCACACAAGAGTAAACTGCAGCTGAAGCTCACAAAGCTTTGGCCTCTGCACCCCATGTTCTCTCTGCTACATCAAGGCTGCCTCTCTAGTTAGGGCCACTAGTCCCCAGTGTTGGGTTTCTAATTCAAAATCAAAGCTGGGAAGGGCGGCTGAAATCTCCCCTGCAGGCTCAGTGCAGGTGTTTGTGCTGCAACATGGCTGAGGCTGCCAGAAGGCTATGTACCACTACTCATGGCCAAGGAGAAACATAACTGGGGCGGGGGGGAGGGAAAGAGAGGAAGGAAGAAATCATCTCGGTTCTATGAAAAACTTCACCACCTATTCCTGTACCTACAAGAGAAAAAGACTGTGTTTACAAAGTCAACTCTATGAAATGAAGATCTAGTCTGAAGTTGAACTTTTTTGGGTAGTCAGGACAAGAAGCTACTGGATTAAAAGTTAGAGTGGCCTGCAGAATAACCATTAGAAATGATGGAGAAAGTAAAGCCAACAAAGTTACCCCAGGAGAAACTAGTGGAAGTTAATCCAAACCCACACTGGGTCTATCTAGGAAACCTTCCTAGGAATTCTCTAATACCTCAAAAGTCCACACTGAGGGAGACAGCAGTGCAACACTCAGGCCATATATTCTCTTCTACCCTTGCTACTGACTGACCTACTTCCTTTTCCAGTTTTTAGGTCTTTGAAAAAGCTTTTTATACTACTTGTGAAAATCCATTATTGTTAGTATGCCTACCCATCCCCACCATATATCTTGCCACTGTCCACTGGGTCATCTGCTTTTTCATTATTCTTTGGTCGTGGTGTATGTACCATGAGCCTCAGCTATCCAGTATCACTGGTAGAAAATTTTTTTTTTTTTAAGTCAGGGTGGCTAGGTGGCACAGTGAATAGAGCACCTTGCCCTAGAGTCAGGAGGTCCTGAATTCAAATACGACCTCAAACATTTAACACACTTACTAGCTGTGTGACCTTAGACAAGTCACTTTACCCCCAATTGCCCTGCCTTCCCCTCTCCAAAAAAAAAAAAGTCAGATTTTGGTGGCGAGGACCAACTTCCAGTAATTAAAAAGGCGGCACAATTTCTTAAATGCCACCCAGCCTGTTTTCCCTCTTTTCATCTATCCAGGTCATTGTCCATCTGCAGTAGATAGTGACCAACTGCCTTCCTTATCATGGTAGGAAGGTGATGTTAGTTCTTGAAAGCCCTTTTAGTGGAGTGTAACCTTTTCTTGATCCTCTCGAGTGAGAATAATTTCACGTGCAAGCCCAGTGACACAGGCTGTGATCCATATCTGAATTCCAACCTGAGTTTGGTATGCCTTGTCTTTATTCTTTCTCCTCAAAGCCACCCCTCTTCCAAACTGAAGGCATCACCATCCTTCCAGGATTCTAGGTTTGTAACTTTGGCCTTATCCTTGTCCCTTCACTCTCTCTCGCCCTACAATTCCAATTATGTGCCAAATTTTGCTATTACTTTGCCAACATCTCTACTACCACTCCCTTCTAATTCCTCTCCAGTCATTCAGCTAACAACTTAGGCCAAGTTCAGTTATCTTTTTCCCTTCATTGTAATGGCTTCCTAATAGGTCTCCCCACCTCAAACCTCTTTCCATTTAAGTTTATCCTTCCCACTTCTGCCAAAGTGATTTTCTTCAAGAACAAATCTTTCACCCCTTACCCCAAAACTCCAATATCCTCTTTCCTCTAGGATCAAATATAAACTGCTCTATGCCCCTTCACAATCTTGCTTGGGCCTACCTTTATGATCACATTAGACATTACTCCCACTTCTGCTCTCTAATCCAATCAAATGGACCTTCTCTCTCTTCCTAACAAATTACATTCCCATCTCCAAGCCTTTTTACTGGCAGACATACATAGAATGCATTTCCTCTCCCCTCTGCCTAAGAGAATTCCTCTCTTCCTTTAAGATGCAGCTCAAGCATCATCTTTTACATAAAGCCTTTCTTGATCCCCTCAACTGAACCTACCTTATATTTAACAACTTTGTATTTATTCTCTTTATATTTATTTTGTATATGCTTATTTATATTCTTGTTTTTTTCCAGTAAAATGTAAACTTTTTAGGAGGAGGAATTGTTTTATTTACCATGTTTGTGTCCCAGGTGCCTTGCATGGCTCATGATACATATTAGGCATTCTTTATAGAATGTCACAGAATACCCCTCTCCTCTCACCTCAGTATCTCCTGATCCCCACTACTGATCAGAAGACGACTCCCTCTCTCATCTCACTGTCTCTCCATACCCTCCACCCATGAGAAATCTGATATCTCAATCCCTATAAATCCTATTTTTTCCATTTTTCATTCCCTCCAAACTGTTTTATCAACTGCACAGAAACCAAGCTTTGGGGTCCTTGGTTTACCAAGAGCCTTGGACCCAGTTTGTTTCGCAATCATATTCACTGCTAAACAAAGTATCTGTCTGGATAAAACTAGTTTCTTTATTCTACCTTAACGGTTACGATGACCATGAAGGGAGTGAGACTTTGTTTCCACTGACGCAGTATGAACAGAGGGTTTTAAAAGTAAAGGGTTTTGGAAAGAGAGGTTTGAGGGAAGTTTCTTATCAAGATAAGGATATAATAAACTTCACATTCTTTATGATTATAAATCCAGATTTGATTTGGTTGAAATATATTTTGAAACTAAATCATAGTATGGTCTCATTTACAGTGAGATGTATTCTCCTATTAGGATAATTGTGGCAATCAGAACTTTGCTATTTTAAGGAAATAATATTGGAAAATGCATAGATCAGGAAGACCTGAGTTAAAATCCTGTCTCAGAAATTTATGAGCTATGTGACCATAATCAAGTTACTTCACTTTTGTTTATCTAAGTCTCCTAATCTGTAAAGGGGATATATAATATAGCACCCACCTCCCAAGGTTATGGTCAGGATCACATAATTGTAAAGTGCTTAACACAGTGCCTGGCAGATGGAAAGCATGATACAAATATTAGTAAATGTAAGTAGTCTATACTGGTCTTGAATGCAATCACTGTAAAATACTAAGTGATAAAACAAGTGATTTTCTATGCAGGATAATTTGGAAATGCATTTGACTGAAATGATACCATCTGACTGGCAACAGGTTTTAAAATTTTAAATACATGATATTATACATGTTACTATTGTGTTTCTAAAATTTTTCTTATACTGTGAAATTTGGGAAACCACTGTATCAGAAATGTTGTTAGAAAAGTAAAATCTCTTTTAATTTGGATGTTGTTATATTTAAGTGGATAATAATAATTTACTATTGGAAGGAAAGGCAGCATAGGTCCCTTCAAGTTATTCTCATCTGTGAGGTTGAGATTTCTACTTGGGCCAAGTCTTAAGATCTTATCAGCCTTCCTGAGAGCATGTAATAAAAATTCCCAAGTACTGAAGTTTGAGAAACTAGAACCTCTCCCAGCCAATGTGGAGAAATTTACAAGTTTGTTTAGAGTGAAGAGTGGGTTTCATTTAAAACTATTAAACTATCACTTATGAAGACTATAAAATTGTGCCTTTATTAAAGTTATAGCTCTGAACCAACTAAGTAACAAAAGACCTTAGATTCAAAGATTTCAATAGTGCCTTAGAGCTGAACTGGCAAAACAGATTAGAGGCTTACTATGGTAAGCATTTTTCTGGTGTTTGGAGTCAAGTATCATGAATTCATTGTATGTAAAACTCCAGAATGTAATTATTCTTAAATTATAAATGAAGGGTAAATAAGATGTCCTTATATATTCTTATTGTTAAATACACACACATATGTATATGTGTGTGTTCGCGTACATGAGGAGAAGAAGAATTTAACCCTAAACTGCAACTAGTGAAATTTTGCTGTTTGAGGTAAAATCTCATGGTTCCATAATTTGATAGTGTTCTGAGTTTGATTTCAGATATAGTTATCTGAAATATCACTGAGCCAATAGCCCATCATTCAAGGGGAATGCCACGTGCTACCCAAAAGTAGACTGACAAATTGCTACAAGTGGACATCTGTGTGTGGGAATAGTTGAAGGGGATGACCTTGGCACAGGCACCTCTTGACTCAATTTCCCCATTATGTTAATTTTCTTTCTGTACAGGCAATTTCCCTACTTGTTTAATTTTGAGCCTCGTTATGAATGTGAATGATGTGGAATTTTGCTGTGTGACTGGCTGTCAACTATGACTCTTTCCTGGAATCACACAGAGCTAAGGGAGTTTTTCCCCTGTTATGACTTATGTCAGATCAGTCCATGCCCTGTCTTGATATCATTATAACTACAACCCTCATTTTCCCTGCATAGCAAATCTCTATAACTGGGATAGTGGAAACTTTGTTGCTGCAATATTAAATCTATTAATATATTAATACTGAAATATCTAAATTGTAGGCTGCAAGTTAAAAAAAATCTTACTATTTCAATCTGAATTTGTAGTCAATTTCAAATCCTAAGCAACTAAGCAAATGGGTTCTTGGATTTTCTGTGTCCTTGCTAAGTAAAATATTTGTAAAATATCCCTATTAGATAAAGTAAAATATAAGATTAGGTCCTTCAAGTATCTTATTCTTTCAGGGTGATATGGGGATGATATCCTCAAAAGGGGGGGAAAAGACAAAGATGTAAAAGTTTTTAATCAAATGGAGTAGTAAATTTTAAGAAACCAACAGAATCAGACTGTTTTCTCAAAGAACTAGGACATAAATACATACACACATGATTGGTTTCCAAATGTTTCTAATGGGATATGTAGGCCCTGAGTGTATTTTAATAAGTTCTCCAAAGTGGATTAAGGATTTTACAGATAAATTGCTTTAATAATTATAAGGAAAGGTAAATTATTTTTTCCTTTTTTTGAAGTCTCTGATACTTTTAAGAAACAGAAGGGTCCATTTTTCAAGTGAGGCCCTCATAAGATCTTTTTTTTTCTTTTTAAGAGTCTTCCTTCAGCCTGTTGATGGCAATGTACATATCAAGCATAGGTTTAGGTAATTAGGTAAAGATAGAAACAGCAAGTGGTATATAAAAACTGAAATTCTCTGTTGTTTCAGGTGAATCATGGGTTCCTAATTTGATGTTCTTCTTGTAGCTCTGCTGTTAACAGGATCAGAACCATAAGGTTTGAACTGGCTTTTGTCACATGAACTAGTTACTGAAAAATCAAATTTAGGAGGTTGTAATAAATTTTACTGAGTTTTATTAAGGCAGATTTTAGCAGAGTTACCTAAGAATCTCTGCAAGAAACTTGGAACCACAGAAAAAAATCTACTAGGAGGAAGCCCCTTCAGATCTGCCCTGAGAATGAGACCTATTCTAGAATGCCCAAGGGAAGATATTTCTAGGGACCGGACTATTACCTGGAACCTCTGGGACTCAAAATGAAATTGCTGGATTAAATGGACATTCGAAGTGGGTTACCAGGTTACAAGGAGAATTGATAATATTAATGATTATTATTATATTACTTCAGTTTTTTTGTTTCATGTTGTGTGTTTGCTGAGTTTTCTTGGTTACCTTGGTGCCATGTAAACCTCCACTCTCAAATTAGTTCATGGTGAGCCCTCTCAGTGGTTTGCTCTTGTTAACTGAACCAGAATCGGCCTCTAACCTGTGGGTGGCCTTAATTTACCTATAAAGTCTATTTAACAAAGTCTGTCTCCTTAGGGGATATATGAGATTATGATTCTGTTTGTACTCTTTGTGCCTCTCACCCCACCCCCTTTGATGCCCCTTAAAGTAGACAATCATTCCATCGAGAAATCCCTAATAGATAAAGTATTTAAATATGTGATCCTGGCAGTTGAAAACCCCAGGAACAATGGGGAGACTGTTACATTAAAAATAACATTAGTGACTCCATTTTGCCTTTATCCACCACGTTGTGAAGCCGACTTTCAGTTGCTTTTAAGTCATCTGATTTTGAAGAACTAACAAGATTACTGCCCCCTCCCAAAGATCACGAACCTTTTCACAAAACTACCCCTTTTCCTCTCACCTCAGTGTCTCCTGATACCCTCCACCAATAAGAAACCAGATGTTTCCATTCCTATAATCCTATTTCTCATTCACTCCAAATTGTATATTAACTTAATGGAAAGCTAAATTTTGGGATCCTTGGTTTACTGACCCTGGACCCAGTTTATTTTGCAACATTTAGTATGTAAAGCTAAATGAATTGTTTGTTTGGATGAAACTCGGTTTCTTTATTCCACAGTAACAAGATTATGCCATAATATGACTGACTGAAGGAAACTAGAATGTTTAGTCTATAAGTTAAAAGATTTAAGGGGGGCCATAATATATGCATTTAAGTATGTGAAGGACTACAATCTGGAAGAGATATACAATTTGTTCTATTTGGGCTTAGAGGGCATGGATCAATGGGCTGGGGAGGTAAAACCCAAAGGATTTGGTAACTGACTGGATAAGAGAGGTCAGCAATTTCAAGGTTACCAATATGGGAGACTTGAGAGTAACAAGTCAAAAGGAAGAACAGTTTAACAAAGAAAGTTGAAACTGGAAAACAACTAGTACTACATCTAGTGAGTCAATTATTTCCCTTCCTGTGCCATCTTGCATCACTCTCCTACCTCTGCCAGGTTGGTCACTGCATTTTTATTACTATCAGACAATGGAAGAGTAAAGCAAAGAGAACTCTATCAAGCTCAGTAAATTAATTCTACCTAAAAACAATTTCAGTAAAAGATTTTCTTTGTTGGTTAAGTAGTCAGTATGAAGAGACAGGAGTGTGAGGGTTTAAGTAGTTGAAAATTACATTTCTGGATTATTCATGATTTTTACATTCATGCTACCCTGCTGCCTACTTATTATCCTGGATAACTGAAAATGTTCTATAGTAATATTTACATTTCTCCACCAATAGCTACTTAAAATACTCAGCAGAAATTTTTTTTCTATGAATTATATTAGCATGTATTCTTGTGTCAGTGTAATTGAGATAATCCACCAAAAATTCCCACCTATAAAATCCGAGTGGTCCCCATTATCACTGATTTCTTCTGGAACTTCACAAACCAAACTTCCATCTCGAAGCTTTGTCAAACTACTCTGGGGAGTGGCTGAACATCCTTCACTTTTGGCATACTTTCCAGAATTTACATCAGCACTCAGCGTTTCCTTCTGTAACCTGTCTCCATGCACCTTCTTTCTCAGGATTTCTTCTTCATAGTTTTTTATGTTTCTGTCTGATGAATATACAACACTGTGATAAAACAAAAGATATAAAAGATTAAAGATTATTGAAAATTCCCAATGGACTGCATTTCTGAGATTATTTCACTACAGCAAAAATTTAGCAACATAGATTAAGTGAGGAAAGGTCAATGTGAAAGAATATTTTAAAAGAAATAAAACTTCAGCAGTTTCAGATAATGAAGAGAGTCAACATAGTATAGATAAGAGAGTGCTAGCATAGAGCCAAGAAGCCTCAGTCTAGCAGATACGTGATGTTTATATTGCCCTTTAAGGTTTGCAAAATCCTTTGCATACATTCTCATTTGAGCCTTACAACAACCCTGTAAAGTAGATGCAACTGCTATCCTCATTTTTTAGAAACTTGTAAGGGATCATACACATGAGGTGGGATCTGAATGCAGATACATCATGCTCTCTCTCAAATGAAGCAAAAAAAAGCAAGTGCTCTTTAAAATGAAGGAATTGAACTAGCTAATTTCTGAGGTATTGACTCTAAAATTCAATAACCAATTAACAAGTCTTAATAAGCATCTACTATATGCAAGGCACTGAATTAGATGCTGGGAATACAAGTATAAAGAATAAAACAATTCCTACTCACAATGAGCTTACATTCTGACAGATAAAACAACAAATACATATAGAAATATATACAGCATAAGCAGTCATCAAAACTATTTGGTACTGGATGAGGAATAAAGTAATAGATCAGTGGAATAGATTAGTTTCATGAGACACAGAAGTCAATGACTACAGTAGTCTACTGTTTGATAAACACAAAGACCCCAGCTTCTGGGATAAGAACTCACTATTCGACAAAAACTGCTAGGAAAAGTGGAACATAGTATGGCAGAAACTAGGCATAGACCAATATCTTATACACTATACCAAAATCAAGTCTAAATGGGTGTACTATCTAGGTATAAAGGCTGATACTGTAAGCAATCTGGGAGAGCAAGGAATAGTTTCTGTCAGATTTATGAGGAAGGGAAGATTTTATGACCAAACAAGAGTTAGACAGCATTATGAAAGTTACATTAAACTGAAAAGTTTCTGTAAAAATAAAGCCAATGTAACCAATATTAAGAGAGAAGTGGAAAATTGGGAATGAATTTTTACAACCAGTGTCTCTGATAAAGGCCTCATTTCTAAAATATACAGAGAACTGAGTCAAATCTATAAGAACACAAGTCATTCCCCAATTGATAAATGGTCAAAGGATATGAACAGACAGTTTTCAGAGAAGAAATTAAACATATTTATAAGCATATGAAAAAATGCTCTAAATCACTATTGATTAGAGAAATGCAAATCAAAACAACTCTGAGGTACCACATCTTACCTGTCAGATTGGCTAACATGAGAAAACAGGAAAATGATAAATGCTAGAGAAGATGTGGAAAAATTGGAATGCTAATGCATTGTTGGTGGAGTTGTGACCTGATCCAACCATTCTGGAGAGCAATCTGGAACTATGCCCAAAGGGCTATAATCCAGCAATACCATTTCTCAGATTGTATCCCAAAGAGATCATAGAAGTGGGAAATGGACCTGTATATACAAAAATATTTATAGCAGTGCTTTTTGCGGTGGCAAAGAATTGGAAATCAAGGAGATGTCCATCAATTGGGGAATAGCTAAACAAGTTGTCGTATATGAATGTAATGGAATACTACTGTGCTATAAGAAATGAGGAGCAGACAGACTTCATAATAACCTGGAGAGACTTATATAAACTGATCCTGTGTGAGGAGAGCAGAACCAGGAGAACCGTGTACACAATTACAGACGTAACGCATGTGTGACGACTAACTGATGGACTGGGCTCCTCTTAGCAATACAAGGTTAGAAGACGACTACAAAAGACTCATGATGGAAAGGGATATCCACATCCAGAGAAAGAACTACAGAGTCTGAGTGCAGATGGAAGCCAACTACCTGCTTTATATATATAGCATAAAAACAAAATTAATAAATACATACATGTATAGTAGTTAAACACACTAGTTTGGTAGGAAGAACACTGGAGGGGGGAGGAAAGGCTTCATGAAGATGATGAGTGAACTTCTTTTTAAATTCTTTTTTGAGTTAAAATTGCTGTATGAGCATCTTACAGGAAAAGAGGGATTCTCTGAGGCAAAGATTAGGAGGCAGTATATTCCAATTAAGTAAACAGGTCATTGTAAAGGGAGAGAGACTAGAGATGAAATGCTCTGTGCAAGGAGAAAGTCAATTTGGGGGGTTTACACAACACAAAAGGGGGCACGATGTCCAATGAGGCCAGAAAGGTCGGGGCTACATAAGCCAAAGGGAGGAATTTATATTTCATTCTAGGGAAAATATGAAATCACTAGAATTGAATGAATAGTAAACTCAGCCTCTTTACACTTAGGGAAAATTATTTTGGCAAAAGTGTATAGAATGGACTTGAGTGTCAAAAGACCTGAGGAAGAGAAACCACTTAAGAGGCTGTAGCAACAGCCCCTTTGAATAAGAATTTGTAAGTTCTAATTTGTAAAATCATAAAGCTTAAGGCAAAGACTACCAGGGGAAAACAGATCATTTTACTTTCCAATATGTGCTTTCTAAACCTTAAAATACTTTAATCATACAAAAACATGCTACCATGCTACACAGAAAATAAAACTTTGCTTCAAAAATAACAGGCTTGAAAGTTAATCATGTTCTATTGATTCACCTTTAGAGAATCAGCTTTCTAGTTCTTACGCCTATCAAAATGGGTTAAAACAACAATTACATATATAGAAGTACACTGAGATTAGCCTTTTGCTTTCCCAAAGTAAGAGCACTTCATGATGAGAAACTATTAGGCTGCTTCTGTAAATCAATTGCAAGGAAGCCAACTCCAGTCACCATTTCCTTATCAGGCTTATTGGTCTCCACCAATTTAACTAGTTTGCTCCTCTTTTCTGAACCTCTTACAAGTATTTTCTGCCGTATTAATATGTGAGAAGCAAACCATCTCCTAAAGTGGAACTATTTTTTACTACCTCTAGTGATTGAGAAAAACGTTTTGAATGCCTTTTGTTCAGTTGCCTCTGTAAATTGTTTATTCATATCAGTTCCCCTGGTGGTACCTCTTCCTGTACCAGATACAGTGTTATCAACAGGGAATCTTATACAATGGAGGATTCTCTAGGTTACTACTATTAAAAATCCAAATTGTGGTTCTTCTTTAGGAATAGTAAATTGTTCTGTAGCCTTTCCAAACATTCTCCATCGTGTGTATATGATTTTTGTCTCTACAGATGCCTTAGATGTGATGCTACTAAACTTCACCATTTTTCAAAATGTTTTATTTCTTTGAGAGAATTTTTAAAGACACTGATTCATATTAATGTAAGTTCTGCTAATAATTCTCATCATTTGATCAATACATCAATTCCTTGCTTATCAATTAATCCTTAACCACTGTGCTCCACAAGTATTATCTAAACTATATTTTCAAGGTTTGTGGTTTTAATAATGTCTCCATCTAGTCTTTTTCGCTGGACTTCTCTAGTATTTTCTTCACAGAAGGAAACTAAACTTGTTTTGACTTGCCCTTTATTAAGCCATATTTATTATATCTTGTGCTGTTCTATCAGTTTGCAAATTAATTGTCATTCTGTTATGGTGCTTTCTCAGTTCTAACATTTAAGCTTTCTCGTTTGCTTTGTTTTTCCTCTTTAAACTACCCCAACCTCACAAATACTGGACTATAATAATACTTTCTGGTAAACCAAAGGAGTCAGAGTTGTCCCTTATATTATTTGGGGTTGAATTTTCATTAAAACACAAGAGAGCAAGTTCTGTGTCTTATGGCCTCATTTTTGAGCCATCTATGGAGGTACTGTATAGTATTTTCACAGTGAAATTAAGTAACTCATGCATGTTCAAACCAAAGAGATTCTACAATATGTAACCACATACAAGAAATATTTCAAAATGTTACTGTCAAGGAGGAAGAATGTGAAGTACTTTATCTGTGCTAAAGTGCCATAAATCACATAAATTGTTAAAAAAAATTATCAGCTTTTACACTTACAACAAGCATTAATTTCGTCATTCTTCTAGTATAATTTTCTGTATTTCATCTTAATGAAATTATACTTCGGTATACTTCACCAACCAATTATTTGAATTGGTAACCCATTAATCTGAACTTACTAACTTTTAGATATTCTGAAAAGAGGTTTAAAAGAAGAAGGAGGGTGGAAAAAAGAACATGGAAAGAAAAAAGGAGGAAAGGCTTATTAAAAGCATTTGAAAAATAAACTGTGATGGTGACAAAACTTACCAAATTACACCTAGGATCAGTGGTGGCTATCCTGGAAAGGGCAGCAGAAATCATTTTTGGTATATGGTCTTTAAATTAGATTTGCAGACTAAGAAAACAAAATAACTTTGTTAGTTGTTTTTCTGGACAACATATTCTTGCCTTACATCCCTTCCCCTGCATATCTTAGAGCTGACACCTGCTGATATAAATATGCTGGGATAAAGACAGGGACTAGAATCACTGGCATACCTTTCACCACTACAGGTCAGCATCTTCTGCCTTCTTTGCAACTCAGTCTCAGAGAGTTGCTGAAAGCACTGAGAGGGGACGTACCTTGCCCGTGGTCACATAAGCCAATATTGTCAGAAACCAAATTTGAAGCCAAGTCTTCCTAGATCTAAGGCTAACTCTACTTCTACTATGCCACACTGCTTCTCATGAATACATACATCCATCAAATGTGAAGATTCACACCAGCACTATGCCCATATATCAGGGGCTTAACTAATGTTAATTAACCAGTTTGTTAATTGATTGAAATCAAGGTCAGAAGAAGAATCCCAAACCTTACTTGATAATCAGTAGTTGCTGAGTCATCTATGGAGGTTCTGTATTGCTAAGTCATTTTTCAGTTGAGTCTAACTCTTTGTGACCCCATTTGGGGTCTTCTTGGCAAGGATACTGGAGTGGTTTGCCATTTCCTCCTCTAGCTCATTCTGCAGATGAGGAAACATAGGCCTAATTGGCCTACCCAGGTCACACAGCTATTAAGTGTCTGAAAGCTGGATCTGAACTCTGGTCTCAATCCACCAGATCTCTAATTTCATCCATGGGGGTTATTTTTTTTTTTTACCAACATAAATCATAATCCCTCCACATCTCATCCTACGGATTCTTAGCTATGTCTTTCCACAAATTTGTAACAGACAACCCATCCTGCACTTTGGAAGCCTTCTTCTCTTTTTTCTAGGATCTCAGGAGATACCACCAATAATAACAGTAAGGTAGTGCTTTAAGGTTTGAAAAGTGCTCTGCAAATATCTCATCTGATCCTTGTAACAACCCTAAGAGGTGAACCCTAGGTTCTCATTTTACAGATGAGAAAACTAAGGCAGAGGGTCAATGACTTGCTTAAATAACACAGCTACTCAATGTCTTAGGCCAGATCTCAACTAAAGTCTTCCTGACTCCAATTCCAGAGTACTAACAATTATACCTGCTTCCAATATGTCAAAACAGCTGTCTAGCTGTTGGGTTTTACTCTCATTTGATGACAGATCAATTTCCTTTTCTGGTCAACCATATGCTAATGACTTTTCAACCCCCTCTCACAGGCAAGTTTATCACTTACAACACGCTGCAGCCAATCTGAAAACTATCATCATCACTTGAGGTAGCCGCAATATTTTACTGTCCCAGGATTGTGGCAGTTGTTATCTTCAGTCTAACCATATCACCAAATAATATACATGTAAAACATTATGTAAACTTTAAAGAACTGTATAAATGTCAGCCATGACTATGACCAGAAGAATACTGGTATTAAAAACCTTTGTGAGTGAGACAGGGGAGAGAGAGAGAGGGGGAGGGAGGGGGAGAGTGGGGGAGGGTGGGGGAGGGTGAGTGAGGGGGAGAGAGGGGGAGAAAGGGGGAATGAATGAACATTAAGAAATTAAATCATTGCACTGTATAATTTTACCAATTCAGTCCAACCCAATCCGTTTACTCCCCACTAAATACTAGGCTCAGCTAATTTTCCACGGATAAAGCCTGTCCAAGAGATATACTTTCTAACTAGCTAACTAAATTGACTTGCTGCCCATGTAGCTCCATATCATGAACTGGTAAATATGCCTTTAATTCACCTTGTTTCTTCTAAAAGACCTGTATTTTTTTTTTTTAGCATGGACAATGAGGGAATTTGTTTTGGCTGCATATATTTATTACAAGGTCCCCCTTGGGAAAGGCAGAAGGGGGAAAATGGATTTCTAACTGAAAAAAACATATATATATATATATATATCTTTTGTTTTAAAGAGCTAAAACATTTCTATTTGATTCTAGAGACAAAAAGAAGACCTCAGAGTTGAGTATGAGTCACATTGTGAGATTTGCGCTTAAGAAAAATTACTTTAGCTGTAGTATGTAAAATTAACTAGAGTAGCGAGAGACCAGAGGGACCAATTAGGAGATTATTTTAGTAATCTAGGCAATAAGTTATTAGGACCTGAACTATGGTATTATCAGAAGAAAGGAGAAAAGGGGTCATATGTCAAAGATGTTGTAACAGCAGACTCAGTAAGAACTGGCAAAAGATTGGATATTAGGGATGAGAGAGGAATACAGAATAATAGTGAGCCATTCTCTTATAGATAAATGGTCAAAAGAAATTATCAGGCAGTTTTCAAAGAAAGAAATCCAAGCTATCAATAGCCAAGTCATTAATAAGAGAAACAAACTAAAACAACTCTGAGGTTGTACCTCATATACATCAAGGTAGCAGAAATGACAAAAAAGAAAAATGAGAATTATTAGAAGGAATGCAGAAAATATGCATATTAACACACTGTTTGTGGAATTCTGAATTGGTCCTACCATTCTAGAAGGACTTGGAACTAAACCCAAAAAAGTCAATAAATTGAGCATACCCTTTAGTTCAGTGATACCACTAATAGGCCTAGAATATCAAAGAGTTCAAAGAAAGAGGGAAAGGAACCTTATGTTAAAAAAAAAATCAGGAGAGATCTTTTTGCTATTGGAAAGACCTGAAAACAAAGAGAGAGCTTCAGAGGGAAGTGAACAGGAGAATAAAATGATTTATGTAGTAACTACAACATTGTTAGAAAAAATAATTCTAAAACATTTAAAACTACAATCAATTCAGTGACCAACCACAATTCTAGAGGGCCGATAGTGAAGTATGTGACACACTTCCTGACAGAAGGATGATAGACTCAAGGTACAGAATGAGATACATATTTTTAGAAATGGAAAACATGGAGGCTTATTTTGCTTGGTTATGCTTATTTGTAACAGGGATTGTGTTTTTCTTTTTTTGTACAGGGGTGAGAGGGGCAAATAATGTAAGCAAAAAAAAGCAAAGAAAGAAAAAGAGGTCATTAGAAGCATCTTTTTAAAATAGACAGAAAGAAGTTTAGGAAGAAAAAGACCAAAAGGACCACTTTAAAAGTAACATGGTAAGTTACATACATTTAAAGGAAAAAGATGGATGGCAAAAGAGTTTTGTGGTTTCACATAAGATTCTCATTTTCTGTTCATATATTTTTGGTATTTGCTAAATTCAGAGTAAAAATTACTTTAAAAAATCAACAAATAATAGATATGGCTCAATATTATATTCACCAATACTACCAGTCAGTTGAATAACCTAAAAATTGTTTGTAACAAACTGGCAAAGATGTGTTTGTGTTGCTAATTTTGCTGAATTGCTTTTCTGTTCTATTTTTTTTATGACAAAAGATCGTTACCTGAGTAGAAGTGAGGATATATTAGGAAATGAAGTATTTTGAGCCAATATAATAAAAATGGTAACTATTGAATTTATTTATTCAGTGCTGTACCAAAATTGCCACAAGAATGTTTTATACAGCTAGAAAAACTATTAACAAAACTCCTACAGAGAAACAAAGGGTCAGGCATCTCAAGGGTATGGGAGAAATTAATTTTTTAAATTCTTAGGTGAAATTTTTAATAAAAAAGCAAATCAAGGTGATTTTAAAAGTTACCAATAAAAAAAATGTGTAAAAATATAAGTCAATTAACATCACAAAAGTGTACCAGTCTCAAAGAGTCCATAGCAATGAAAGTAAACACGGGTACATTGTTGCTGATGTCTTGTTAAATGCCTTGCTAAAAACCTCAATGTACTATGTATAGCATACTAAATTTTCCACATCACCATGATCTACCAGTTTGTTTGCTTTTTGAGAAAGAGGAACAGGTCTATGATTTCAATGATGTAAGGAGTCCATTTGTTGGCCAGAGCCCCAAGAACTTAACTGCTTTGTCTCTGTGTCAGAGGTGAACCTTGAACTGATATTGCTGAGTCCAAGGCCAGGCTTCTGCCAGTATGGCTACTCGCTAACAGGCTAGTGACATTTTCCAAAAAATAAAAATTGTTCACAGCTAGGTGTTTGGGTTTTGTTTTTTTTGGGGGGGGGGGGTAATGTGTGAAGAGTAGGGAGGCAATCAGGGTTAGGTGACTTGCCCAAGGTCACACAGCCAATATGTGTCTGAGGCTGGCTTTGAACTCAGATATTCCTTGCCTCTAGGGCCATTGCTCTATCCACTGCACCAACTAGCTCCCCCAATGGCTGGCTCTCGTTATTTATCTTCCATTCTCAAAGAGGACCATGATATTGAGAAGGTGAAGTCATGGCTTAGAAGCGAATCGGATTTGAATGAGGGAAGGTTGGGCAAAGTCATCAGCCTCACTCTCTCCTCTGGAGCCATATGGCAAGATCTGACCACACAAAAACCTTTTCTTTAATGATACATTCTAAAATGTTGCCTAGAAGAGGCAAGTTCATTTGTTTCAGACTCCATTCTTCCCTCCTTTTAAAATCAGAAGAAACATTTCCCTCTCTTCAGTCCTGAGGCACTTCCCCAAAGCCCATAATCTTTGAACAGTGACTATCCAGTCACATCAACCTTTTCTTTCAGTACCCTAGGTTACTGCTTCTCTGCACCTGGGGAATCTTAAGTCACTGAGGGCTGCCTTCTCATCACCTTTTTTTGGTTTTCTAGAGTTTGCAACCACTTAAACCATTTTTGTCCCATACTTCTCATTCTGAAGGTTATTCACCTTTGCAAAGAAAATAGAATTGAGTAATTCTGTTTTTTCTCCATTATCCATCATAAATGCTTGATGTATCTGCCATGTAAGCTAGGTTGATTTCTCCGTAAAAGTTACTGAAACCGAGCTTACTTGGTTATTGGCTTAATTGCTAATTGGCTAAGTAACTGGTTCCCAGGTATACTAATTTGGCTAGAATATCTTTGTCGAGTTCTTCAAAGAATTTCTATACAGCAATCATTGGTGCTTAAACTGCAATGATCTTAAGTCAGTACCCTTTCTATGTTCATCTTGAGCACTGCAAGATGAGGTAACCAAATGCACCACAAAATGATGTTTGTTGCCTCTGGGTTTATGATAAAATAAATTTCAACTACTCTGATTCACTGATCCCAGGAGGATCCATCTTGCCATTTAGCTATGACTTTTGTCTTCTAGTTTCCTTTACAACAAGAATATCAATAATGATATGGTTGTTACTCCAGTTGTATACGTATTAGATGACTGTTGGACTATCAATTGTTAACAAGAGACAGTAGTCAAAATATTTGCAGGTGACTTACAAACTGTGTAACTTTTAGCATCTAATCCTTTTACTACAATTCCATTGCCACAACTGAGGGAAAAACAGAACTTCACACAAAGGAAGGTCATTGTGTTTTTATCCATTTCATGGGCCAATAAAATGAAAAAAATTCTCATCTAGTAGTCTGCATTTTGATAACACTTTGCATGTGTAAATCAGATTGGTCCTTAAATGGCCAAAATGGCTTGTTACTGGGTTAGTATTTGAAGCCTTTAGGAGCTTGTGCTCTGCTTGCACAGTTTTCATGAATCAAGTTGATCAACATAATACGTGAAGCATGTGAATAAGACTTATGTGAAAAGCCAAACTTAGGTACTAAAAAATATTAAAATGTCTACATTTATATATTTTTCCTTTACAAGTTTCAGAAATTAGAGATACCAGGGGATCTAAAAGCTTAGTTACAGAAAAAGAATAAACACTGATACAGAGAAAATTTCTAGGAAAACAACTTTAAGGCCCAAATGAAGTCACACTAATTTTCTATGAAAATTTTCTGTGAAATGTTCAATGCTAAGGCAAACTTTTTCCCACAACAGGGAAAAGGTTAATTACAGTAAAATATTATTTTTCTAGAATGGGTTAAGACCAAGATAATCCCTTATGTCTAACCCTCATTTCATTTCCCTTTATAATTTCATTTTCTCTCCCTTGCTTCATTTCTTCTGGTACTCTTGCAGAACTTATGGCCAACGTACTTTTTTTTTAATCTGATGCTCTCCCAGTTTTGTAGGATTATTCTATTCTTCTCAATTTATCTCTTGAGCATCTCTTAACCCACATCATTTCTTCATAGTTTTTGGTATTTTGTTCTATTTACTAATGCCTCCGAACTTCACATTCTTGAATGAAGTAGTCAGGCGCTGTTTCTGCTCCTCCTGATCCTTCGGAACATCCGTGGTTAGACCAATACTGCAGTCTTCCAGATCTGTTAGATGATGATGGGCACTACTGCAGGTTGTCAGCCTGTTTATCTGTACTTTAGCTGGCTTTTGGAAATAGCAATACCATCATTCCAACACTTGTGGTTCTGATTGTCTTTTTGTGCAGTCTTGGGATATGTGAAGCATACTGATCTCTTCTTTCCCTGATCACTGTTCAATCTGGTTCAATTTCACATCGTTGCTGGGCTCCTCTGTGCTCCTTTTTAATAGCAATTTTAACCAGAAGTCTCAAGGTAATCATTCTGAATTAACCTTACCCTGCTGACAATAGTTTTCCCTGAAAGATCTCTACTTCCTGTCAGTCAATTTATTTTCTTTTGGTAATAATCTTTTTGGGATTATCTCAATCCCAGTCTATTCTATAAAAATTATTATTTCATTGGGATAATTCAATACAGTGCTACTGGTAAGTAATTCAACAATGTCTTCTAACTCAAAGGGCAACTGTTATGTTGTTAGTTCACATTTTTATGTTATTTCTTTCAAAGAATTTAAAATATTTCCTCTAAGCTGCATTTTAGCAGTATGTCAGTCTTGCCTTTTTTCTAATGAACTGCACTCTACACAAAGTAATGCAAATTGGAAGATTTTAGAGCAAACTCTTTATATATTTCATACTCTAACCCTTAAAAGAATCAGTTATTCTAAATTTTCTGTGATCTTTTAATATACATAATAGTAAGATCTATAATTAACAGACTGGAATGTGGAATACAGACTTAAAGAAGTTCAGAAGACAAATAAAAAAGGGATAAAACAAAAAAAGATAGGAAACAATGCTATTATGATAAATCATTACAAATATACATTTATATGGAGCTTTAAAAATAACAAGAACCCAATCTATTATAGACAAATGAGTTATTTTGCCTAGGGAAAAAGAGAAAATAGAATAGGTTCATATTCTAAGTTCATCAATTCCTTGGTCACCTACCCCCATTAATCTGTTCTTGTTTCTTTTTTTTAAAACTATAATTGAGTTGCCTTGCAAAATTGTATAATAACAGAGCAAATTCATTTGAGCCTTGAGTCTTTAAGGAGTTCTGGGTGATAGGTAACATTACCAATATGTATAGAATTATTCTGTAGACAGTCCATGTTATATTTCAAATACTGTTCTCTATTCTTTGGGGAGAAGAAAAAAACTAGAAACAAAGTAGATACTCATCTATTGGTAAACAGTAGGTAAACAATGTAATATATAAATAAAATGAAATATTACTTTGCTAATAGAAACAATGAATATAAATAATAGAGAAGGATGGAAAGATTTATAAGAATTATTGCAAAGTAAAGTAGAATTATTTCAACGTGAAGTAAACAGAAGCAGAAAGCAATGTAAACAATTATTAAATAATGTAAATGTTAACAATAAAATACTGAAACAGAACACTGTGTAATTATAAAGACAATCTCTTCCCCACCCCCCAAATAAATAAGAAAATGTACTTTTTCCCCCTGTTCAGAGGTGGAGGACTACAGATGCAGAATACTACATGTACAGTTAGATTTTGTTGATGTTAATTAGTTTGCTTTACTGCTCTTTTGTATTCTTTGTTCAAAGAGATGGTGTTCTCTACTAGCTGAAGGGAAGGAAGGACACATTCAGAATTGAAGATGATATAAAAAAAATTGAAAAATAAAATGTTACTGTCTTTTGACAAATGGAAAAAGTAAGAGGACAAATATATAGGCCATTATAAAATTCATTTCTTCTGGCACTTTTGTAGTCCTTATAGCCAACCTATTTTTTAATCTGATGCTGTACTTACTGAATTATTTTATAATTACCTATATAAATTATAATAAAGAAAAACCTAATTAAATTAGGAGAGAACAAAGACAACTGCAAAATGCTCTTTTAAAAATTAAAAATTCTAAAAGGTTGAAATTTAAAATCAATTTTACTACTTCCAATTTATTTTCAAAGTTATAAATGAATATTTAAATTGAAACACATTAATTTAAAAATATAGTTTAAGGTAAGCCTATACCACACAATAAATAATCAAAAATAATAGGAAAATTGTTTGACTTGGACCCAATAGTACTATTTGCCCAACTATGTATCACACAGACGTGAACAAAATATTGCAAATTAAAAATTATCAGTACTTGCATTAATTAGTTTTTATTATAATGATAAAGATTTTCCCCCAAAATTTAGGCCATATTCTTCATGTAAAAAAATTAAGAGCCTATAGAAACAGTATTATTATATACAATAACTATATTGTATTGTATTAAGAGGGAGTCTGGCCTCTAGTGAACAAAGGGCTGGCCTTGGAACCAGGGTAACCTGGATTCAATTCCTACCTCTGACATACACTAGTTATGTGACCATAACCAAGTCACTCTACTTCTCAGTACCCTAGGCACCTCTCTTAAGCCTAAATTATAGATGAGCTGCCCAGCTATATTGGTAAAGTTGTCAGTAATGGGAATTCCTGACTGATGAAATCACACAAGTGGCCTCATCTTCAAACACAGACAAACAGACAGACAGACAGACACACTCTCTCACTCTCTCTTTCTCCTATAGTTAATGCTTTATAAATTACTTTTCCCATAGGTAAATGCTGTTACAACTAGAATCTAACTATTGTAATCTAAGGAACTAGACTCAACTATGTTGTATCTCCAGAATAATAACAATATTTTCAAGGATAATTTAATAAATTGGGTCTGACAAATAATTTTGTTAATAATGCTACAGTATTCCAAAAAAACCCTGCTAATTTCCTAAATTATTAATGTGGAACTATCTTTAATTAAATAGCCTTCTCAGTTAATATAATCTCATGTTATAGAATATATACTCTCTCTAGCTAAAATGAATGGAAGTTAGAATTTTTGAAATCTAATCCTGTTACCTCTTACAAAGGATCACAATTCCAATTTATTATATTTCTTCCTGAATAAAAGAAAAATTAACTAACATTTCACATTGGTGCTACAAAAACTAATAAAGCACTTAAAAATAAAACTACTAAATGAGAAAATTTACCACTTTTATATGTCTATGAAAATAAAAATGCTGTTTTTTTTTAATGTACCTTTCTGAGCCTTTCCCTGCTTCAGACACACTCCCCAAGTGTGATTAAGTATCCGCATTTATTCTGACAGGCGTTGGGATTGTTTGGTAAACTATGTACTGTCCTCTTTTTTTCCTGGAGAGTTTGACACACTCTAGAGATTTACTTGCCTTCCAATGAAAACTGGGAAGTCAAGAATAAGTAATATGGAGTAAAAGCATTGACTGTATTATGATTCAAATTCCTAGAAAATCACATTCGAAGATATTATTAAATGACAGTATCTATAAAAATTTGGGCTATATTCAAAGATAAGCTTTACAAAGTACCACATTTTGTAACTACTGCTAAAAGATGAGCAGTTATCAGTAGGGTATCATGCAACAATTCATTTCAAAAATAAAAAAACATTCAACATTAAATATGGCCTTATATGAGGTGATGATTCTTCACCATAAACTGTTAAAGTTATGCCATCATCTATATATATAGCCTCAAATCTGAAAAAGGTCCAAGAGATCATTTAATTCAATTCATGTCACTTTAGAGATTAAGAAACAGAGGACCAGAGAAATTAATAGATTTGCCCAGGATCACTCAGCTAAGTTAGTCAGAAATGCAATTAGCACACAGGCCCAAGTACCTCAAATCTCTTGGCCCAGAGTTCTTTATACAATATGACGTTACCTATTAAACCATACATAAATATACACATACACACATTTAAATTGCTAACATTAGGTTTTAATACACAAAGCGAAAAATTTTATTAAAAAATTTAAAGCTATACTTTTTTTTCCTGTCTCATAAGTTTAAATAAGGTGTTAATCAGTCCCAAACAATTTCATTTAAACTGATACTGAGCACTTACAGGAATCTGAAATAATAATAACTATTAATTTTTAATGGCCTACTAGCATGTGTAAATTAAAAGCAAGTTTTTATATTGAAAATATTTTGGTCCAAATTTAAAAATGAACTAAGAAAAATGCTAATATTTTCTACCACATAAGCTTGAAAAACAATTTTTAAAAAAAAATCACATTTGAGGCTACTGTTAAAAAAATAAATTTTGTCATGCTATTCTTGCACATAGAAATGAACTTTTTTTTTTTAGCTTTTTGGAGGGGCAATTGTGGTTAAGTGACTTTCCCAAAGTCACACGGCTAGTTAAGTGTTAAAACGTGTCTGAAGCCAGATTTGAACTCAGGTCCTCCTGACTCCAGGGCCAGTGTTCTATTCACCATGTTACCTAGCCACCCCTGAGTTAAGTAACTCTTGACCTATTTTTATTAGAGTTTCAGAGGGAAACCTAAAGTAATAATACAGATTCCCTTACATTTAAAAATCCCATTGGAAAGCTCACCAACTCAAGTGTTCAAAGTGAGGATCAAGAATTTGGGTTACTACATATTTTAAGTCTATTTATCCAAAGAGGTCACTAAAGACACTAGACTTCTGATAAATAGAAGATAAATAACTATATACAGCAACTAAATTACATCTATAGTTTCTTTAAGACCCTAAAATCACACAAAAATATAATTCACACCCAAGTGCTATTTCTGCCAAATAAACAAAAACTGAGTTTTGTCAAATAATACTTTGATAAACAAATGACAAAAGAGTTTTCGGTTCTGTATTTGTTATTCATCGAGGAAGAGGGGGAAGCATCTTTAGAAAAGCATTAATTTCCATGCTTTTGGGAAAAGAGGGGATAAAAAAACTAGGGGTAAATGGTATTTTCAATTAGTTAGTTAATTCCTTGAGAATATAACATTTTCTGATTTTTAAAGTCCTGAGGAATTCAATTTAAAAAATCTCTAAATATTTCTTAAGGCATGTTCTTAGAGAGTTAAGAGTCAAAATTCCTAGCAGCTACTCCCTTTTTTAAAGTAAAGTTTATGAAGTTACCCAAACTGCTAAAAGCCAGTTGTATTCACTTTTAAATCATTCTTTCCTAAGTCAATTTCATACAAACAAGAAAAAAAATCAGTTATATCTGTAAATGTTTATAATTAAGCTTAAAGCTCTAAATCTCAAAATAAAAAGATTACATAGTTTTATCACTTAAGCTGTCAGAAAACATACCAAGACTTATCTTTTTGCTCCCCCCAAATCACTATTACTTCACCTATGTTGGGGTGACTTGAACTTTAATTGAATGTAAATAAAATGGGATTTATTAAAAAAAAATCCATGAAATTAAACAATGTTTAAAGCAAAGTATAAAATGAGTAGATTGCAAAACATACTTACTGTAAAAATGTTCTAAATTCTGAAGGTTCAAAGTTTTCCACACAAACAGGAACATGGTTCTCCCAATTATTTAATGTTTTTCCAATGGTATGAAAATAGAAGTCTGGAACCCTTGCTAAAAGCACAGCTTTGTGAGCTTTGAACAATGTAGGACCTATACAAAAAGTGACATCTGTATGGATTTCTTCTCTTAGAAGCCTGTGAAGGATAGGAATAACAATTCAATTACTTTTAAAATTTAATAAGCCCTTCAGTCTTGTTTTTCTTTCATAAAAAACAACACAAAATGCATTTTCAACCTAATAGACAAAAAAAGTATTAATCCAAAGATGAGTTATTTCTATCTAATTCAGCTGTAGAAATCTGGCACAATCTTTCCTTGGAACTGAAATTTTCATCTTAGAATATACAAAGATAATTCCACTGAAATAACAGGTAGAGAATTCTTAAAAGGAGTATTTTATCTTTAAATATGCTGCTAGGTGAGTGTCATCTAGGCACATACAAATATTGCCATTCTCTGCTTAATTTTTAATTTACTGTTAGCTCTAAATTTTGCAATCCTGATTAACACAAGTTCAACTTCTTAAAGGTTTCTATCTAAAAACATAGTGCTAACAGAGTAATAACAGCAATATTCAGCTAAATAAATTCTGAAATTGAAAAAAAGGAGTAAAGTCAAATGTAAAAAAGTCTTAAAGGTCCACTGGTTTAAATAAGATAGTAAACAATATGGTTAATAAAGAAAAACTGACTCAATGAATTTTCCCACATTTAAAAGTCTGATTCTTAAACATCAAAAACTGTTTGAAATTACTCATTAAAAAGAATCCAATATGAATCCAATACTAAGTTTCATGTTTTCCCCTGCCTCAGAATTGCCACAGTGATTGTTTTCACCTGTTATTGAAAATAGATGTAACTATAATTTAGTCTCATTGCAAAAGTGTTTTGCCATTTCTCAGGTTTGGTTATACTGAGGACCAAATAATTATTCTGATGCACAATCAATATCTAAGTCTAGAACTAGTATTACAATAAAGGCTTTATTATATTATCTTTTAAAGTAAACTTTCATCTTACAACTTACAATAGGTGTTCAATAAGTAAATATCTATTGAATGAATTCATTACATAAATACCAAATAACCTTCATAGCACTGTGTTCCCATCATGAGACTGAATATTCTCAATGGACTTCTGTACTGCAACAATACAAAGTACCATTCATACTAGTAAAAAGTGCAGAGACAACTGGAGAATTCATCAGGGAAACCCCTTTGTTACTTTATAAACAGGATAGTTTTTGTGTAAGTTTTACAACACTTTGCTCCAAACTATTGTTAGAAGCTTCTTTTATAGTATCACAAATTCTGATTACTCATAAGTAATGTAAGTCACATAAAACTTTTCAAATATTGCATTTACTTTTTCAGTGACAAAAGGCTATGTTGTTTCTGACTCTTCCTGACCCCATTCGGGGTTTTCCTGGCAAAGACACTGGAGTGCAGCTCCAGCTCATCGGACAGATAAAGAAACTGAGCCAGGCCGGGACGTGCAGGGTCACACAGCTAGTTAAGGTCTGAGGCCACATCTGAATTCTGAGTCTTCCCGACCCTGGGCCCCGGGACCTCGGGCACCGTTAGCTGCCTATGCACAGAAGGCTAGTTTTCTCTAATAGTCACTTTATATCCCCTTTTCGGAGCCGGGGGGCAATTCCGAGAGGGCAGAGTGGCTTTCCTTTTAGAAATCTGCTTAATTTTAGGTTGGAACATCCTTCACACACCCCATTTCCCCACACTGAGCCTTAAAATCGAGCTTCCGGGGCCCCCTTCCGAAGCTCGGCCCGGGTCACTTGTTTGCCACAAACACGAGGGATCTTGTACAGGTCGGGGCTCCCCACCCTCGAAGACCTTAGGACGAGGAGAAGAGAGGAGAGTGGCAAGAAAGGGGGCGAAGGGCTGAGAAGCCGGGGGAGGGCGCGGCGGGTCCCCGCGCCGGGCCTCGCTCCTTCGCCGAGCGACGCGGCCACGTGGCGCTGTACCCCGCGTCCCCGGGGTCGCTAAGCCCCGCATGACAGTCCTCCCCAACCAGGGGAAGCGCCCGCCCGCACCTCCCCCGGCGCGGGGAGGGCAGAGCGGGGCGCTCTCGGGATGTTCTCGGGGCACCACGCTGGAGCGTCCCCGGCCTGGGGGCCGCCTCCACGCCCGAGCCTCTTTGGGGTCACTTCACGCCGGCCCTCACGGACCAGACGACCCACGCCCACGGCCCTACACCCCAAACAGCGGCGGGTCCCCTTCCCTTCACTGGCAGCAGTAACTTTTCTTTGGCTAACCCGTCCCCACACGCTCGGAACCCGAGGCCGCCACGAGGGAAGGACACAGGCGCGTCACCCTCCGGCTGGCATCAGCCTCTTGGACCCCGTCGGGGGGGGGGGGGGGGGGGGGGGGCGCGCCCAGCCCACTAGGGCCGGCGTCGCCCGGGGCGGGAGGGTCGCTGCACGTGGCCCTTCCCCGAGGTAACCCAACCTGGTCGTGGAGGGAGCGCCGCGGGCTCCGCCCCCTCCAAGCCCTCTGGCTGACCCGGGGCCACACCTCCCGCCCGGGGCCCCGGACCGCCCTTTAACCCCAGCTAGAAGACCAGAGTCCCAGCAGCGCGGCCGGGGGAGGGGCCGGAGCCGGGGGCGCGCCCGCGCATGCTCCGGACCGCAGAGGGCCCACCCCACCCCCGTCGCCTCCTACCTGAGGAGATCCTGGCTCAGCTGCTCTGACACCATGGCCCGAAGCCGGCGACGCTCCGCCACCCCCTTCTTGCAGGCCCCCGGGGGCCCCTGGGGGCCCGCGCCGCTCGCTCCGCACCGCGCCATGACTCCAGGCCGGGCGTCAGGAGTCTTAGCCGCGCGCCGGCTCCGCGGACACCTGAGGAAAGGGGGCGTTTCCGGTCAGTCCCCCGGATGCTGCTGCCCTGGCGGCGT
Source organism: Petaurus breviceps papuanus (assembly GCF_028583685.1). NCBI lineage: Eukaryota > Metazoa > Chordata > Mammalia > Diprotodontia > Petauridae > Petaurus > Petaurus breviceps. The sequence goes on from NW_027185854.1 coordinate 428,563, forward strand.
AAGGGAAGGGCCAAGTGGGCTGCTATTTGTAGACGGTCCCTTCCTCCCAGCTGGCGGGGATGAGGAACCTCGCAGGCCCCCAGTGTGCGGCGGACCGCGGCCTCACGAGATTCCCCTCTCCGGCCAGGCCGGTGTTAGCGCAAGCGTATTATCTCTGTTTACCTTCGCCTGGGAGTGCCCAGGACTCGGGGTGGGAGTCGAGTCCAGCCGTCTCCCCATTGGTCGGCGTGTCAATCGTTTCCGTTAGCGAGCCTGTGAGGCGCGTGCCTCGGCGCCTTTTGCCCCGCCCCTCGGGCGGGAGGAGGAGTCTGCACGTGCTCTCTAGCGCTAGCGGGATGCAGGCGACTGCGAAGCTGTTCTCTGGACTGCCTGATAAAGCGGGGCCGCCCCGTAACGCGTTCCCTTCCTCACCGACCCCGAGAATCACTCCTACCCTGCCCTGGTGGCCTAGAATTGGCGGCCCACTCGTGTTTCAGAAAGAGGGCGGTTTGCAGGGGCGCAAGGAGGATCACAGTCCAGAACACTTTGTAAGGAAGTGGGAAGGCTAGAGGACGGGAATGTCCGAGACCTCATAGAGCCGGAAACTATGTAGCAAAAGGATGTAATTTAAATAGTGCTATGTTTTTAAAGGGCAACCACATGGTCAAGGGGATAAAGTGCTGGGCTTAATGTCAGGGAGACTCTGCTTCCTTGACTTCAAATGCGACATCAGACACTAACCGTGTGACCACGGGCAAGTCACTTCACCATGTCTGACTCCAGTGGCTCCACCAAAAAAACCCCAAATGGGGTCACTGGGAGTTGGACCCGACACAACAACAACAAATGTTTTTAATCTGTTTACTTCTTCAGGGAAAAAGGACAGTGGGGGAGAAAAGGAAAGACAAGAGTCCAACTAGTTAACTTTCCTTCAACAACACATGGCAGAAAACAGTTTCATAACCAAGGAGACCGGGATTAAAGACTTTGTCCTCTTACACTGGCCAAGAAATGGTTCTTCCCCTCCACCCTTATCCCCCCCACAAAGCTTATTCGAAATAATGAAAATCTTTGAGGACAATTAAACCCTATAGTTAATCCTTGTCTGTGATAATCAAAGAAGAACCAAGCAAATAAAAACAACCCCATAAAATGTAAGTCAGCTTGAGTCTAAGGGTAGCTTCACATATATCTTTATATCCCCAGGGTCTAGCACACAATAGGAACGTAACAAATCCGTGTTCACTGACCTATAGTACAAAATATTAGACAATCCAAAAACATTTATAGTTGATTTTGGAATGAATTGAAAACATTATACCCAAATAGGTATCTAACAGGAAAAGTACTTTCAACATTCTGTTACATAATAAAAAATGGCAACAATGCAAATGAAGGCCAAAATGTAAAACTTGAACTATAATACCCATTCAGATTTTAGCATAGCTCACTTAGAAATACCTTTGGAGTATCCTATGCTTCAAGTTGAAAATGAAGTTCAAAGCTATTTTAAGTATATGAAAGAAAAAAGTATAATGAGTTGTGATGGGATTTTAGTGTATTAGCCAATCTACAGTAAACGTTAAAGATATAATCCTACTCAACCCTACTTCTATTGCCTCCAGCCTGTTTTCCTGTCAGCTAATGAAGGAGCAACTGAGTTATTCTCAGGTGCTCCAGATTAAATAGCAGAATGGCATTTTAGGAGAGTAGCGTTCATTTCTATGACCAGAACTGACCTTATTTTTAGGCAAAGTAAACCACTTCTCTAGTGGTGTAAACTGGGGGGAGAAAGGAGGACAAATACCTTGGGGGTGGGAATCTTCCCACAGGGACCTACCTAAAATTCTACCACTGGAATTCACTTCTTTGTCTTGAAGTTTTGTTCTCTATGATTCTTATCAGTGACACACTCTTAAGTGTAAAGGATTTTTATCAAATTGTCAGACTGGGAGAGAAATCATAAAGGCATTGTGCACCTGAAATGGAGAGATGGAGACAAGAGTTTAATGGAATAAGAAGATGAAGAAGACAAAGGATGCTGTCTCCTACTTTGTCCTGTCCTAGGGCCCAATCGTTGTGTGGCTTCCATGACACTCACCAATCAGATTTAAAGACAAATATTCCTTTAAAGAATCCTACTCCCATAAGCTGGCTTCTTAAGAGGTGTGCTAACTGAATTTTCATTAAGTGTAAGAAGAACATTATCTATATAACCTTTTGAGTAGGTACCATCTGTTAACCTGTTTTTAGCAGTCCCCTCACTTCTGATGGTTCTGTTTTTGGGGAATTGATGAAGTTCAGATTTATCACAAACTTCTCCACTGGAGTTTATGATCCATGAAATTGGCTGTTGAACCTTGTACAATGGCTTCTTTTCCAAAGCAGTTTTGACTGTCATCTTCTCAATTCTTCTAAAAATGAAAATAAACAAAGCCCTTTTATCAGTTCAATATGTATGCTTGCTCCTAGTATTATAGTAACTTCTTTGGTAATGGCAGATTATCTTGTCATTATTGGTACACAAGGCGGATCCTTTGCAAACCAGAGTCGAAAGTTTTTGTTCCCTATTCTTTCATTTAGTAATTATAGGAGGCAGCCTTATGTGGTATAAACCTTTTTTGGCTCATTGAAACAATAGCTTTCTGTTTTTATTTTATGCTGTGAAGTAGAAAATTTCTGTCATTCTGAACCAGAGAGATAAAGGAGACATCCATTGAAGCCCCTCTGGCTTCAAGAACACTGGGGGAGTTCTTAATATAAGGTATAATAAACTTAAAATAAGTCTGTTAACATATGTTGGGGGTGTGGTTGAGGTGTTTTGGTGTATAAGAGTGCTCCTCCCTCAGGGTTTAGGCACTACTCAAAACTTAAATATGCGAACAACTACATCAGATAAACATGTTTTGTGAAACTGCTTCCTAATTTGTCTATTCCCAGGATATATTATAGCAATCATTAGGCCTTCTTAGGAGATAGTTGGTAACGCAAGGCCCAAATAATGTACAAGCACATTTTAAATATCAATTAATACTGGTACAGCCTAAAGTAAAAGCTCTGGAGTTTTTCTCAACAAAAATAAGTTTTCAGTTATCTTTTTTGTTTGAAAAACCATCAACATTTTCTAGGCTGACCTCATTTTTATCTGAATTCACTCTTGTAAACTTAATGTCTTTTGGTAATGGAAACACGTGGCTCGCCTGGAGTTCTAAGTATGTAGTAAACAATCTGGCATATTCTGGATTCTTCATAGCAAAACTTTTAAATTCTGAATAGGAAATGTGATTTGCATTTTCCTTGGCTATTTCCTGGAAGAGACCTGAAACTTCAAGGTTTCTGACGCCAAGATAAGCCTGTAGAATCCTGGCAAACTCAATCTCTGTTATATAGCCATCCTCATCAATGTCAAAGAGCTTAAAAGCCATGTGGATAAGGTCTTCTGTGTTTGCAGGGTTGCACAGGACAGAGAGCCCAATCACGTATTCTCTAAAGTCTATGGTGCCATCACGGTTCCGGTCAAAGAGCCCAAAGAGCTGGCTCAGGGTATCAGTAATCGGAAGCTTTAAATACTTGGCAAACTCTTCGATTCCTATCCTGCCGCCTTTGGAGGAAGCAGCAATTGTTGCATACTCATCCAAATGTTTTCTGACAGCATCCCAATCCAAATTCAGCTTCTGGCTGATTTTGGTAAATTCCACCAAGCCAGCTTCCATAGGCAAGGTCAGCTTTCCTGCCGAAATCATCAATCTGCAGTCTTCGTAGGTATGGTCCGTGACAGGCAATTGTAGGGCATTGGCCATGACGTTCCGTACCCTTCTGGCATAAAGGGCAGGATCATTTCTCTCTTCATCGTCAGGGATGTAGACGGGCATGAACTCCAGTTCCATATTTGTGAAAGGTTGTGTGAGGGTTAACAGGAACAGCTGCAGGGCCGAAATGCCCTGCCATGTCCAGGTCACAGTGTCCAGCTTGTTGGGGTACCGGAGCAGCACCGGCTGCACTGGGACTCCAGGAACGAACGCTCCTGGTTTGAAAGTAATCAGACACGTGCGGTTGGTGCAGGTGGCTTCGGGGAAAATCAGGATCTGGGGCCAGTACCCTGCAGAAGTGGCACGCTTTTTAATTTCGTTAACCGTGTTCTTTCTGGAATCTGGGTCGGTGCGGGACACGAGCACGGGCTGCCCAGCCAGCAGAAGCCTGCCAAAGAACGGGACGTTGGCGTTCTCCTCCCGAGACACAACGGACGGCATGCCGGCGATGACGCCGGCGATGCCGTCGAAGAAGGTGGAGTGTGGGGCGACCACGAAGATGGGAGCCTCGCGGGCGCTGGCCGGCACCCCCTTCACCTTCACCCGGAAGCCCATAAGGAAGAAGAAGATGCGGCCCAGCACCTGCAGCACCGGGCGGGTGAGCCGCTGCCTCCACGATTTCACCGGGTGGCTCAGCTTTATGGGGTGGAAGGCGGTGGCCAAGAGGACAAACGGCCACGAGATGAGGACGAGCAGAAGCAGACCGATGATGCGCACGGGCAGCAGGAGCAGGCCACCCAGCCAGATGCAGACCCAGCGAGACGTGCTCCAGTGCCTCTCCTTAACGAAGGGGTTGTCCACGGGCGGCGGGTACAGCGACCGCTCGCGAAGGCAGCGCAGGGAGTGGGGCGCCTGCTCCCCCGGCGGCTGCAGCAGCCCCTTCTCCAGCTGCATCGGCGACGAGGAAGACACCTCTTGGCTTAAGCTCATGGCTTAGCCAGGAAAGGCCAACTTCGAGGGACTAGAGACGCATCCCACGATGGCGCAACCAGCCCAACGCCTGCCTGTCCACCCTACGCTCTGCCGGGAGTACTGGCCCCAACCTGTCCACCTGCCTCTGCGCAGGCGCCGCCCTGCCGGCCACGCCCCCTCCGCCCAGAGACCGCCCCTTCTACAGACCCCAGTGCTCCCCGGCTTTACTTCTACGAATATTTCAAGTCTAGGATCTTCTTTCTTGGTTTGAACCGAGTTACCTCACTCCCAAGAGGCAAGCGCCTTCACTCTGTCTTGTACCCTATATATTCTTGTATGTAGCCTTTCTCTGCTTTCTGTTTTGGTACTAATTTGGTTTTCTCAGCTAAATTCATTGTGGAATTAATATTTAGAGTGAAATAGGGTCAAGCCTTGGATACAGAGCTTGGGGACCTCCTTCCCTCCAGTAATGAAACAGCAATCAGAAGGGAGATTAATTCTGATTGTATTCCCTAGAATAACGATATTTAGGGGAGCAAATAGATATAATTCTATCCCAGTGCCCTCTCTCTCTTTGAGGAGACCAGATTAGCCTCCAGTCCGACTTCTAGTATCCTATTCTAGCAGGAATTAAAGTCTCCCTTGGAGAAGAGTTCTGGGTCAAAGAAGCTAGAGATGTTTATTCTGCCTCCCACAATAACACTTCCATGTTACACGTGGGGGGAAGCCCTCACACATGGGCCTTGATGCAAATAAAATACATAGAATTACACAAGAAATTAATTTTTATTGAGATATAGTTATTAAAATTATTTTTAAAATTCAAGTTCACAGACTGTAGAACAAGAATCTCTGATCTAAATTTTTATCAATCTAGAACAGTCCTACCTTTGACTGTATGACCCTGAAAAAGTCAATGAACCCTTCAGAGTTCTGAGCAACTCTCTAGATTATAAAGTACAGAGAAAGTGCAGAGAAAATGCCAATTTGCATTGGTACTCCTTACCTGGAGTTGATTATGGAGTTTCCATATACTTATGGAGTTTCCCATACCAATGAAATCACAGGTCTAATCCCTATCTGTATCCTTATCTAACTATGTCTATGGGCTGCTTTCTTGAAATCTACAAACATGCCTATGACTACGTGTCCTCAAAAAAACTTTGATCCATCCATCTCCCCAGTGGCAGAAGCCACTGTCTCTAGAGTTTCCAAAAATGTCTTCATTGCCCAATCTGTTGGCCTTTACTCAATCCTCAGCCTCTTGAAGTTGCTCATATTTGTTGAACACACTGCTTTGATGGTAGCACTGCTACTTCAACACTCCCCAAAGCAGCAGAACTAGTTTAAATTGTAATTGGAAAATATTTTTTAAAAATTAAAATGCAGTAGAGCATAGGTAATGTTAATGTGTGGTTTTCTAAGTCAATATGCAGCTTGTAGGGTTTGTCATGGTTTAGTGGCTCCATTTCTGTTTGAGTAGGACATCACTATTGATCATCCTCTTGATACTCCCTTCTCTATCCTTTGCTTCTTCTCATACCTGTGTGATGCTTCTCAGTCTTAGATATTCATCAAGGTCCCAGCTGCACGAACCATGTTAGTGAATGTTTATAATATTCCCCCCTCCCCCCAAGGCTTTGTCCTGGGTAGCTCTTCTCTTCATGATTAATGTGAATTCAATTGACGGGAAATCTGATATCATATGAATCATAAAATGATACTGCATCACATTTAATATGGGTCAATATTCAATTAATTCCATACATACACACTAGTTGATAGTTGTAACATTACATTGTCAGTCTGTACTTGCCTATGTCAGGTGTGAATGTGACATGCTGTTACATACCATATTTCCAACAGCTGTATATATACATATATATATATATATTAAGTAACACAATATGCAGCCCATTAATAAAATGGACAAGAGGAGGAATATTTCAGATGGAAATACTGCCAATGCAAAAAAGAAGCTTGATATTACATTAGAACAAAAAGTTAATGTATTTGAATGGCATGAATATGGTCATAAGGACTCTAAAATTAGGAGATGCTGGAATGTTTGAATCATTCAATTGTATAAAATATGCTGGCAAAACAAAAGAAAAAGTCAAATCAGCTTTTTGTGGTTTGCAAACAACTACAAGGGAATGTAAGTATTTACAGCTGAAGATTGCAATTGAAAATATCTTCCTCTGATCAGAATAGTCGCAAGCTTCAAGTTTGTTGAAGTCAGTGGAAGAAAGTGCAAATGATGCAGATAATGAAGCAGGAAGTATTGAGTTTGATCACTTTAAGAATCAAGCTCAATTTTATAATGTTAAAATGACCAGAAAGGAAGCCAGTGCAAATAAGTCCGCATCTAAGCATACTGATTTTTTAAGAAACTCTTCTTCCTGAGTTCAAATCGGTCTCAGACACTAGCTGTGTGATCCTGGGCAAGTCACCTAACCCTGTCTTCCTCAGTTTCTTCCTCTGTAAAATGACCTGGAGTAGAAAATGGCAACCTACTCCAGTATCTCTGCCAAGAAAACCCAAATGGAGTTACGAAAAGCTGTACATAACTGAAAACGACTGAACAACAAATGCAGAAGCAAATCTTAAAACAATGCTTGTTTATCAGAGCTACAACCATCAATCACTTCCAGTTCTTTGGTGGTCAAATAAGAAAGCAAATGTGACTAAAGCTAATTTTGAAGACTGTTTTTCAAGTTATTTTAGCCCAGATGATGAAAAATGTTGCAATGATAGCAATATCACATTTAAAGCCTTACTGATTTTTGATAATGCTACATGTCTTCCAGCTAGGTTCATTGTGTGAGAATGTGTATGAAAATCTGCCATCATGCATATAAAGCTTTCTGCACACACATATGAAGATTTAAGGAAAGAGAAGACAATTCAGCCTATTCTGCTAAAATATTTTAAATAGAAGGGAGGGAGAAAAACTTTGGAACTCAAAAATTTTAAAAACAATGTTAAAAATAGTTTTTACATGTAATTGGGGAAAAATAAAATATTAAGAAAAATTTGAAATGGGAATCATGTTTTTGTCATTTTCAGTATAAGCTTATCTTTTGGTACAATATTCAGTCATTTTTTAATGCTGCTTTCTATGGGTCTTCTACTAATAAAATTGACTCAGAAATATAATTCTTATCCTTTGCTATTATAATATGTAATGAACATTAATTAAAAAAATTTTTCAATGCATATTTCTATTGGTTTGAACCAATTATAATAATTTACATATAATTGTAATATTCAAGTTCAAATAGTGCAAATTCAAAAAATGTGAGCACTTCACAGGATTCATTCACATTAATTGGGACCTACCCGGTACTATTTGGTGATCTTATCAATAGATTCAATTATCATCTCTATGCAAATAATTCTCAGATTCATTTATCTCGTCTTAGCCTATCTCCTAATCACTTACTCTCTAACTGCCTATTAGATATCTCAGATTGAATGGTTCAGCAACATATCTAAAACTAAACTTAAGGGGCAACTAGGTGGCTCAGTGAATAGAAAACCAGCCTTGGAGTCAGGAGTTCAAGTCCAGCCTCAGACACTTGACACACTGACTAGCTGTGTGACCTTGGGCAAGTCACTTAACCCCAATTGCTCTGCCTTCCCTCCTCCAAAAAAAAAACCCACAAACCCCTAAGCTTATTATCTTTCCATTAAAATCACCCCTTCTTCCTAACTTTCCTGTTATAGTTGAAAATACCACCATTTCCCCCAGTTAGCAGGTTTGAAATGAAGGACTCTCTTTCTCACTCATCTGTTGTCAAGGCTATCCTAACTTCAAACACTGCTGCCACCCTAATACAGGCCTTCATCACCTAATTCCTGGACTATTTCAATAGCCTCCTGTTGGCTCTGCCTGCCTCAAGTCTCTCCCCATTCCAGACCATCTACTCACCTGTCAAACTGATCTTTCTAAAGCACAGGTCTAACCATGTCACCTCCCTATTATCTTCAAGAGCAAATAAAAAATTCCCTGTTTAGTCTTTAAAGATCTTCATAACCTGATCCCTTCTGACCTTTTTGGTGTTCTACCTTCATCCACGTCCTCTTCCATCCAGTGACATTGGCCTTCTCAATGTTCCTTTCAGAAGACACTTGGTTTCCCAACTTTTCACTGGCCATCTCTCATTCCTAGAATTCTCTCTTTCCTCATCTCCATCTCCTGACTTCCCTAGTGTACTTCAAGCATCAGCTCAAATCCCATCTTCTGAAGAAAGCTTTTTCCAATTCCCTTTAATGCTAGTACCTTCTCTCTGAGATTATCTCCAATTTATCCTATATATATCTTGTTTGTACATGATTGTGTGCTTTCTCTCCCAGTCCAGCCTTGGACACTCACTAGCTGTGTCACCCTCAACACAACCTCTGTTAAGTCTGCCTCAGTTTCTTCAATGGTGAAACAAGGATAATAGCACCCACTTCATATGTTTGTCATGAGGATCAAAGGAGATCATTGTAAAATGCTTAGCACAGTGTTTGGTGCATAGTAGGTGCTATATGTGTTAGTTGTTATTACTGTTACTGCTAACTGTATTACTTGGAGTTAGGAAGACACAAATTCAAATCCTCTCTCAGGCACATACTGTCTGTGTATCTACAAATGCCTCTCTCAGCCTTGGTTCCCTTATCTATGAAATGGGAATTTAATTGTACCTCCTTCCCACACTATGGGATATTTTACGGAAAGCACTGTGAACCTTAGAGTTCTAGAAAAATGCTGGCAATGATTAGGAAAGACTATTTCACATTTTAGCTATGCTTTGACTTGGCACTGTTGACCATGGCCATTGGTCCAATGTTTCTGGTCTTATGTCCTGCCAAAGGAGTGCAACCCAGAGATTGGGCAACCTTCCCTTTGTTTTATAATCCTCATTTTGGGCCTTAGACATAGGTGTTCCAAGTTTCCTGAGAGCAGGGACTTACATTTCATCTGTTTTCCCCCATTGCTGGACACATTGATCAATAAAATACTTGTACCCAACACCCATTTGTGCAAGAGGAGTTGGGAGTCTTTTGAGTGATGTGACTGTTTAACTGAATAAAATAGGATGAATAATTTATGTGTATGCTTCTCCCCCCGCCTTGTTCTTTTCAATTTTAAATGTTTACAGATGAATATATGGATATATAAAGAATAATATTACTTGTAGACGTATCTTATGGTTTAGTCACTTTCATTTGTGTTTACTCTTGGTGGCCCCTTGGGGGATTTTCTTGGCAAAGAGCCTGGAGTGGTTTACCATTTGCTTCTCCAGCTCATTTTACAGCTGGAGGCAAACAGGGTCAAATGCCTTGTCCCAAGTCATACAGCTAGTAAGCATCTGAGGCCAAATGTGAACTCAGGTTTTCCTGACTCCAGATCTGGTGCTCTATCCACTGCATCACCTTTGAGAGGTAGGCGTTATTATCACCATCTTACAGATGAAGAAACTGAGGCAAGCAGGGTTAAGTGACTTGCCCAGGGTCACACAGCTAGGGTCTGAGCCTGGATTTGAACTCAGTTCTTCTTGACTCCCAGTCTGGCCATCTATCTACTGAGCCACCTAACTGCTCATACATATATGCCCTGTAAATATATTACAATATTATTATTGCAAGTAATATTATTATAAATATATTACTATGATATTGTAAAAATACACTAAATTTCACCTCAGGTAATGACATCTGAAATTAGGGTACAAGACTGAACAAATAGCATTCACCTATAAGTAAATTCTATATAGAAATCTCCATTTATCTTCCAGTTATTGGGACATGTGAAACCAATTTCCACAAATCAATGTGGTAAGAAATTCACAGTACAAGAGTGTTTTCATAACTCTCTTAAAGAACAGAAACACCTCTAAACATAGCTGTCTTTAGATTAACATGGTAACATGCCATGAGACCCAAAGATTTGGTAACAGATCTTTTAATGGTTAAAAAAATAGTCAAAACAAACCAAAACTTTCAATCAATAAAATGAAAATTGACATCATCACATCACTGTTTTTTCATATGGCACACTTGTATCTTCCCATTTTAAACTTGTAAAAGGCACCATATATTAACATAATGAAGAAACTTTAAAAAAAATTCATTCAATTCCCATGATTTCTTTTTATATATATATATATATATATATATAAGTAAATATATTTTAAGGCAGGTATTTTATGTGCAAAACAGAAGAACAGGGGGGAACCCACATTAACATTATACAGTCTTACACAATCTTCTTTTTTTCAACACAGTGAAACAACTGTGTGTCAACATCATCACAATACAGTACAATGAAAACAGTGTCTTCGTTAAGAAAGCCTAAGCAGAATGCTGAAAAAGTCCTTTCAAATCATTTTTTTGGCCAAACATTTTGGCTTTTTCCTTGTCCTTAAAATCACTCATTTTTCCTCATTTCTTCTTTAAGAAATGTCCATATTAATTTATTTACTATGTCAGGTTGATCTTGCTGAAGCCAGTGACTGGCTTCGGACAAAATTGTCAGCCTGAAATGGCTCTCGACATAAATCCTTGTGACTTCAGCCATCTCCACATCCATAAATGCATCTCTTTCTCCCCATAAGAGCAATGTTGGAGTGGTCACCTTATGATACTTTAGTGGCAGGCAGCTGTGAAGAAAAGATGCAGAGGCTTACAATGCATCCTCAAAATAAACACACCATCTTTTCTAATGTGGCAGGCAGTATGTGCTCTCCTGGGAATCCAACCAACATATTCAATCTATTAAGATTCTCTCTTAAAAAGGATGCTGGAAATAATATGAGCTAACATTTGAGTGAGACTTTAAGGGTTACCAAGTGCTTTGCATGTATCATATCACTTGACCCTTTAAATAACTCAGTGTAATAGGTGCCATTATTATCCCTATTTTACAGATGTGGAAACTGAGGTCAAGTGATATTAAGGTACTTACTCTAGAATCACATAACTAGTGTCTAAGATAAGATTTGAAACCAGGTCTTCCTGACTCTTAGTGGTTAACTGAATTTAAATTTGATTCTAGTTAGATAATTCATTAAGAAGATTCATTTATTTTAAAAAAAAGATATATAGGGCGGTTAGGTGGCACAGTGAATAGAGCACCAACCTTGGAGTCAGGAGGACCTGAGTTCAAATTCAGCCTCAGACATGTAGCACTTACTATCTGGGTGACCTTGAGCAAGTCACTTAATGCCAATTGCCCTGCTCTCCCTGCTCCAAAAAGCAATATATATATACACACACACACACATATATAAGAACTTCTGAATGTTGGGATGAAAGGGAGCTTTGATCTGTTTCCCTGTAACTGTTATTCATTCATTTAAGTCATATCTGACTCTTCAAGAACCCAATTGGGGTTTTCTTGGCAAAGATACTGGAATGGTTTGCTATTTCTTCCTCCAGCTCATATTACAAATGAGGAAACTGAGGCAAACAGGGTTAAGTGACTTGCCCAGGGTAACAATCTAGTAAATGTCTGAGGCCAGATTTGAACTCAGGAAAAAGAATCTTCCTGACTCCAGGCCTGGTAGGGTATCCACATGCACCACCTAGCTACCCCATAAGTGTATTTAGTTTTTACTGCTTGTAAATAATTTCTGAGATGTTTTTTAAATGAACATCTGAACTCAGAAAACTTCTTATGTATTTAACAAAGCTTAATAATCTTTCTCATCATACCTAATATTTTGTTCTGCTAATAATATCATTCTATTCAAATAAACATCTATCTTATGCCATGTTAGCTGATTGACTATTGCGCACCCAAGCTATGTAACATAGGAAGGAGTGGAATAATGACCTTATGGTAATGGTAATGACCTTCCCTCCATAAATTAGGATGCAAATCATTCCTTTCATGTGACAGAAAACATTCAGATTTGTATGACTTCCCCAAACTTTCATCAGCAAATGACACAGAATGGAGGTCCACCCCGCCCCGCCCCATGACAAATAAGCTGTAAATTCCCACTTTCTTAGATGAAAATAAATAAGATAACCAAAGTTCAAACATAAAGTTTCCATTGTTCCTAGTGAAAGACACACAGACAAAAAGCAGAGCAGACAAATGAACCCAACCCACACAACTGGAACCCCCCAAAGATGAGAAAAACATGGAGCCGCTCTGTCTTGTCCTTGAGGTGAAGCCTTGAATCTCCAGAATTCAACCGGAATATTTGCCCAGCCAAAAGACACTGACCTGAAGATATTTCGGAAATGGTTAATTGGGCCCGTCAGCGCTCCAGGTTGAGAAAAGACATACACGTAAGCTTCAAGATCCTCTGGGGTTAATCTGCACCCTTTCTTTCCAATACCAGTCCTCTGGCTAGTAAATAAATGTTTCAGAGCCTGTGGTACATAAAAGGTGAGTCTTTGACATGTTGTTGCATAAATCCAATCATTGCTTTCTGGTGAAGGTTGAAGTGGGGACAGCTACCCACTATGTCCCCTCTCCTCTAGACAGGTCACTCTCTTCACCCGCCCCACTCTTATTGATGTTTTTGCTTCAGCTACTTTTCCCATATGTGCATCCAGATTCTAGGAGGTCCATCACCACAAAGCTTTGCCTGAATCAATTCAATTCAACCAATATTTATTAAGCAGCTTCTATATGCAAAGGCAATTGTGCTAGGTTCTGGGGATAAAAGGAATCAGTCCTTGGTCCCAAGGAGTTTACATATTATTAGGGAGATATAATGTGTAAATGGTTAAGTATAGTATAAGATAGGGTGTGATGAGAGCTCTAGGAATAGTTGAGAGAGGAGAAAACACGAGTAGCTGAGGGATTCAGGTAAGAGAAGTTCTTTTAGTATTATATTAATAACGAATTATTAAATTGGGATGCAGGCCTTTCTTCTCCATTTCCTTATTAAGGCCCAGCTCTTCTTAAAAAGTTAGTCTCTGAAGGACATGATTGATTACTCTTAGCCCTCAAAGAGCATGCTCTTCAATTTGAGGAGGGACTCCATCTTCTTGGAAGGGACCCCACCCTCACGCCCACCCTGCTAGGAAATCTAACTTTTGTATAAACAGAATCCAGTCTGGGTGAGTTCTTACCCTGGGGAAAGGAGCCCCTGTCCTTGTACCCCTCCATTAGAGTTTAGGGTGACTCAGCTCATGGAGAAAACCAACCAGAGTGGTCTGGATGGAGATGAATTCCCCAGTGCAGAGGGCTGAGGGCAACTGAGTCTCATGATCAAGCCTCATTCTCAGCAGGTGGAGCTGAAGACTTTTAGCCTACCTCCTCATTAAATGTCCACCAATCAGAGCTGATTTTCACTTGTCAAAGGAACTCCCTTTCAGAAGGGATTTAAGGTTTTCAGGACCTCCATTAAATATCTTTGGTTACTGAGAGAAACTACTGACCATCTAGTGATTGCTGGCTAGCCTAATTAATAAATTGATTGTTAATTACCCAGAAACTCTGTCTCTCTGGGTTTTTCTTTCAGCACACCCAAACTGGGCCTTGAAAAAAGAATTAGGAATCTAAGAGGTAGAGATTCATTCATTCAATAAACATTTATTAAGACCTACTCAGTAACAGTCCCTGTGAGGGAAGGAGGGGCGCCTTCCAAGATCCATACATGGAGGAAGGTGATGGAATATTCAGTTTGAGGAACATCTAGTAGTCTAGTTCATATCGTACAAAGGGGTATGGAGAAGAGTATAATGTGAAATAAGGCTGAAAATGGAGGTGGCCTTTCAATGGGAGTCAAGAGGATCTGAATTTTATGTTAGAGGTAAAAAGGGGTTACTGAAGACTTTTGAGTAGGAGAGGGACATGGTCAGACCTTGACTTGGGGATGATGGCTTTGGCGGCTGTCTGGAGGATGGTTTGAAGAGAAGAGAGACTGAAAGCCAGCAGGCTAATTAGAGAGCTATTCAAATAGCTCCGATGAGAGGTAACGAAGCCAGAACTATTGTGACAGACCTTCAGTTTGAGAGAGGAAGGGATAAATGTGAGAGATGTCATGAAACAAAACCTGTCAAGGGAATATATGTAGGGGGGAAAAGGGAGAGGGAGAAATCAAGGGTGACTGAGCTTTCAAACTTGGATTCCAGGGTGTATGATAAGTGTAGGATGAAGAGACCGGACAACCGGGTGGAGATTTCCCATTAGTGATGCCGGGCTGGAGTTCAGGGAAGAGATTGGGATGGGACATGCAGATTTGGGAGGCATTTGCCTCAAGGTGATAACTAAACACATAGGAGAAGGTGAGAGTAATAAAGGAGAAGAGGAGGAGAAGGGGCCCAGAGTAAAGCCTTGGGGAATACCTATGCTTAGGGAAGGCTAGAGGAAGACACTAAACAAATATGGAAGGGGCAGCCAGGTAGTTCAGTGAATAGAGCATGGGTCCTGGAGTCAGGAGGACCTGAGTTCAAATCCAGCTTCATAAACTTGACACACTTACTACCTATGTGACCTTGGGCCAGTCATTTAACCCCAATTGCCTTGCCTTTCCCCCTCCAAAAAAATTATAGATGAAAATGGGAGAGAAATAGTGAGAATAATGGTGCCTATTATTTGTTGTGAAGATCAGCTGAGGATACTATAGGTAAAGCTCTTTGCAAATTGTAAAACTATATAAATGTTATCATCACCAATATCCTTGTTGCTGCTGCTATCCACCTCTTCCTCCTCCTCCTCCTCCTCTTCCTCCTCATTATCATCATACTACTAAAAGGAGCATTCAGATAGGCTAAAGGAGAAACATGGTAGGTAGAGCAGTATCTCAGAAGCCAAAAGAAGAGTGTCCAGAAGGAGGAAGTGGTCAAGACAAGATCAGGTAAGTCAACAAGCATTTATTAAGGGCTTACTATGTGCTAAATGCTGGGGATACAAATAAGAACAAAAAAAAGGAAGACAGCCCCTGCCCTCAAGGAGCCTACATTCTAATGGGGGGAAAGGAGACAGCACACTGAAAGGGAGCTAAGATGGTACCAGGGAGGAGTGCAAGAGTCAACGATACTGAAGCAAGGTCAGGAAGGCTGAGGTAAGGCCGGTGAATTTTGAAATTAAGAGGTCGTTGGTAACTTTTGAGAAAGCCATTTCACTGGAGCAGTTAGCTTCAAAAGCCAGATCTAAAGGGGCTGTGCAGTGAGTGATGGGGTAGGAGTCTCAACAAGTCAAGAAAACACTCCTCATTTGGCCCCTAAATTGAGAAGAGAGACCTAGAAATAAAACAAGTCTAGCTCTGATGAACATGAGCATTGAACTCAGCTGAAGGTAATCAATCCCCCCTAGTGGATTCTGGATCATGGGCAGCTCTGTTCTGTGCCAGGCCGGCCAACCACAGGGTACAGAGAAAGACTTTTGTCTGTCTGCTAGCAAGGAACTGGGATAGCACTAAAAAAAGAAGACACCCAAGGAGGTAACTGGGTTCTTTTTCCCTCTCTGTGGTGAGCTTGGAAGATGAGCTAGTGGAAAAATCCCGTGAGTGGGAGAGGAAGCTAGCCCCTGGGAAGCCACAGGGAACACATAGCCCTGCTCTCGTTGAGAGAAAGGCCAGAATGCTGCTTTTGTTCTTTCGAAGGGAAAAAAAGCATCTTCTAGGCTGTGACCTTGTGAGCTACTAGAGGGTAAGAGAGAAGCTCCAGAGATCCTCTCTATCAGATATCCAGAAGGTGCAGTGCATCCCAGATTTTGTAGACAGCTGAGTCCCAGGAGGAATGAAGTCCCAAGTAACCTGCCTGACTCTGGCAGAGCAGAGAATGCAAATCAACAAACAATAACCATTTATTAAGCACTGAGGCTATACAGGGGAGAGTGTGCCCCAGAAGACTGGGAGCAAATGTTTGGATTTCTGTTCCTGCTCTATCTTCTCAGTAAATATCCCTTTGTAAAAGCTAATTAATGTTGATTGGTTAAATGATTCTGGGGCTTAAATCACTGTGGGGAATTGATGATATGTGGGTGTTGAGTTAGCTAGGTGGCACAATGGATAGAGCCCTGGTTCTGGAGCAGGAAGTCCTGCATTGATCCAGCCTCAGACGCTTACTAGTTGTGTGGCCCTGGGCAAGTCACTTAACTTCTGTTTGCTTCAGTTTCCACAACTGCAAAATAATAATTGTAACTACCTCCCAGGGTTGTTGTGTGGATTAAATGAGATAATATTTACAAAGTACTTAGTACAGTGCCTGACACATGGTAGACACTATAAGTGTTAGCTATGATGATGATGATATAAGGGAGATGTTAACTGTAACTAGAAGTTGATATTGGGAAGAACCCAACGTAGTGGGGTCTCAAACAGAGATCTTTAAAGAAGGGCACCCTCAACCTCTCAGGGGAACCTCGAGGATCCTGAAGGAGATGGAGCCTTGTGCTGGGGACTTGACTTCCCAGTTTGAGCCAGAATTGAAATAAGGATCCCTAAAGGCTACAAACAAGATGAAAGGTTGCAGGGATGTCAGGATCTAATGAATCATTTTAAAGGATAGTAGATCCTTGAGCATGTTTATAGGTAAGGAAAGAGCTAGTAAATAGGAGAGAAAATGAAAGGAGAGAAAGAATGATTGATAGGGCGAGCTCCTGAAAAAGGTAATTCCACTCCATATTTACTGTTCCCTTACCTGACTGCCCAGGGTACTTACTGATTTTGTTCAATTGAACACTTTATTGTGTAATGTTTTATGTTGTTCTTGAGTTGTTTCAAGCCTAATTATTTCATGTTTGTAAGTATGAAATGGTGGCATCATTTCATTGGCACAAGCACATTGGTGATCATCTTTCTGAACTCCTTTGCTCACTGAGGCCATCTCTTTCTCTGTCTCTCCTCTTAACATCTCCTGCCCTCTCTGCCATCCCTTCTCCTTCCCCAACACAAACTTGACAGTCCTTGGCTTTTTATGTGGGCAGTTCAAATGCCAGTGCACTCCAAGTGTCTAGACTAATGACAGGTTTTTAAAGGCTTTCTGCATGATGCAGACAGTCAGGAATAGAGACACTGAAATGCTACCAAATGAGGGCTATTGCCTAAAATATAGAAAATAGAAACCTGGAAAATAAACAAAGCAATTAAAAAGGTGAAATATTTAAATCATACAGTAAAGTTTCCCATTGCCCATGACTTGATTCTCTTAAGGGCCAAATTTGATTAAAATCTTTCTCAGGAACATCCATAATTGCATTTATATAAGCTCACCTTGAAGTCATTTATGGTGAACATGAATTCTGGGAACCATGGCATTTGAAAGAAGAAGTAGTAGCCAGATTTGATCAGCTGTGAAGGGTGCCAGAGGATGTATTCTGAAACAAGAATGCCCAGGAATTAAAAGCAAAAAGTTATGATTTGGGGGGGGGAAATGACTAGACGGAAAAATGAGTAGACAGAAAAATATACTGAGTTAAGATTATAAGGAAGTCCATCAATCATTTAGCCTTTATTGAGTGCTGCTATGTGCCAGGCACTGAGTTAGGTGCTGGGGATATAGATGTATGTTGAGGGAGTGCTAATATTTAAGAAATATAAATATGTGTAAGCCCTAAATAGGCATAAATGCAAAAATATTTACAATAGACACTAGAACTTTATTATAATACTCTTTGCTCTAGAGAGGAACTCACTATGAGGCAGGTCCATCTTAGACTATATCCTGAAGGGATTAAAAAAATAATAATGACAAAAGTAATAATAGCATTTACATAGCACTTTAAGGCTTGCAAAGTGCTTTTACATATATTATCTCAACCCAATGAGGTAAGTGATGTTATTATTTTCATTTTACAGATGAGGAGATTCAGGCTGAAAGAGATCAAGGGACTTAGCCAGGGTCACACAGCTAGCAAGTATCTGAGGCAGGATTGGAATTTGTGTCTTCTGACTCCACAGTCAATACTCTCTCCACTTCATCCCTTAGGGGTCCCCTAGACTTTGCTAATGAAATATCAAAATGGCTTTGTTTGGTGGTGATTTCATCTCATATCATGCTTCCTATACTATCCAGCCTTCTACCTGGCCATTTTCTTGCCCACTCACCAGCCTTGAGCACATGCCCCATTACACTTACCCCAGCTTTCCACCTCTTGCTCTGGGAACAGAATCAAATCCACACTACCACTGCTTTTGGAAAGGGCTTGTCAATGGACCACCCAATGGCTCTCTTCAAATCCATATGACTTCCAAACTAAAATACCCTTCCCTGGACTCTGGTCTCATATCTGTATAGTCTCCCTGTATTAGAATCTGAACTTCTTGCGGGCAGGTTTTACTTGTATTTGTTTCTCTGGGTTTAGTGTAGTTCTTAGCACACAAAAAGTCTTAAGAAAGGTTTTTCATTGATTCATTAAGATGGTCCCATTGTCTGGATCATAAGAACAGTAAAGGGGTACTATTGGAAGTGTCTTGGTGATGTATTTTTACACTTCTTTTTAACAGCAGTATGTTAGATGTTCAAAGACTTAGCAAAGACCTTTTAGAAAGTCAGGGATACACATTGTGGAGACAAGCTATTGCAGAGGAGGTTGAGGGGAAGGTCAGATACTGCCCAATTTCATGTTGGTCTGTACATGGTATCCTTGAAATTCATGCAGCCTAAGCCTCAGCCTGAGGAAAGCTGAGTTCTGCCTTGTAAGTTCACTGTCAAGGTGACTCAACTGTCTCCGGGGACATATGGGAAAGTAATTATTTGTTGTTATTGTTTAGAAGGTTTCCATAGTATCATACAATGAAAGAAGGAGAGTGGGAAGGGAATCAAAAGGCCATCTAATCAAGCACTCTCATTTTATAGATGATGAAGCAAAAATCCAAGGAAGATGGACCACGGAGGGGAAGTAACTTGGCAAGGCCACACAGGGACTGCGTGGTCAGAAGCAGTGTTTGAACCCAGGTCCTCTGATTCTGGAACCCTAATGTCTAGCTTAGTTGCTATACCCCTTCTTACAATTAATATAAGGATATATTTGCTATTTAGGCATTTTATAACTGCTGGCACCATATTTCTTTTGTGAATGTAATTGATATTGCTCATTGGAAGATGTGTTCATGCCTGCTCACATTTTCCTGTAGCTAGAATGAGAAATTGAGGACCTTTCTAATATTAAGATTGTAGATTCGGATTTTCTCCCCTGGAGAAACTTCTCCTTGAACATAAGTTAGCTTGAGCTGTACAAGGAATGTGTTTGACACATCCAGTCTAAGTAATCTCAAAGCGTCTTCTCTCTTGAAATCTATGGTCAATTATTATACACTGTTCTAAAAGAACAAGCCCCAGACTGTTGGGCATTTTAAACTTCTATCCCTTGTGCTCGAAGCTGTTCCTTTTCACAATTGTTCTCACTTTTAATATACTCATCTCAATCTGTTATCTGGGGGAAGGCCTCAAGGTACTAAGTATGTAGGCTTTGGGACAGCTATTTTCCTCAACATTCAGAGGCCACTCTGACAATTATTTTTGCTTACTTTTGGGTTGATATCTATATTCCAAAGAGATGAAGTTTCCAGAAATGTGATATGGATAGGTGGGGCATTATCATATTGAGTTTTTTCTAACAATCTCTATTTAGCAAGAAGACCTATTTGACAACATGATTAGAGATCTTAGCATAATTAAGAGAAGAATGTAAACATATACAGAGCTCTGTAAGGTTTGCAAAACACCTCGCATACAGGACTTCATCTGTTCCTCACAACAACCCTGTGAAGTAGGGGTTGTTATTATCCCCATTTCACAGATGGGAAAACTGAGGCTAAGTTGCTCAGGGTCCCATGGCTATATAAGCGTCTGAAGTAGTATCTGAAATTTAATCTCCCTCTCCTGAAGTCCAGCATTTTGTCACTATAGCACCCAGCGGCCTTTATGATAGAATGGTTGGCAATTGTAGAGAGAAATAGATTGCTGAACTCATTGACTCAGGCTGTGCCCTAGTTCTTATTGACAGAAGAGTTTGGGAAACATCGCCAATTGTCATTTTAGTTTAACTGAGCAGCCAGCTGTCTCTCTGGCAGAATAAATTGAGCAAAAAGACTTCTGGGTTAAGTGGGCAAATGTGGAGATGGCTCCATACAAAGTTATGGGTGAAAAGGCCTCTGAGGATGACTGTCAATGTAGCCCAGTCTAAAACTCAAATTCTCTGCTGAGGGATTTGATATATTCTGCTTGGTCCTAGAGGGCAGACCTAGAGACAATGAGGAGTTTCAGAGGGACTGGTATAAGGAAAAACTTCCTAGCTCTATCCCAAAATGAAATGAGTTTCCTGGGGAGGTAATGGGTTCCCCCTCATTGGCCATCTTTAAGCAAAGCCTGGATTATCACTTGTTGGGTATGCTGGGGGAAGAGGGAGGAATTGTTTTTTTTTTAAATTATATTGGTTTATTTATTTATTTTTAGTTGACAGCATTCAGTTCCACAGTCCCATGAGTTTCAAATTTTCTCAGGGGGAGGAATTCTTATGAGTGTGGGTTGGACTCGAGGGGTTCTGAAGCATCTTTTGGGCCTGGACCTCTCTGGCAATCTGAGGAAGCCTATGAACCCCTTCTTAGAATTATGTTTTTAAATGCATAAAATAAAATACAGAGAAATACAAAGGAAACCAATTATATTGAAATAGAGTTTTAAATGCTTACTTAGTACAGTGCCTGGCACATAGCAAATATCTAATAAATGTTTTCTGACCTCACTTAAAAAGTCATTATTATTTTTTCTTAAAAACTCAACTTGATAGATCCTAGACTTGGAGTGGAATCCCTGGTTGATGGCCATTGAGGTACCTTCTGACTTTGAGGTTCTGTGATCCCCTGGTCCCATCTCTAATATTGCAGAGCTAGGATAACTCAAATTGTATGTTCATAATGTAGCAAAATCTGAACTCAGGGATCATTTCTAGAGGAGTTATGCAGGTATATTCCCCCATGTCTCCCCCCGTCCCAACCCTTGAAAATTTCCATTTTTCCTCTCTTGGTTTATTTTAAAGAAGGAGGGAAATCAAAGATGATTTTTCTGTGCACAATTTCCACATTCCCCAAGCTCCCCATTTCTCATAGTGACAGTTTTGAACTTAGATTGTAAACTCCTTGAAGGCAAAGACTGCTGCTTAAAAAAAATATATCCAGCACTTTGGACAGTGCTTGGCACATGTAGTCATTTTTTTCAGTTATGTCCTATTGTCCATGACCTCATTTGGGGTTTTTTTTGACAAAGATACTAGAGTGGTTCACCATTTTCTTCTCCAGCTCATTTTACAGATGAGGAACTGAGGAAAACAAGGCTAAGTGACTTGCCCAGGGTCACACAGCTAGTAAGCATCTGAGACCAGATTTGAACTCAGGAAGATGAGTCTTCCTGACTCCATGCTCAGGGCTCTATCCACTGCACCACTTAGCTGCTTCCTGGCACATGTAAGCCCTTAATAAATGTGTGTTGATTTGGCTTGATTTGAACTAGTGAAAATTTGGTAAGAACTGGTGGAAGGAGTGGGAATGGTTTAGTGAAATCCTATTTGCTAGAAGTAAATATAAGTGAGCTCACCAGTATTTTTTTCTTTCAGTTCCTCTTATCACAGCTTCAGAGTTCCTCTGAAGAGGGCTGCCACTACTGATAGCCATAGCCATCGGCCAGAAGGCAAATTAGTTTCATAGCTGCCATGACTCACTATTGTCAAACCAACATCATTGCATAATCCTTTCTTCCTGCGTTTTTCTTCCTTACCTTCCATTTAAATAAGCAAAATAGTAGCTTAAAGCGTTTGTGCATGTGTGCATAAAATTATATAAGGAATATGCTGAGATCTGCTTCTCTAAGATTGTTATTAACCTTGATTTTCCTGTTAGGGATGTTCCCAAGGCATCTCAAAGTCAACATATCCACAAGATAACTCATTATGTTTCAACCCAAACCTCCTCTTCTTTTGAACTTGCCCACTGACATTGGGACAACACTGCTTCTGGTCACTCAAGTTCACAGCCTGAGAATTATCACTGACTCCTTACTCTCCCTCATCCCACATATCTGATTGGTCATCCAGTCTTGTATCTTTCTCATTTGCCCACTTATCTACACTCATGTCTAATCCAAATCCTCTTCTCCTTTCACATCAACCACTGCAACAGCCTCCTAATTGGTCTTCATGTCTAAAGTTTTTCTCCTCTCTAATCTACCTTCTTTGTTGTTGCTGTTTAGTCATTTTGGTCATGTCCAACTCTTTGTAATTCTATTTGGGGTTTTCTTGGCAAAGATACTGAAGTGGTTTGCCATTACAGCTCATTTTTTACATATGAAGAAACTGAGGAAAACAGGGCTAAGTGACTTGCCCAGGGTAACACAACTAGTAAGAGTGTGAGCCTGGATTTGAACTTATGAAGAGGGGGAATTTTCTTTATCCCAGACCTTGCGCTCTATGCACTATGGCGCCACCTGGCTGCCCTAATCTATCCTGTACACAGGTATCAAAGTGATACTTCCAAAACAAAGGTAAACCTATGTCACTCAAACTCTGCTGGCTCCCTCTCACTTATAGAATCATATTCAAAATCCTATGGCTTTTCGAAAGCCTTCACAACCAGACTCCAACCTATTTTTCCAGCTTTAGAATGTATTACTCCCTTTCATGCGCTCTTTGAACCAGCGGGACTGAACTTCTTGCTGGTTCTCACATAGGACAATCTATTTCCTATCTCTATGACTTTGTCTCCCCTTGCTCAGAATGCACTCTCTTCCTTCCCTTAGTCTCCTACAATCCTTACTTTCCTTCCAAGCTCATCCTAATTGCCTCCTCTTCATGAGGATTTTTCTAATTCTACCCCGCTGCTAGTGTCGCCCTGTAAACTATGTGTGTAAGGCTGGGGGGGGGGGGGGGGGAAAAGGGAATGAGCATTTAAATAGCACGTACTATGTACCAGGTACTGTGCTAAGTGTTTTACAAATATTGTCTCATTTTATCCTCACAGCAACCCTGGAAGATAGGTGCTATAATTATCTTTATTTTATAGATGAGGAAACTGAAGTGGATGGAAGTTAACTGATTTGCCCAGGGTCACACAGCTAGGAAGTGTCCAGGTTGGATTTGAACTCAGGTCTTCCTGACTTCAGGCCTGGTGTTCTTTGCAGGGTGGTTCTACCTCACCTAGCTGCCCCATGTATATGTGTATACACACATCTATATATGTATGTATATTATGTACATACATGCATATATGTGTGTAGTGTGTGTGTGTGTGTGTGTGTGTGTGTGTGTGTACTCACAACATATCTCCCTTAATAGAATATAGGCTCAATGAGGGCAGGGATCATTTCATGTCTGATTTACGTCTTTGTATACCCAGCACCCATCACCAATCATAGTGTCTGGCACAAAGGAAATGATTAATAAATGCTTGTTGACCAATTGATCAATTGGTTGTCACTGCATGGTATACAACTACAGGGTTAGCACAAATTTCTATTTTTTGCAGCTTGATCAACTTGGGCTCATTTGTTACGCAAAAATGAAAGCTTGCAAGTAGAGACTTGCATAACTCACCTGTGAATACATTTGGGTGAGGAAAATTAATCACAACAAGCTTGGTCACCAGTTCTGGATAACAGACGGCAATGAGCCAGGCAATCATCCCTCCCCAGTCATGGCCAATCAGAACACACTTACTGTAACCTGAAAAAAGAACAAATACATACATACATAGACACATATGTTCATAATACATATATACATTATATATATTTGCAATACATATACACATACATACAAATATTATATAGAGAGATATTGGGGGTGGGAGAGAGGAAGGAGAATGAGAGGGGGGCAGAGGGAAAGAAAGAGAAAGAGAGGAGAGAAAGAGAGATTGGTCTACCCTCATGAACAGCAATCAGGTTTTACTTCATATGATATAGTTGCCCTTCTGATCCCTCTTTGTTCTAGTAATAATAACAACAAGCTTTGATACAATGTTTTAAGGTTGGCAAAACACTTTATAAATATCTCATTTATTTTTACAACTACCCTGTGAGGTAGGTGCCATTATTATCTCCACTTTATAGATGAAGAAATTGAGGTAGCCAGAGATAAAGTGACTTGCCCAAGGTCTCAGAGTTACTAAGTGCCTGATGTTGGATTGGTATTCAGGTCCTCCTGACTCCAGATCCAGTTCTCTATCCACTGTACTATCTTAATGTACATGGCTTCAAAAACTGCTCTGCCATCATGTTCAAGAACATCATCGAGGTCCTAGTTTCATTAATTTTTTTTAAAGAAATTGGGGTTAAATAACTTGCTCAAGGTTACACAGCCAGTTATTTCTGGGTGTGGTGCTGAGTATCAGAGCCCAGATTTGATCCCCAGGTCATCCTGACACTGGAGCCGGTGCTCTTACTCACTGTGCTACCTAGCTGCCCCTAGTTTCATTAATTTTTAAAGATCAATTATGTAGTCAATATAAAAATCACTTACTTCTTGAATGCTGAAAGAAATTTTATTTATACTAAATAAAGACAAGTATTATTAAAGTTTAAAGTTTAAAATTGTTTGCCTTCTCAATGAAAGGGAGTGGAGTGGGAGGAAGGGAGAGAATTTAGAACTCAAAGTTTTAAAAATGACTGTTAAAAAGTGTTTTTACATGTAACTGGGGGAAAAATAAAATACTAAATAAATTCCTAAAGTAAAGCTTAAGTTTATAATTCTCTAAATGTGGAGTCACATTTGTTTCTCCAATGAGTATAAAAAAATAAAACCCATTGGTCTCAACTAACAGTAGGTGGGGGATAATAGAGTCATATATTAAAATCTGAAAGGGAATTTGGAGACTGAGTCAAATGCCATCATTGCACAGAGGAGAAAATTGATCTAGGGAAGATTAAGTGACTTGCCCAGGGCCACAGAGCTACAAATTTTCTAAGGCAGATTTGAATTCAGGTCTTCCTGATCCCAAGTCTACCCACTGTACCTTAAGGAAGTCAGTGATAACCAGGAAAGTCTGAATTATAGAATTTATTTTTTCATTTTCTTATATTTTGCAATAAGCAAGCATTTATTTCCCCTCCCTACCACCTAACTCCTCTTGACAAATATGAATAGTCAAGGCAAACACATCATTCAAGTCCAAAAATGTATGTTTCATTCTACATCTTGAATCTATCACTTCTCTGTTGAGGGGCAGGGAACTTAGACCATGGTCTCTTAGACCATGGCTGATCATGGCATAGATCAGAGACCTTGAGTCTTTCAAATTCATTTGTCTTTACATCGGCATTACCATTGTATACATTGCTTTCCTGTTTCTGCTCACTTCACTCTGCATCAATTCATCCAAATTTTCTCAGTTTCTCTGAACCTATTCTTTTCCTTATTTCTTATGGTACACTAGAATTCCATTTCATTCATAAACCACAATTTGTTTATTCTCCAATTCGTAGGCACCCCTTTAAATTTTAGCTCTTTATCACCAAAAAAGCCATTATAAATGCTTTTGTACACACAGACCATCATGGAATTTATTTTAAAGCAATGCAATTTTATTACTTGAAGTCAGAATGACTGGATTCAAGTCCTGGTTACTTACTAGCTTTGTGATCTTGGGGAAATAACTTTCCCTCTCTGGGTCTCTTTTTCCTTATCTGAGAAATGAAGAGATTGGACTAAATAAAAGCTCAAATTTATATTGTGCATTAAGGGATGCAAAGTGCCTCACATATTATCTCAACAATGCTGTAAGGTAGGTAATACAGGTATTATCATTTGTTTTACAGATGAGGAAACTGAGGCTCAGAAAAATTATGTCACTAAATCTCTTTGCTAAAGTAGGCTAATAAGATGTTGCTAAATTAAGATTCCATAGGGATTATTTTTTTAATGAATGAATAGTGAAAATACTTGTTTGTAAAGGAGGTCCTCTAAACTCTTTTTAACCCTCTGATTCTTTCAGGTAAGTTCAACCATCCCCTTTGAATTGCTGTTCACACTAGTGATTCACTTAGCAAAAGGAACGGTGCTATTTCTATCTGTAACAATGCTGCTCATATACCTAAAGAGTCTAAAATATCTTTTATGTCCACAACAATGCAGTCCAACTTATAGCTCTCTTGATGAATGGGAGCATCTGTTTCTCCATAACCTCTCAAATCCAAAGCTACGACTCGATATTCACTTTTAAATTCCCGTAATTGGTGTCGCCAAGAGTACCTGTGTCAGAAAGAGAAATTAAACATGGGAGATCAGGTTATCACCGTGGTATATTAAATACTACAGAATTTCTAAGTGAAAAAACCATAAACTCACACCATTTGAGATGAAGAAAAAGAATAACCAGTATTTACATAATGCTTTAAGTTTTGCAAAATGCATTTCAAATATTAACTCATTTGGTTCTTGTAACAACCCTTTCTGGTAGGTAGTATCATTATTCCCACTTTACAGATGAGAACTGAGGCAGACTGAAGTTGAGGATCAAACAACGGGTAAGTTTATGAAAGGATTTGAACTCAGGCGTTCCTGAAGTCAGGTCCAGAGTTCTAACTATAGTGGCTCTCAACAGAAATAGAAGTGTCTATTAGCAAGCAGAGAAGTGATGTTTAAGATGGAAATATTAGTATTCCTCATCAGACAAGAACATAGGATCTCAGATTCAGATCTGGAAAGGACTGTAGCAGTTACCTGGTCCCTCCACCTTCGTAGTACGGATGAGGAAACAGAGGCCAGGAGGGGTGATGTGATTTGTCCAGAGGCAGACAGCTGGTAAGCAAAAGAATCAGACTTTGAAGCGAGGTTATCTCTGCTTCGAGGAGCATTTCTTTTTGCATTCTGCTAAACTGAGCTGTCCTTGTCAAAATCACCTTTCTCTTATGCTTTCATATACACTGGCACTGTCAATCTGCAGAGCATTAACTAAATGATGAAGCTGGAATATGGATGGTGTGAAGTCGCATCTTTTATTTCTAGGGGTAATTAAAAGATTTCATGATGACAAAAAATGAGAGTGAAGACAGATTGGAGAAATTGACCAAAGCTCATTATCTAGACCAGCAAAAGGTGGAGCAAAAGGAGTAAAACTCTCTTTCAATGCAAGGTCATTTGATTGACCTGAGACCATCTACTTATTTCCCTAAAGAAGCACACTTTACTCACCTTACGCCACTGTAGAATGGGGCCCCATTTTTTTTTTTAGCAGTAACAGCTTAGTAATGGATGAAACAGTCTAAAGATAAAAGAAAATCACCAATTACCATAGAAATATTAAAATGATAAAAGTTAGAGATAAAAACTCTACTTACTAAAGTTTAAATCCTCCTATGGCAATGATTTCAAATAAAGAATAGAAGGGAAATAAATACTGGGGAGACTAAACTAAAAATTTTTAATGAGAGAAGAGTAAAATCCTAAGATCATTGAGATTTCAATCTAGATGAGAAAACAGTTTGGGATAAAAATTAGAAGAATCACAGAAGTTTTTCATCAAGAAGGGACCTTTGGAAACATCAAGATGAACCCTCTCATTTTACAGATGAAGAAACTGAGTCCCAAAGAAGGGAGGATTTTGCACGGATGGGGGAGGGGACCAACAAAGGTCTTCTGCAGTGAATTTTGAAGGACGCCAAGGAAATTAAAAGGTGGAGTTGAGGAAGGACAGCATTCCAGGTATAGGAGACAGCTACAGCAAAGGTGCTAACATGGGAGAAGATTGTCATGTACCAGGAAAAAGCAAACAAACCAGTATTCTTGGATTGTAGGGTATGTGGAGCTAAGAAAAGAGTAAGAATATGGGAAAACTAGGAAGGCACCTGATTGTTGCTGTTTAGTCAATTAGTTGTGTCTGACTCTGACACCATTTGAGGTTTTCTTGACAAAGATACTGGAATAATCTGCCATTTCCTTCTCCAGCTCATTTTATAGATGAGGAAAAGGAGGCAAACAGGGTTAAGTGACTTGCCCAAGGTCACACAGCTAGTAAGTGTTGGAGGCTGTATTTGTATTCAGGTCCTCCTGACTCCAGGTCTGCATTCTATCCACTGTACCACCTACCTTCCCCATGTATCAGGTTGTGAAGACCTTTAAATGTCCCTTCATATATTATCCTGGAGGTAATGGGACCCCCTGGCATTTAACTGAGAATCATCTTTATGTGTGTGTGAAATGGTCTGACCTTCGTTTTAGAAAAAGTGCTATGAGAAGAAAGAGAC
The DNA here is from genome assembly GCF_028583685.1 of Petaurus breviceps papuanus. Lineage (NCBI taxonomy): Eukaryota > Metazoa > Chordata > Mammalia > Diprotodontia > Petauridae > Petaurus > Petaurus breviceps. Next base: position 457,389 of record NW_027185854.1, read on the forward strand.
AGATGAGGCATGGCAACTGATTAGAGGTCAAATGTCATAGTTAGGGCTATGTAAATGAAGAGAAGGTTGATGAGAGATGTAGAGAAGTTAAAAAATAAGATTTGATAATTGATTAATAAAGGAGATTAATGAGAATGAGGAAAAGGAGCCTGGGATTGTTGGGTTGTCTTTCTCATTAGAATGTACACTCCCTGAAAGCAAGGACTCTCGTTGCTTTTCTGTTTGTGTCCCCAGAACTTGGCATGCAGTAAGCCCCTAATACATGCTTATTCATTCATTCATTCATTCACACTAACATGAAGGCTTTAAAGTGTAAAATTGACATTAAATTTATGACGGTTATGACAGCTGATGTCCTCCCCTCCCCTCATATACAACCTCTACTGATAGGGAAGATTGGAAATTTTGAATGTCATAACTCAAGTGGCAGTTTAAGAAAAGACTCATTTGAAAGACAAAGCTCAATCTAGGACACCAGTCCCTCAGTAGCTAGTCACCAGTTCATTCCTTCCAGTATCTTATAGTCAAACACACAGAAAAAAAAGTCCTGCAAAGAAACCTTGTTCTCTAGAAACAAGGAGAGCAATATATGGCTACCCTATAGAAACAGCCTTGGCTTCTATACACAACTCTCCACACCAAGTGTGCCAGGACTGAGAACTGGACACTGTGGGAACAAGGTTCCTTCACTAGCAAGGTCAAGCTATCACTCTGAAGAAGACCCTCAGCGAAGAAAAGGAGTGAGGGTGAGGGGAGGGAAGCTGAGTCTAAGTGATGACCAGCAAGAGGTCAAGTTCCCTAGTGAAGTCTGATAGTTCTTGCTTTCCTACCTGCCTTGCATACAGGATAGGGCAGAACTGCTGTCTAGCCTAGGCAGTAACAGCTGTGATGTCTGGGCAGTCTGTTTCCCTGCATTAATGAAATGCTGGAAGCATACAGTACCTTGGCAGTGTCAACACCATGGCCAGCAATCTGTCTAATTTTGTGGGGCCAAAATCTTTCATCACTTGTGGGAAATGAATGACATTAACAGCTCACATTTATATCGTGCTTTAAGGTTAGCAAATTACTTCTGTCACCACAACCCTGAAAAGGAGGTAATACAAGAATTATAATTCCCATTTTACAAATGATGAAAGGGATGCCACTGAAGTAAAAGGGATTTGGAAATATTGATAAATGCTCATTCAAGGTTGGGTAATAGTAGCTTACTTTATTATTATTATTATTATTATTAGTAGTAGTAGTAGTAGCTTAAGGGGGTAGTACTTTATTATTATTATCAGTAGGTAGTAGTAATAACTAGTATTTGATTATTCATATTTCCTCTAAGGGTTTTGTTTTTCTTTTCTTTTTTAATTGGGGAAGGTGGGAGAGTAAAGTGATTTTTGTTCACTGAAAAACAATTAAATTAAAATTTTTTAAACAGCTAGGACTTATATAGTGCTTTAAAGTTTGCAAAGCACTTTATTTGCATTGTTTTCCTCATTTGATCCTCACAACACTATATATCCTCACAGCACTATATAAATGTGAGTTGTTAATGTCATTCATTTCCCACAACTGATGAGATTTTGGCCCCACAAAATTAGACAGATCGCTGGCCGTGGTGCTGACACTGCCAAGTGTCAACAACTCTGGAAGGTAAAGTGCTGTTTTCGACTTAGCTATCTTATTTTATCCACAGATAAGGACACTAAGACAAGGAGAGGTTAACTGATTTGCCCAGGGTCACACAGATAGGAAATGTCTGAGATTTAAGATTTAAACACAGATCTTCATGATTTCAAGACCAGTATTCTCTCTACTATGCCACATAGCATTTGAAATCATCTGTTACATAAAATGCAGTATCTTCTTTCTCTGAAGAAACTAATTTACCAATATATTATTCCATCTTAACTTTTTTTTTCTGTAAGCTTTTCATGTTTCCTAGGATTGATGTGAGATCCAATGGAATGTAGGCTTCCTGAGGGCAAGAACTGTTTCATTTTGATCTCCACTACAAAACTCAGTGTGTGGTACATAGTAGATGATCAATCATGCTTGTGGATTTTATTGTTTGTCTTAATACCTGAAGCACTTAACAGCTTCATTCAATGGGGCATGTTACTAATTTTGGTGACATCCTTCAGGAAATGCCCCCTTGTTCACTAAAGGTAAAAATAGACTGATTTGTTCTATTCCAAACTTTAATACCCCCCAAAACCAGATAATTCAATAGGCCCTCTGATCCATGCATCAGATTTATTATTAGTTTGCATGATAAGGAGTAAATTTATAATAAAGAAGAGCAAATGATCTGGCCATGGTTTGACAGTGAGGGATGACAGGTGGAAGCCAGAATACCCTAATGGCAACAGGGGTACATAAGTGGCACAGTGGGTAGAATGCCAGGCCTGGAGTCAGGAAGACCTGAATTCAAATTCAGCTTCAGACATTTAATAGCTGTGTGACCCTGGGCAAGTCACTTCACCCTGTTTGCCTCAGTTTCCTCATCTGTAAAATGATCTGGAGGAGGAAATGGAAAACCACTCCAGTATCTTTGCCAAGAAAACTCCAAAAGTGGCCACAGAGAGTTAAACATGACTGAACAACAAGTCACTGGCAATGTTAGGAGAAAATAAAGAAGGACTCTGGGATGCCAAGTGGACCCCCTAAGGCCAACTATGGTAATACAGGAGCTAATGTTACACAGGATGGACAGACATGGATGGTTTGCCATGTGCCAGATTGGAAGGCAATTTCTAAATCAATGAGATAACATCTACTTGAGGTTTTGAGGGTTTTTTGTCTTTTTCGAGGAAGACTGGGGAATTGGGATTAAGTGACTTACCCAAGGCCACACAACTAGTAAGTGTTAAGTGTTTGAGGCCAGATTTGAACTCAGGTCCTCCTAATTCCAGTGCTGGTGCTCTATTCGCTGTTGCCCCAGGTTCTGAGTGTTTTCTTTCTGTGCTTTAAATAAATCAGTATTTGTGTCTTCATTTGTCATTCGTAATGGGCATCCTTGGCTCTGGTGACTTTGCTTATAAAGATGACTCCAGAATCTATGTCTCTACTCCTGACCTCTATTCTAAGCTCCAGGTTTGCATCTACAAGTGCTTGTGGAACATCCTCAGCATGAACATCCTTTTCTCTGGTACCTAAAATTCAACATGTCCAAACCACCATTTTTCTCAGTGGTCTCGTCAGTTACTTAGTTCTGCAGACTCAGATCCCTGATATCACCTGCCACTTCTGTCTTTCCTTCACTTCTCATATCTAATCAGTGACCAAGGTCCATGGATTCCATCTCTGGGAAAATCTTTTATGTATGTGTGCCATTCCTCTCACCCAATGCTGACTGCCACCATCTGAGGACGGCTTCTAAGTAACACCTGTTTGTACTCCTGCAGTTCATAACAGGTCTTCCTCCCTTCATTCTTTACCCTTGGGATGGTCGTATGTTTCTTCTGCTTAGAAACCTTCAGTCACTCTCTATTGCCTTACTAAATCAAGTCTAGATTCTTTTGCCTGACATTCAAGATCCTCTACAACCTAATGTCCATCTTACCTCTCCACATTTATCTTAGTGTCAAACTGAACTACTTGGTGCTCTCCTAGTCACATGAATTTGTTCATGGTATTCTAGGGAAGTAGATAGAGGGGCCTGGGGATAGGAAGACCTGAGTTCAAATCTCACCTCAGACTAGTCATTTAACCTCTGTCTGCCTCAGTTTTCTCAACTGTAAAATGGGTATAACAATAGCACCTACCTCTCAGGGTTGTTGTGAGTATAAAATGAGATAATATTAGTAAATTGCTTAGCACAGTGGGTATTATATATTATATACAAACCATCCATGTCTGTCCATCCTGTGTAGTAGGTATTATATAAATGCTAGTTAGGATTATGATGATGATATTATTATCATCGTCATTATTCACTTCAATTTCTCCTTGAAATCGGATTCCTCCATCACGTTATAACATCTTCCCTCATGGACTTCACATGGCACTTTTCTTGTATTTCCCTGGAATGCTATCGTGTTTTCCTTTGGGTTATATATATTTATATTACAGTGCTCTGCACACCATTGTTGTCTAGTCAATATTTGCTAGTTTTATTTAAGTACTTGATACTGTAACTTGTGATTTCAAATGATAAATTTGACTTAAATATAATAATGCTTATTATTTCTTTATTTATAGTTTTAAAATATGATAATATTTATTATTTATATGTTTAGTAAGTAAATGACGAATCTGTAGACTAAAATTTTGTGTGATGATTAGATGAATGGACTACTTATCAGATTTTATTTTTATTTTCTGACATATAGCTAAATTCTTTATACTTTAAAGCATCAAAATATTATATAATTTAAATGAGTTTTTTTTTTCAAAATCAGACAAGTTCCACTTTTGCTGTTAATAACAACTCTGGCAACACTTTTAAAAATGAAATATTTTCTTATATTTTGACAAATAAGATACTAGAAGTTCCCAAGAGGTAAAACGACAACTCTTCTAGTCAATTGCAAAAGACTAATTGAAAAATCTACTGTCTTCAGCTCCAGCCCTAAGTAAAAAATGTACTGACATCTAATCTACATTTCAGCTCTCAGTTCTCCCTACAGACTGTGTTGAGGGAATGGAGTATCTTTTGTCCCTTTTTGTAACCCAGATGCTTAGCACAGTCCTTGGCACATAGTAGGTGCTTGATGACAGTTTATTGACATATTGATTAAACTTATGAAATTATCCATATGCCCACTTCCTACAATGATGAGGGACATCTTTTTATTGTTGTTGTTTTAAACTCCTGAGAAAATCTGTCAAATCTTATTGCAATGATGAAGTAGACTTCAACAATGGGCAATTTTCATCTATTTGATGACCAACTATTTGAACTATTTTAAGCAACTATTTGAGGGGCAGCTAGGAGGGCACCATAGCTCATAGAATGAACATCCAGGAGTCAGGAAGACTCATCTTCCTGAATTCAAATCTGGCCTCAGACACTTACTAGCTGTATGACCTTGGACAAGTCAACTAACTCTGCCTCAGTTTCCTCATCTGTAAAATGAGTTGGAGAAGGAAATGGCAAATACTCCAGTATCTTCATCAAGAAAACCCTAAATGGGGTCTTAAAGAGTTGGACATGACTAAAAAAACAACTGAACAACAACAAAAACTAACTATTTGAGTTATTTTATCTATATTTCCCTTTGCTTCTGCCAGGCTAGTTAACAGCAAGGGGCTTATCAACACAATAGGCACTTTCTCAGGTTTTACTATATTAAAATAACAAAGATTCTTATCTTTACCAGGCAGACCCCACTTCAGATGCAGAACATCCTTTCTTCCTCTGTTTTCTGGATGTCTTGTAGAGGCTGGGCTGTTGTGATCAGGCACTTTGTGCCCAGCAGCATAAATAACCCTTTGTAAAATACTCACATGCCTCATCACTCAAGAATTTTGATGAATACATTTTTATACAGCTGGTGAGAAAAAGGACTCTAAGCATTCAAAGAAACTGCTTTGTCAGCTCAAAATATTTTTAAAACTGATTCAGAAGGAGGAGGGGAGAGGACAGCAGAATATCATCTTTTGGCAAAAGTTAATTTTATTTCAAGGGTATCTGGCCAAGGTACCTTGGTGTGTGTTGATTTGTTCTGGATCTTTGTTAGCTTTCTTTAGCTGGATAGGGAATTGCATTGTTTTTTTAAAAACTTCCTAAGTCTATATAAGCAGAGCTGGACAGTGGAAAAAACACCTTCTCTGGAGCTAGAGAAATGGTTTTAAAATCCTGCCTCTGCCTCCGTCTATGTGTCATTGGATTTCACTGAGACTCAGTCCCTTTTTCTTTAAACTGTCAGGGTTGTACTACACGGCTCCTGAGGTCATTCCCACCTCTAAATCTATACTCCTGTGAATGTGTCCAAGTAAACTGACCTCCCTGGGCTTCAGTTTCCTCATTTGTAAAATAAAGGGCTTGTACCAGATATGGCCTTTCCAGTTCTAGAGCTCTGATCCCATTCCATGAACAATTCTTAGACAGTGATGGGGATACAGTATGAGAGGCTGTGTTGTTGAATGGAAAAGGTATGGACTTGGAGTGAGTGAAATGGGTTTGAATCCCAGGGTTCTGACACTTAGTTGGTATATAAAGATGGGAAAATTTAGAAGGATACTTTGCATATAATCAAGCTTCCCATAAAAGCAATATTGGAGAAGAGAGCACTGAAGAAAGGAGAGGATTACCACTCAGAACGAATAGGATGATGAGAATGAAGATCTTTTCAACTCTCATTTTTCATCTTTTCCCTTCCAAGGAGAATGATCTTTGTACTAGAAAGAATTGGAGGTAAATGAGCTAATAGAGAATTGATAACCAGAATAAGTAGGGAGACAGTAAGATAGTGCCTGGTTGTTCTTCCCAAGTTCATATCACCAGTCCCAAATGAAGAACATCTTAGGGTATCAAAAGAAAGGGGAGACAGGGTTGTTGAGACACTGTCAATTCAAAGAGAATGGGAAAGGAACCATGGTTTGGGGGAAGGGCAGAGGTCCCCATTTTTAGAAAAGTGAAGAGAATGGAGCCTATATTGGCTAGTTTTGCTTGGTTTCAGGAAATTAGGTGGAGCAGTAGACAGAGTGCCAGGCCTAGAATCAGGAAGACTCTTATCAAATCCAGCCACAAATACTTACTAGCTGTGTGACCCTGGACAAGTCACTTAACCTCTGCTTGCCTCAGGTTCCTCAACTGTAAAATGAGGATATTAATAGGGTTATTATCCCAGGGTTGTTGTGAAGATCAAATGAGATCATGTATATAAATTGATTAGTTATCATAGTTTCTGGTACATGATAGCTAATTAATAAATGTTTATTTCCTTTCTGGCAAAATTCTGGTACATATTTTTCACTGGCAGCATATTTCACTGTGTGGCACAGTAGAGAGAGTGCTGAACATGGGGTCAAGAAGAGATGTGTTCAAATCCACCTGTGGTCATGGATTCTTAAATGATCCAAACTAGGGCTTCTTAATATGGGCTCCATAATTTGATTCTGTTTGGTTTTTTAAAAAAAATTTGAGAACTGTATTTCAATATAGTTAATTTCCTTTGTAATCCTATGTATTTAAAAGCATTATTTTAAGAAGTGTTCTATAGGCTTTGCCAGACTGATGAAAAAGTAATTTGGAATTGAAAAAGCCATTTGGAATTATTCCCAAAGAGTTATAAAACGGTGTATATTTTTTGATCCATCAACACCACTGATAGGTCTGTTTCCCAAGGTGATTATGGAAAAAGGAAAATAACTTATATGTTCTAAAATATTTATAGCAGCTTTCTTTGTGGTGACAAAAAATTGGAAATGGAGGGGATGGTTGGGGAATGGCTGAACAAGTTGTGGCACATGATTGGGATGGAATATTATTGTGTTGTAAGAAATGATGAGCAGAATGCTTTCAGAAAAACCTGGAAGACTTATATGAATTGATGTCGAGTGAAATGAGCAGAACCAAGAGAATGTTGTATATAGTAACAATAATATTGTTCCAAGAATAGCTGTGAATGACTAAGCTACTCTGCATAATATGATCTTTCAAATGAACTATGACGGGCTTATGAAGAAAGATGCTATCCACCTCCAGAGAAAGAAATGACATATGGAAGTATGTATTATTTGGTTTCTCTCTCTGTCTCTCTCTCTGTCTCTGTCTCTGTCTCTGTCTCTGTCTCTCTGTCTCTCTCTCTCTCTCTGTCTCTCTGTCTCTCTCTCTCTCTCTCTCTCTGTCTCTCTCTCTCTCTGTCTCTCTCTCTCTCTGTCTCTCTCT
>NW_027185854.1:465316-472300 GCF_028583685.1 Petaurus breviceps papuanus
TCTCTCTCTCTCTCTGTCTCTCTCTCTCTCTGTCTCTCTCTCTCTCTCTGTCTCTCTCTCTCTCTCTCTGTCTCTCTCTCTCTCTCTCTCTGTCTCTCAGACACACACACAAAATGTTGGTCTTCTCTAATGTGGGGTTGGGAGGAAAAGAGGGAGACAACTCAGAATTTTAAATGTAAAATTTTTTTAAAATAAAGATTTTTTTAGAAGTCTGTGACCAAATAGCAGACAGGGTAAGAAACCCTGCTTTCAGGCTTTTCTCCTAAATTATAGGCAGGTTTGACACACTGCCCTATTATTAAAGGGAAGGGAAGCTGTTAATTGGGTAGCTAGTTGGTGAAGTGAACAGAGCACCAGACCTGGGATCAGCAAGACTCATTTTCATGAATTTAAATCTGGACTCAGATTTAAACTAACTGTGTGACCCTGGGCAAGTCACTTAACCTTGTTTGCTTCAGCTCCTCATCTGTAAAATGAGCTGGAGAAGGAAAAGACAAACCGCTCTTTGCCCAGAAAACCCCAAATGGGGTCACAAAGAATCAGACATGACTGAAATGACACAAGCTGTTACCTAACAATATTTCACCTGGGACAAATGGGTACTCACCATGGACCAGTGTCAAACTCAAATAGAAACAAATCCCTGAAGTCATTTTGACTTAGGGGACCACAAATTAGCACCATCAATGTTGTATTGTATTTTCATTGATTTTGCTAAACATTTCGCAGTTACATTTTAATCTGTTCCTGCCGCACTTTGGAGTAATGCTGCAAGCTTATGGCCGTTATATTCAAAGTAACAACTCAGAGTTTGACACCTCTGAGACTATCCAGAGATTTTTACCTTGCTGAAAGGGCTGCAATACAAGTTGGCAGACACAGCCAAAGATGGAAACTGGCAAGAGAAGAACAGTGCTGTTGATGGATGAAGCCATTGGCTGCCTTAGGTAGGGAGGCCCAGAAACACCCTCAGGAAAGTGCTGTCCAGGCCCTGTGGCTTTACCACCCTGATGCAAATACATGACTGACCCATCTCATTGTGGCTCTGATTAAAGGGATAACAAATGAAAAGGGAAGGTGTAATTGAGAAGAGCTAATGGGGCTTTATCAAGATTAGGGTGTGTCACACTGACTGCATTTTCTATTTCTGACAGGTTTTCTAGACTTGTGGATCAGGTGGATTCTGTAGATGTATAGATTAACCTGGTTTCCAACAAACCATCTGGCAAAGGTTCCCCTGCTATTCTTGTGGACAAGATGGAGAGATGTGGTCCAGATAACAGGTTTTACAACTAGGTAGATTTAGAAATTATTTTAAATATTAGACCAGAAGAGGAGTCATTAATGATTTTATGTCTGCTTGGCAGATCTTTAGGGTAGTAACCCAGTAATTATTGATAGCCCTATACTCACTGAACATTGTTGTCATGATTTGGATAAAGGCAGAGATAGACTGCTTTTCACATTTACAGATAACACAAAACAAGACACACAGTTAACGTATTGGGTAAGTGAGAATCCAAAGACCCTGACAGGCTAGAATGTTAGAATTAAACTCAGAAGATGAAATTCAATAGGGCTAAACATAAACCATTTCAATTAGATTCAAAATAGCCACCTCACAAGTACAAAATGGGGCAGACAAGACTAGATATACATTCATTTGAAAAGAATCTGGGGGTTTCAGTGGACTGCAGGTTCAATAGAAGGTAAGAGTAGTATATGGAAAATAAGCTAATGCAATTATTAATTAATGCAACAAATATCAGAACACATGAATTTTCATTTTAATTTTTTTTTGCTACTTGTATCTTCAATGCTTGGTTCAATGCCTAGAACATAGTAAGCACTTAATACATGTTTGTTAATTGACTGATAAAGTACATCTGTACTGTTATTTCCAGTGATGGAGGCAAATTTTTAGGAAGAACATTGACAAAGTGGATCATTGAAGAGAGGTGACCAGGATGGAAAGAGGACACAAGCTCACAATATTCAATTCAACTCAGCATGCATCTATTAAGCATTTACTACATGTCAGGCACTGTACTCTGCACTGGGGATATAGTAACAAAAATTAGACACATCTTGGTCTCAAGGAACTTTTGTTATTCAGTCATTTTTCAGTCATGAGGCCCATTTGGATGACCCCATTTGGGGTTTTCTTGGCAAAGATACTGAAATCGTTTGCCATTTCCTTCTCCAGCTCATTTTACATATGAGGAAACTGAGGCCAGAAGGGTTAAGTGACTTGCCCAGGGTCACACAGCCAGTAAGTGTTTTAGGCTGGATTGAACTCATAAAGATGAGTCTACTCTATTAAAAGCCCAGTGCTCTATCCACCACGTTACCTAGCTGCTTACTTGCCATATGAGGATTGGTTGAAATATCTGGATAAGCTTCCTCTTCAGAAGCAGGCATGCTGAGGTAATATGAGAGCCTTCATCAAGTATTTGAAAGGCTGTTATGTGGGAGGGAGATTCAATCTGTTTTACTCTGTCCCAGAGGATATAACTAGAAGCATTGGGTGAAAATTATAGAGAGGCAGATTTTGACTGAATATGAGGAAAAATCTCAACAATTAGAGAGCTGTCCAACAATGGGATGGAGTGCCTGCCTTTGCGAGTATCACTGAAGTTTTTCAAGTTGGGGTTGGGATTCATGCTTTGGGTTGTTCTAGGCAGTCTGGAAATCTCCCTCCAATTTAGGGATTTTATTATTTTATGAATATAGAATAAACATTATCAGTGAAAAAGAAGTAGCTCATCATCAATGACCACCTTGTCAGTAACCTGTGATTGATCATATGAATCAATCGCTACCACACCAATGATTGATGGCAAATAAGAATGTCTCTGGCCTGGACAAGGCAGTAATTGTTTGCTACAGTGACTGTACTGCCTGTAACATGTCTGACACATTTTGAGCTCTGATCTTGTCTCACAGAAAATGCTTCTCTTAAATGTAGATTGAGTCCTTCAGTAGTTCTCTTTTGCCTATAGGATGAGGTTTGATCCCTTAAAACTTTTCATGGTTCCACCTTTCTGACTTTATTTTCCATTACTCTCCTTAGGCACCATGTACGCTAACAAAATTTGACGATTCACCATTCCCTAAATGCTCCACATGCCTTTTTGCCTGCTTCTGTGCCTTTATCCACATTATCCTCTCCACCTAGAAAGCCTCCAATGGCTACCTGCCCACTCTTACCCATGCTTCAAGGCCCACATCAAACACTATCCCTTTCCATGAAGTCAAGTCATGATTCTCCTCAAATGGATATGATCTCTAATCCCCATCATATGTTGTACACACCTCTGTTATGACACTAATATTAATTTGTTTTCTACTAGAATCACCTGTGTGGATGTCTTATGCCTACTCCCTCCCCTACTAGATTTAGATTCTGCACACATATGGTATTTAATAGGTGCTTGTTGAATTGCATGGAATAATCTCAAGAACTGAGAGCAGTATGGTAGATATTTTGGGGCAAAGCATAGGATCCTGCCCTGAACCTCTTATATTACATTATCTACTCCACCACCCTATGCAGCCCAAAGCATTAATCACTTTGTATCATAAATAGAGTCAAACTCCATCATCCTTAGTTAGAAAAAATATGACCAAACATTTATTTTGACATTTTATCAAAAGCAAAACTCCACATATAAAGGACTCTAGCACCAATTTTGTGTTCATTGAGTAGATTCTGGTTTTTCCATCCAGCTGTTGACCAGGCTAACCTATTTAGCTTATGAAACATCACAAGATCACAGCTTAGACCTATGTGATCAAAAACCAATTTCTCTTTTCACTAGCATGAAAAAAAATTAGTTTCCAAGTTCTGGTAAAAAAAATCAATAATAGGTTGTTTTTTCTTATTATTTTCTCTGTACTTACTCTTTGTCATGCAGTGTTCAAATGTGGATCAGTTTCCCCCTCAACTATAACTGGTGCAGGTTGCTAGTTATTGTACAATAACTCGTAGTGGGGTGGGGGTGATAGAGCTATAGATTTTTTCTCTAAAATCTGTGCTAAGCACTTTGTGAACTATAGTACACAAGATCAAAAGGAAAAGGTAAAATATGTATATACGCACAATGTGTTCACTGGAGTATTGGCCACCTTCCAGGGCCTCAGTTTTCTCTTAAATGTTTTAACAGTTTTCTGTTAAATGGCAGAGTTGGATGAGGATAATGCCTGCTGTGCCTTCCAGTGCTAATTTTCTATGAACTTATCTACTTGTTGATATGTTATTAGTTAAAAGTGTGTTCTAAAGTTGATGCCCATTGATTGGGGAATGGCTAAACAAATTGTGGCACATGAATGGAATGGAAATGATGAGTGTGATGAATACAGAGAAAATAGAAAGATCTATATGAACTGATGCAGAGTGACGTAAATGGAACCAAAAACACAATATATACAGTGACCACAGCAATGCAAATGGAAAGAATGACAGCACACCCAAAAAATCAAGGGTAAATGCAACAAAATTTTAAAGAGCAAGAAGGACTCTAGTGAAGAGATATGAGAAGACACCCCCAACCTACCCCTTCATGGAGGTGTGGGAGGTCCACAGGTGCTACTCATGGCACAGGTTTTCAGACTTTCAATGCATCCATCAATTGTACTGATTTTTTCCTCCTCTCTTAAAAAAATACTATTTGTTATAGGGGAAAGGTCTATCGGAGGGGGAAGGCAAGGATACTGGTGTTAACTATGATAATGTAAGAAACAGAAAACATAAATAAAAACTTATTTAAAAAAAGCATTTGATGATTCCTGTGTACATTCAAGTACCCCTTCCTCTTCCAAGACTAAGCTGCCTTCAAAGCAGTAGCCTCCTGTTTTTTTCTTTCTTTTCTTTTCTTTTTTTATCTTTTCTTCTGCTCCACTGACTGGTCCCTAAGGCCCAAGTGCAGTATTTTGCATCTAGTGTTCACTTTATAAATATTGATGATTTATTATTGTTATTATAATTGTTATTACTATTATTCTGGACCTGTGATTTCATTGGTATAAGGAATTCCCTGTGTGGAATCTCCCTCCACTAATTCAGACATTCATTTGTCTATATCTTATAGCCATGGAGCACTGAGAAGTGTCTTCCCAAGGTTGCACAGTAGTTTTGTGCCAGAGGAAGAATTTGAACTCAGGTCTTTGTGACTCCAACACTCTATCTACCATGCCATCTCCAGAAAGCATGCTTCTTGGTACATGGAAATTTGTAGCCTAAGCTTTTTACAGTTGCTATTGGAAACAGATCTGTGTTGTTAAAATATAAACTTAGGTGGCTGTGACGCGCAAAAATATCTGAACAAAACCCCACCATTCAGGCTCACTTAGGAATAGTGCAAATCAGTGCAAATCCCAGTGGTAACACCAACAAATTAGAGAGGACTCTGGCAAATGTCATGACTTGAAAATGAGAGGTCATACCATGAAAGGTCAGTGAAGTCTTTAATGAAAGGAAGGGAAGTGGTTTTTACCAGAACTCAGGAAAGCCGTGTAACAGCAGCATAAGTGGCTTGCCCCTCTCTCCAGCAGCTACATAATGAAACCTTAGCCCTGAGTCCTGCAGGGGAAGAAGAGATTGCATATGGGATTTCAGTGATATTTTGAAATACCAAAATGATAAGCTTAGTTTTTACATTTGATTTTTAAAATACTCATGTATGTTATTTTGTAACATTAGCAAGAAAAAAAATGACGCCATGACACAGTAACTTTCCTCCCTATACTGCTACTCTAGGGCAGATCACACATTATGAGGTAGGGAAGCAGGGTCACAACGATGATTTTCATCCCACTGAGGTGTCACATTTCATCAGTTGAGACTCTGCAAGGCATAGAAAGAATTCCAGTCTGAACGTCCCTCCCTATCTTGTTTACCTCCTCATCACATATTTTGCTCAGCAGTATCTAGTCAGTATCTATGCCATCAGTTACATAATTCACACCTCTCCTCCCTCCCTTTTTTTAGGTCTTTGCTTCCCACATTTTTTTTTCCGGTTGGATGCTGTTTATATGGTGCTCCTTGCTGCCTGTTTCCTCCCTCTCTTGGCCATTTCAGTCATCATTCCTGACAGTGGAATGCCCTGAGTGTTCAACATTTCACTTCATAGGTAAGTGACATAGCAAGACAAGGAAGAAGAAAAATTACAAGATCAGAGAGAGACAGAGACAGACCACAGAGAGAGAAAGACAGAGAGAGACTGAGAGACAGAGATAGAGAGGAGAGGGAGAGACACAGAGAGAGGCAGATGAAAAAACCACTAGATGAACAGGGAAGAAATATAAAGAAAGCAATGAAAAGGAAAGCAAATGAATGCATAAGGAGGAATGAAAGCTAGCAAAGGCATGAAAGGCCCAAGACAGGAAGTTAGAAACTAGAGTTTGTGTCAGTCGTCCCTGAGCAGCCTTCCAGGTTTTCACAGAAAGAGCAAGCCCCTGGACTTTCCAAGGCAACTCCAGGCCACGCCTAACTCTGGTAGGAGTTGGTCCAGGAGAACCTGTCTGACTTTCATCTTGAGGTTAGAAGATATACTTATCTAGTAATTTGTGAGGGGCTCAATGGTTATAAATTGATTGAAAGATCCAGCTGGCCTGGTGCAGTCCAGTAGTGCCAGGATTTCGAGAGAATGCTGGCCCCCTGGCCTCGTGCCTCCATCTACTGGACAATTTCCATCCCAACTGAAGGACTTCCTTGCCCTGGAGCCTGTATAGCAAAAATGTCTCGATGGCTCAGGGCTTCGGATTCCAAAAGGAGCTTGGGAACAGATCCGTGGCCAGGTGACAGCAAGTAACTCGAGAGCCAGATTGCTTGGTGCAGTGTGGCTGGGTCTGCCAGTGTGGCAAGGTTCTGAAATAGAGGCCTTAGGGGCTTGTATCTATCTGCAAGGCAATCTGGAAACCCCAAGAAGGAAGGAAAGGCTTACGTTTTATTCAAGTCCTCCTTAAGCTTACTGCACCGCTCCC
>NW_027185854.1:472700-564637 GCF_028583685.1 Petaurus breviceps papuanus
CCCTCTTTCTGTTTCGAACCCCCCATCGGTCCTCTATCTGCCCACTGAGAGCCCCCCATGCTGGCGGCCCACCGTCCTGGTATTACAGGGTTTGGCACCAAACTGCCCCCGGGTGACGAAGGCGATTGGGTCTCTCCCGGGCTCTCCTGCCTCCCTCCCTCCCTCCCGGGCTGCGCTGTGCTCCCATCGGGACTGAGCCGTGGCCGGGGGACCTTGGCCTTTACCTTAATTCGAACGTAGCAGTGGGTTCCCAAGGAGGGGTCGTTCAAGCAAGCTGGGGGGTTCTCCCGCACGAGTCGGTGGAAGGTCTGGCCGGGTCCTCTCCCGATGCTCCACAAAAGTTTCAGCAGGTGAATGGAGGCGCAGAGCCCACAATAGCCATACACCAGGGTCCAAAAAAACAGAGCCCGGAGAGCACCCGTCAGCCGCGCAGTCAGCAGCGGCCAGTAATCCCGGAGCCTCGCCATGGCCATCGGAGGGGCGGCCCCGGGGTCGCCGGCTGCTCGGCCCTGATCCCCGGTGCCCGGACAGGCAGGCGCTGGCAGGCGGGCGCCGGCTCCTCGCACTCCCCCAGCCCAGCTGAGAGCACGACTCGGGGCTGACGGAGGCGAAGCAAGCAGGAAGACTGGCTGCGCCGCGGGGACCTTCCCCCCGCCCCCCGCCCTCCTGCAGAGCCTCAGATGCGGATTCCTAGCTCTAGGGTCCCCGGGAGCCCGGGTGGACCCAGCGCTGTGGTGCCTAGCCTTGGCGTAGCTTCGGAAGGGCTCGTGTGGGCCCCGCCCGCTCCGCGCAGCTACTGGCTACGCTGCCAGCCACGCTAGGGAGAAGGCTTTACCCCGCTAAAAGAAAAACAAACGTTGCTGGCCTTCGTGGTTCATCACATTAGGCGGGGCTTGTCATTAAGAGACTAGACATAAGTTGTGTTATGTGATTGTGATGGAATACCATTGTGCTATACGAAATAAGGAGCAGGATGGTTGCAGAAAAACCTTGGGAAGACTTAAATGAACTGATACAAAGTGAATTGAACAGAACCAGGAGACCGTTGTACACAGTAACTGCAATATTGTACCATGATCAACTGCGAATGACCTAGCTATTCTGAGAAATACAGTGATCCAAGACAATTCTGGAAAATTTAGGATGAAAAATGCCACCCACTTCCAAAGAAAGAACAGATATAATCTGAATGCAGAGCAAAGGATACTTTTTAAACTTTATTTTTCATGGTGTGCTTTTGGGGGGGGGGGGAAGGAAGGGTCTGTTTCCTTTTGCAACATGGCTAATAAAGAAATACGTTTTTAATGACTTCACATGTATAAGCTATTATCAAATTGCTTGCCTACTCAAGGTGGGGGAGGGAGAGAATTTGGAACTCAAAATTTAAAAAAAAATATGTTTAAAATGTTTTACATATAATTGAGAAAAGTAAAATAAAGCTAAAAAAAAATGAGACTAGACACACTGTCTCTGAAGTGGCAGATTCACAAAGAAAGTGAAATCCTTGCAAGCTAGATTGTAAGCTTTTTGGAGGCAGGGACCATATTATACTCTGTCTCCCCGCCTCTAGTGACACTTAGGATGGAAGTTTTAAAATGTACCTTTGGCAGAATGAAAGCCTAGTTAGAACAGCGAAGACAATGTGGAACCCATTCCCACTGGATCACTTAGAAGTCCTCCAGGATACTTTTAATATTTAAGATTAACTCCCACATGGCTGTCTTTCCTAATTCTAAATCAAGATAGAATATTATCACATAGCATAACCATTTCAAATATATGTGTGCATGTATAATATGTGTGTGCATCATCTAAAAGTCCTTTAATGTCTTTCTTTGTTCCCATACTTTCATCAGCAAATGTCTGTCCTTTGACTATTGCTTAGTCCTCTGTAAATGTGCCATAAGGGGCCCATGGAATGTGCTGGGGCCTTCCTCAAGTTCTCTTGATATTACATGAAGTATATTTGCTGTCCATTGTTTATGCTTTCCTCTTGCTATGTAACCAGTCCATCTTTTTATTTTATTTTCTTTAAAGTCAGATATAGAGTGTATATAAAAGAAAGAGCATAAAATGTAATTCTTTTCCTCACGGAATTTACAATCCAGTGTTGAGTAGACAAGATGACATGCATGAAACCACTTGATAAAAATATAAGATAGTAAAGGTAAAACTGTGTTATCCAGATTCTAAGCACTAAAGACCAAGTGGGTCTGGGGAAACACGTGAAATTTGTGGAATAGGCAGAGTTTGACTTTATGATCTCTGACCTCCCCAACCACCAAGTATTCCCTTCCTCAGTGATCTGGATGGAGCAGGAAGTGGTTGTGTAGACCCACCTGCCAGCACTTTGGGGAGGCTACAGGAATAAGAGAGAGGTTCAGTCATTTGGGTGAGTCAGCAAATTTAAGATATTTCATAGAGTGAGAGGAGACTTCGGAAGCCAACATACGTATCTTATGTACTAGGAGACTGATGCCCAAAGAAGCTGTCCAAGATTTAGAACCTGGGTAGGTTCTAAATGAGAGCCAGGATTTGGACTCAGGTCCTTTGTCTCCAAAACTGGCATTTGTTCTACTGTACAATTCAGATATGTGGCAGGAATACTAGAATCCAGACTAAGTACTGGACAGTCAGAGGCCTATCTAGAGACTAGGACAGATCGGTAAGAGACCCAGCTGGTCTGAATTCAAATGCTTATGAATCAATCAATAAATCAATTAACAAACATTTATTAAGCTCTTACTATGTGTCAGGTCATGTATGAGATGCTGGGGATCCAAAGACAGAGCTTTCATTCTATGACAATGCTATTAATATTAATCTACTGAATAAGAATTCACATTTCAGTAGCATTTTAAGGCCCGTGGAGTCTCATCCTCACAGCAACCTTCTGAGGTAGCACAAGTACTATTATTTCCATTTCACACACCAAGAAACAAGTTCACAAAGTGATTTCCCAAATCACAGACAGAGACAGGATTGAAAGACAGGTTCTTAACTCCAAATTAAGTGATCTATCTTTCTACTATCAATATTTATTTCAGCACTTCCATTTCTGATGATGCTCAGTGTTGAGTCCAAAATAGAGGTAAATTCCTGTAGATAGTGAATTCCTCCAGATTCTCTTGTTTACAGAGGATATCATGCTGATTATATCAAATCCTCCAGCACTGCAGGGCCTCTTGAATGCAAGTCATAATGATTCAAGAGTTTAAGACTATCCACATAGGAAAAACCAAGTGAATGAAGAATATTTATTGTCCAGATTGTTATAAGAAGTTGGATGGGTAACCCATAGGGCTGTTCCATCAGTATATTCTTCTTAGACACTGTTAATGGATGATGAATCAGATCCAAGATTGAACAGGAAAAAAGCAAATTGAATTTCCTTTGGAGAAAATATGGTATTTCTAAGCCTCTGTGGAAGGTTTTTTTCTAACCATAGGCAAATTGCCTACTGTCTCATCTAATAGATAACTAAACAAAAAGCTCTAAGAGAATATTAGGAGCTGGAGACTGGCACAGCTGAACTAAGTTAAAGAAAAAATGTAGGTCATGAATAAACTGTGGCACCTTTGTTCTTTGTATGAGATCATGATCATTTATTGAGGGGAGAGTAAAAACCAGGTTCTTGTCTCCGAGAATTGGTTCGATATCTACCAAGCGATGAGTCTGACTCTTACCTTGACTTCCTTTTCTCTTTCCTTAATCCCCTCAACCAACCAAAATGCTCCAAAATATCCTGAAGACTACATGTGGAATTGGTAGGTAACTCCTTGTTTTCCACCAACACCCCCCCCCACAAAAGCCCCTGAAAAGTGAAGGAGCATCTCAAATACAGATATTGCACAAAAGGGGAAACATGGAAGTCATCTTTGGAGAAGCTGCCACACCACCACAATCTGGACGTAGAACTGGAGTACCATAGCATCCCTCCCATAGCTAGTCATCTGCAAAGGATATACTTTAATCAATCTCATTTGGACACATGAAATCTTATTCATGAGTTTTCTTCTTTCCTCCTTTCTATAGTTTATCACGTAAGCACTCATTTGGAAAGAGAAGCTTTTGAATATCCAAATGGAAGAGTTTAAATGGGTGGGAGAAGCTAAGCAAGTCTCACTGTCCAACTTACAATAAATCACCCTCATTCAGATTGTTACAGTAAGTGACCCCCATTCAGCATCTCCATGAAACAAGGACCCATCTTTCTAAAATCAGTGGGTGTTCAGCAATTTTGTGGCTGAAAGTCATAGAATATCATGTTTTTAAAGAACTGAAGTTATGGGTAATTGACCAAAGTGCAGAATGACCATAAGTAGGTTGCAAAATGTCAGCAGTGAAGAATTATGCAGGAGTAGTGTAAACAGTAGCATGAAGGGAGATTTATGCCTGAAAAAGGAGGTAGGCTGGTCATATAGTAAGAGCAATGGATAAACATGTTTCCACTGGAATGCATGCAGTATCAAAGATCTATCTTCCCTATAATCCCATTTTATTAGGTAGATGTCATGTGGAGAATTTTTAAGTGGGGAGAATAGGAAGGCAGGGAAGGCTAGCCTTGAAAGCTACCTTTTCATCTTAGTATATATTTAAAGAAAGTCAAGCAGTTCATAATAGAAATCTACAGTTTCATGCACAATTCTCCATTTGTTCTCCTGTGGGGCTTTGTGCAATTTTGCCTCACTTAAATCCAATTCATACAGAAATCAAGATATCACCCTGAGATGTCATTGGTCCTCTTCAAGAACAAAGGACAAACAGTAACAGCTGAAGATATGCAAATGTATGTTTTCTTTAAAAATCAAAATTAATTTTTACAAAAGAATTTATGTGAGAACAAGGACACAAGTAGCACAAGGATGGGCAGGGAGGGATGAGTTTGCAATCTGCACTATACTGTACAGGATACCAGGCACTATACTAAGCTGTGGGTTTACAAAGAAAGGCAAAAGACAGTCTCTGCTCTCAAGGGGCTCATAATTTAATGGGGGAGGCCACATAAATACACATAGGAACAAACAAGCTACATACAGAATAAAGTGCAAATAATCAAGAGGGAAGGCACCAGAATTAAGAAGAATTGGGAGTCACTTCCTGTAGATGGTGAGATTTTAGCTGGTGCCTGAAAGGAGCCAGGAGGTAGAAATGAGGCAGAAGAACATTCCAGGCATAGGAGACAGAGAAAATGCCCAGTTGGGGGATGGAGTTTCTGGTTCAAGAAATGGCAAAGAAGTCAGTGACACTGATTCACAGAGTATATATATAGTCTTGGGTGGAGGTGGGGGATGGCATAAGATGTGAAAAGACTGGAGGGGAAGAGGAGAGCCAAGTTATGAGTGCCAAATGGAGGGTTTTAAATTTTGTCTTGGAAGTGAATGGGAGTTGCTGGAGTTTATGGAGGGGTAGGAGGGTGGAGGATATCTGTACTTTGAATGATGGATGGACTGGAGTGGGGAGAGACTTATGAAGGAAAACCAACCAGCAAGTTGTTGCAATAATCTAGACATGAGGTGATGCCAAAGGAGAGAAAAGGGCAGATATGAAGATAAAATCAACAAGCCTTGGCAACAGATTGGCTATGGGAGGTGAAGCATAGTAAGAAGTTGAAGATGACACCTAAATTGTGAACCTGGGTGACTGGGAGGTGCCTTTAATAGTAATAAGGAAAGTTAAAGGAAAGCTGTTGAGTTCAGTTTTGGATATGTTGAGTTTAAGATCTAATAGGCAATTGTAGATACAACACTAAAGGTCAGCGGAGAGGTTAAGGACTGGATAAGTAGATTTGAAAATCATCAGCATAGAGATAATCATTGAATGCATGGGAGCTGATGAGATCACTGAATGAAATAGTATAGAGGGGGGAAAAGAAGTCCCAGGATAGAGCCCTGTGGAAAACCCAGTTATGCTGACCTGGATAAGGGTCCAGCAAAGAAGATGGGAGCTGTCTAGCAGGTAGGAAAGAATGTTAGTAACCTACTGGCATGAAAAAGAAGGGAGTATCGAGAGTGACTGACAGTTTTAAAAGCTGCAGGGAGGTCAAGAAAGATCAGGAGAGGCCATTCAATTTGGCAATTAAGAGATCATTAGACCTGGTTGAGCAAAAAATGGACTCCATTTTTTGAGTTGAAATGATTATCAAAGAATTTAAGTCTAGCAACTGAGAACTTTTGTCACTTGTGGCTTTCCTAGAAAAGCCATCGTCTTCAAGCACTGGGAAGTGCAGCAACCACCAAAATCTTGTGTGCAGATTTTTCGAAAGTATATTGTGGTGGTGTTTTTTTTTAAGTAGCCTAGTGTTTGATTAACCCAAAGATCCCAGCTACCGGTGTAAGATTATCTGATGAAAAATGGAAAAGCAGAAATTAGATGTAGACCAGTATTAGACAAAACACAGTCCAAATGGGTACCTGACATAAAGGATGATGTATTAAAAGATCATGGAAAAAATTTACCCGTCAGCTCTATGGAGAGGAGAATTTGTGACACTAGACAGAGATGTTCACAGGAAGGTGGATGGACATTTTTGATTACATAAAATGTAAAAGCTTTTGCACAAACAGAATCAATTCACCTAAATTATAAGAAAAACAGTTAAAGGCAGAAGGTCTTTGTAGCAAGTTTCTCTAATAAGGGGGTCATTTCTTAGATATATAGGGAAATGAATCAAATTTATAAGAATAAGTGCCAGTTTTCAATTTATAAATGGTCAAAGTATATAACTAGGCAATTTTCAGATGGAAGAAATCCAAGCTTTTGGTAGGCATGTGATAAAAAAAAGTTCTGTAAATAGAGAAATGCAAGTTGAGGCAACTCTGAGGTACCACCTATGAGATTTGGCAAAATTGCCCCCAAAATGTAGAATGACAAATGTTAGAGGGGCTGTGAGAAAACAGGCACATTAGTGTACTGCTGGAGGAACTGTAGACTGGTCCAGCCCTTCTTGAAATCAATTTGGAACTATGCTCCAAAAATTGTTAAATTATGTATATCCTTTGACCCAGTAATACCAATGAGGTCTACACACCAAAGAGAGGGAAAGGACCCAAGTGCATGTATGTATGCATATGTGTATGCATGTATGCACACACATACATATACCAGTTCTTTTTGTGGTGACAAAGAATTGGAAACTGAGGAGGATCCTCATTAATTGGGGAATGGCTAAATAATTTATAGTATCTGAATGTTATGGAATACTAATAATTTCTTATAAAGGGACTGATTTCAAGGAAAATTGGTTAAAATCTGTATGAACTGATAGGTGAAGTGAACATAGGATAATTCATACAGTAACATTACTGTAAAGTCTTTGAATGACTTAAAAAATTTTGATCAATGACCAACCATGATGCCAATGCATTCATAATGAAATGCTGCCCACTTCCTGACACCTAATGGACTCAGACTGCACTGAGATTTTTTTTTTTATATGGTCAGTAGGGGAATTGGTTTTGCTTGACTGTACTTTTTTTTTTTTGCCTTTTTGGAGGGCAATTGGGGTTAAGTAACTTGCCCAAGATTACACGGCTAGGTGTGTGTGTGTAGGTGTGTGTGTGTGTGTGTGTATGTGTGGGTGGGTGGGTGTTAAGTTGAGGCCAGAACTGAACTCCCGGGTCCTCCTGACTCCTGGGCTGGCGCTTTACTCACTGCACCACCTAACTGCCCTCGACTGTACTTTTTATAACAGGGGTTTCATTATTTTTTTCTCAGTAGGGAGTGGGAGAAAAAAGATTTTCACCAATTCAAGTTTTTTTTTTAATTACAAAATTGACAAATGCCAATAAAAATGATTTTTTTCTATATGTAATTAACCTAAGATTTTATGAAAAGGTGATTTTCTAAACATTGTTTTTTAAAGTATAAATTAAATTTAACACAGTATTGCCAACACTGTCCTGGTTCTGTAATGCTTGCTTTCTTCTATAGATTTTTTAAAAATTTAATTAATTTTTTTTTCAAAATCACTGGCACTTTCTCCACCCAAAATTGAAGTCTTCCCTTGAAACAGAGAGTCAAACCAAACAAATTCAGGCTTTTCTGAAAACACGTCTTATTCTGCTCCCACACTCCATCCCTAAGCCAAGGTGAGAAGCATGCTCCACCATGGGTCTTCTGGAACTGTGACTGGTTATCGAGCTATCTGGGTAGCTAGGTAGTACAATGGACAGAACATTGGACCTGGAGTCCAGGAAATCTGAGTCCAAATGCAGCCTTAGATACTTACTGTGTGATCCTAGCAAGGCATTTAATCCCTATTTACCTTAGGTCCTCATGTGCAAAATGGGGCCACACCAGACAAGGAAACGGCAAAGCATTCCAGTATCTTTGCCAAGGAAAACTCATGAACAAAGTCCACATGGGTCAGGGTCAGACACGACTGAATAACCAAAAAAAAAAAAATGCTGAAGTGTATGAGTTAAGTCTTTCAAAGTTGCGTTCCTTGCAATACTGTAGTCATTGTACAACCTGTTCTGTCATTTCATTCAGTATCTGTTCATGGCTTCCGTTTTCTCTAAACCCAAATTTAATATTTCTTATGAGCAATATTCCATTAGATTCATATACAAACAGCATCTCATTTAATCCTCACCATAACTCTGGGGCAAAGAGGTGGTGTTCTTATCCCCAACTTATAATTGAGGAAACTGAGGCAGAAGTTTTAAGTGACTTGTTCAGGGTCACGTTGCTAGTGTCTGAGGTAAAATTTGAATTTGGGTCTTCCAGACTCCAGGCCTATTGCTCTAGTCACTTTACCACCTAGTGGGCAGTAATGCTAGGTAAAAGGAAATGACAATTAATTGACTTTAGGGCTTCAAAAACCCACCTTATGCCCACCCTTCCTCCCCTAAATGAAATTAAAAACCAAAATGTTGAGCACACACAATCACACTTCCTTCTATACTCTGGAGTCTTTCCCCATTAGGAAGTGGAGAGCAAACTTCAGCCAGACTCCTCTGGAATCCTGATTGGTCCTTAAGTTGATCCTAGTTCCCAAGTCATTCAGAGTGGTTTGTAACTGTTGTCATTGTGTGAATTGTTCTCCCGGTTCCTTCTGCTTCCACCTGTATTAGTTCATACAAATCTTCTGAGGTTTCCTTGAAACCAATACCTTCATCATTTTGTTCAGGATGACAATCCTTCACATTCATATTCCATAACTTGTTCAGTCTTTCCCCAATTGAGAGGCATGCCCATTTCCAATTTTGCCCTGCAATGAAAAGCTCCTATTTTTCTATTTCCTTGGCTGGAACTTGTTTTGATTAGGACTTAAGTCTTCCTTAACCTACTGTTTCTCCAATTCCCTCTTCTTCCCTTTATTTCCCTGTTGAATGACATGTATTTTTGTACCCAACCCTAGTATATTCTTTCCTTTGACCAGTTCGGATGAGTGAGGTTCAAATCCATCAACGTTTATGAAAAGCCTATGCGCCAGGTATTGTTAAGTGCTGGCAGCTCCCCATTTTTCTAAATCTCCCTTTCCCTTCCAACCCCTTTTCCCTTAATGGATTTTTTCTTTATTCTTCCAAGATCAAGACATAACAAAACTACTCCCAGGCTTTTTGATGCCCTCTATAACCCTCCTAACAGGATGATAGGATTGGCTTCTATTTGGTCTATTTCAATTTTCAAGGAGTTTGCTGCTTGGGTTTTTGAACTTCCTTCTAGGAGTTCTGAACACGTAACTTCTAGCTAACGGCAGGAAAAAACGCATTTCTCTTAAATGACCCAGGCATCTTAATCGGATCCTCACACCTACCCTGAGAAAATCAGTAAAGAAATATAGAACGTTTGGATGTTGGAACGGTGGACCCAAAAAAAGGGTGTTGGACATCACATATGAACTTTTCTTGAAAATTTCCACACTATACCCTCCTCCTTTAGAGCCACTGTCTACACACCCTTTAATGAAAAAAAGCTTTTCCCCTCAAAGAACACTCCTTTATCTATAGGCTTATAAGGAAAGGTTATTCTCTGCAACTGGGTGGACATCAAGCCTGTTCTTTGCCCACCTTCCTCCTCCCCATTTCCCATAGGTTTGAATCTTGCTAATAAAATTACTGTCAGATTAGTATAGGACAAATACTAAGGGCTACTTTTATATTCATAACCCACCTATCTGAAAACTGATGAATCACAATGATATGCTTTC
The DNA here is from genome assembly GCF_028583685.1 of Petaurus breviceps papuanus. Taxonomy (NCBI): domain Eukaryota; kingdom Metazoa; phylum Chordata; class Mammalia; order Diprotodontia; family Petauridae; genus Petaurus; species Petaurus breviceps. The sequence goes on from NW_027185854.1 coordinate 482,857, forward strand.
CTAGAGCCTGGAACCTATAGGTGTTTAATACTTGACTTGAGAACCTGGAGAAAGAGCCCAATATTGGAAGGTCCCCATCCCATTTCATCATAATGTATCAAGACATAGTAATCAATGGGACTTGCACTCATAAAACATGCAAAGAAAAAGAGAACTGTCAAGATCGCATTAACATCTGAAGTATGTGTGTATATACAGATTAGCTCTATAAACATACTGTACAATAAAGGAATCTTGTTTTGCAATATTTGAATTCTTGAACGTTTATTGAGACCAAAACAGTGAACAGAAAAACTCCTTAATCGTTTACGCATGGCTTTTTAGGAACATGTCCAACATACTTCACATTATACAACCAGGAAGCTACTTATGACCCCAGTAATTTTTTTTTTATTATGCAGAACTAGGGGCTGTCCTCTGGTGCACAGCTACAACTCCTAATTATGTTAATAACACCTTTACTCCTATGTTCCACATTTGCATCAATTACATTGTGCCTCCACTACAAAAGGAAAGCCGTTCAAGTGATTATAGGCTTTGGGTAACATGTAAATTCTTCATTAAGGCCTCAGTGACATCTTGGGCTCCCTCATGTACATGGGGAGGTGGCCCTGGGTTCTTGAAAGCTATTTAAGGAGAATAAACTCTGGTACAACAGACCAGGCTAACAACACTTTTTAAGTGTGGATTATTGGTTAAACGAAGATCAGCCTAATGAAATTCAGGGAGGTTCATAACCAGGGTATTGGACCTCATGGACCACTGACCCTCAAGCATTCTAGGGAAGGAGGATCCAGAAAGAGAACATCAGATTCTTGTACCGAAGTATAGCTGTGTGTACTGATAGGGGTATACAGATGTATCTATGTTCAAAAAACATTAGGAAATGGCAGTAAAAACAGGGCAGTTATAAAGTCTTTGTATGACTTCAAACTTTGGTTAACTTTAGATATACATGGTAGAAGTGCACTGGTAAACACTAGAAAAGGTAAATTCTCCAATTTATGAAAGAGTGTTAACTGTGGGTTAACTTGTTTTTCTTACTTGTGGATTATTTTATATAATAGTTTTGACTGCAGGTTATTTTTATGTAATTAATTTTCTTAAAACTTAAGTCATTACTGAGTAGAAACTAAATTGGCCTAAAAAATGTGTCCAGTTTTACTGAAGGTTAAAAACCCCAAGCTATATGGTTCTAATCCTTGTATTTCAGCTCCTATCATGTGGATATCTCAAGTCATTAAACTTTAAGGTGGAAAAGGACTTTCTACCTGGTACTTGGCTAAGAGAAAAGAAATTTAGAGAGTTCAGAGTTTTTAATGTTAAATGATAATATCTAATTTTATATAGTGCTTACTATGTGCCAGGCACTGTGCACAGTAAGTGCTTTATAGATCTGATCTTATTAGATTGTCCCCATATTTCAAAATGAAAAAACAAGTGGGGGTGGGGCAGAAGCACTACCCAAGTTTTACTGCATGGGCAACAGAGGGTCTTCTGGACTACCAGAATGACAAAAGCAGGCTGGCTTAATTCCTGCTTTTAGAAAATAATTAGGAAAGGGGCGGCTAGGTGGCACAGCGAATAGAGCACTGGCCCTGGAGTCAGGAGGACCTGAGTTTAAATCTGGCCCCAGATACTTAACATAAAACTAGCCGTGTGATCTTGGGCAAGTCACTTAACCCCAATTGCCCTACCATTCCCCCTCCAAAAAGAAAAAAAAAAAGCCATCTAGTTTGCTAGAGTCCAGACAATTCATCTTAAAGCGCTGTGTGGTTGAGCCAGGCCCAAGGGTGTCGCAGACAACTCCAAAAGGAAGCATTCTGTCCACGTTTAAAGGGCTACAACCACAAAACTCAGAAAGTAGTGCTCTCAGTTTGGGATGGGGATGGGGAACTTCCAGCCGAGGCATCAAACCTTACAGAACAAATTCCCTTAATAAAAACATCTGTTCAGTAAAAGCTGAACTCGGTCAGGAGGCTGCATTCAAGGATCTAGAACGTCACATGGGGCCCCCCCCCAATTTAGGAGAATGCCTTACAGGAACCCACAGACCGAATCCTTTGTTAAGGTTGAGTGCTCATTCTCAAAGGCAAATGCTTGATTAAAAAAAAAAAAAAGGTAAAAACTAGACAGAAACTTGAGGGTTCAAAGTCTTTTAAATTGTTCTGGAATATTCCTATAGAGGCTTCCTGATACTTCCCCAGACTCAGTAAGCACCCTTAATTAGACAATCAGGATTACAAAATCATGAAATTCCTTGTAAATATCACTCATATAAAAATACCAGGAATATAAAAGAAACCAGATGTTAAAGAAAAGAGTTAAAAAATATTCATAGTCATCCTGAATCAGAACCCAATGTAACTGATAACTGGGGTGTAAAAGACCTGCTTTCACTCCCGGCATGGGCTTTAATGTTAAAGTTGGCTCCCTCCCTTCAGGCCCAGGGCTTAATCAAATGGACCAACCAATGACTAATTAATTCAGTGTCAAACTCAATCAAAGTTTTCTTCAAAGATCATCATGATGTCACTTTGCAGATTCATATCAATGGTGCTGGTCATCTGAGGAAAGAGAAACAGAACAGATACTGAGAACTAAGATGGAAACATCCTTGTGGCACAAGAAAACCTAGGCCCATTCAGGGCCTGATAAAACTTCAGTCTTCTCCATTTTACCAGAAGCAGCTTGTGACTGCAACCTTGATTGTCTGAGCAGCTCAGACACTGGATTGAATCTTTACCCCCCTTTGCACATAGGAAGAAAGCACTATTAATTTTAATACAAGTGGGTTTTATAAAGATCAGGGGCTTGTTCTGCTAAGAAGACATTCTAAGAAAGCATCTGATAAATCAAGATTCCTCGTTGAGTTGAGACTCGTGCAGGTGGTAGGGAGCACTGTCCTGTACGACTGTTCTATATATGAGGTTATGAAAACATCCCCTAAGTGATGCAGAGGTAAGACTTCCAAACATCTGAAAGAGCACCAGACCTTCAAGTCTGAAAACATCCATCCACCCAAAAACCCAGAAGAACAACTTCAATGGTCTCTAAATAGTCAAGAAAACAGCTAATGGACACTGGGACCACAAGCAAACTTGCCCTCTCACTGGCTGGAAGTGACTACTAATGAAGCTGCTTTGTTTTAAGGAAAAAAAAAAAAAGGCTAGAAAAGGAATAAAGAAAAGAGAGCAACCAGGCAGGAATAAGGCTGCCTTCCTCCTCAGCAGAGAGGACGGAGCTGCCCCGAGCAGGGCACATGCTCTGGCTAGGCCAGGGGCTCCTGAACTTCTCCCATTCCCCCCCCTTCTGGAGACTCAGCCCCAAAATGTTCCTTTTCAAGGGTCACCCAATGCTTCCCCAAGGTCAAACCCCTGCGTGTGAAGGCTCACATGTCCTCTCTAAATGTTCTGGATGCCTCGGCTAACTGTCACGTCATTATACTGCAATTTGCTGAGGTAACTGATGAAACCAACAGAAAGCTCACTAGTCCCCACCCTGTGCAGACAGCAGTGGTGGCGAGGAGGGGGCCCAGAACCTCTCTGTGGACCATCTGTCCTGCTTTAACTTGGCTACGTTGGCACAATTCCTGAGAGTCCTTGGTCAAATGACCAAGCAGCTGACATGCAAAGGCACCAAAATCTTGTTTTGCCAGAAATGAAACCAGGGGAAAAACAAAGGAGAAAACGGACAGAAGAGAACAAAGCGTTGCTGGTTCTGCCTGGGAAGGCAGCCATGGGTGAGCACATTTCCATACACATAAGAATAAGCTCAGCCACTCTCACACAGAAAGAAAAGTGGGAGCCAGGTGAGGCAGAGAATACAGAGTGTAACCTTGGCCTGAACCTGAGGAAACTGCGGCCCAAGGTGAGCCCTGGGGCCTCCTGCCTTTATCTCAGGGGATGCTGCAAGTTTTGTGGCACAGTCCACATGGGCTGGAATGAATGAATAAACCCAAGCTTTACTTACGGCTTCCCTTCTTCTTCTCTCCTGCTCTTGCTTTCTTGCCAAGTTACGATCTTCAATACGATCTTCTGGAACTTCCAGTGGCACTTGATGTGTTTTTGGTATTTCAGTATGACACTCATCTTGAATTTTATTTGCACTCTTGTCAACGTCCCTTTAAAAATCACATTTTTGTTTCATCAGAAAATAGTAAAATCTATGCAGGGGCTTTATTACCTGGCTAATATTTTTAAAGCCTATAAAAGATCTACTAGGCTGTTTTACTTTAAGATATAGGGTATTATTTTGAAAACAACACTAAAATCACAGCAACTTCTGTAAAAAAAAAAAAAGGTTAAGCTTTGTGGGGGTGCGTGTGTGCACACAGCTCCACTGTATTCTGTTCTGCAGAAAAAGCTCTATGGACATAACAGAGAGCTTGGGAACGGAAGCACATGGAAAGACAGTCCCCGAATAAGATTCATGGGTCATCCTAACAGCAAATTGAAGTGTTGACATTACATCCATCACTGCAGAGCTTACATGATTCATACTGACAAAGTGGATACAAGGGGAGAATAATGCTTTATACAAAAGTGGGGCTCTCTTGGCTCCACCCAAGTCTACTGATTCCAAATGAGAAAGGCCAGGTCAGAGGCAGGTCTACAGAGGGCTACACAGGAGTTACTGAAAATTCTGAGGTCAGTCTGTGTGCCTGCGAATCACTGCCACAAATTGGCCCATGTGCTATTATTAATTCAAGCCCCATTCGGCCTTGGCATAGGCCCCTGACTTCCTTAAGATTGAACTTGGAGGCTGCTCTCATCATCAGTTTCCTCATGCAGAGCCATCTTCGATTCCCCATGCACATCTCTGCTTTGTGACAGTGGAGGCTTTGATGGACTACCTTCTATCATCAGCTCCTAGCTGTGCAAAGGCCATGCATACTCGTTCAGTCGTGTCTGACTCTTGGTGAGCCCATTAGGGGTTTTCTTAGCAGAGATACTAGAGCGGTTTGCCCTTTCCTTCTCCAGCTCATTTTACAGATGAGGAAACTGAGGCAAACAGGGTGAAGTGACTTACCCAGGGTCACATAGCTACTAAGTATCTGAGGTCAGATTTGAACTCAGGTCCTTCCTGACTCCAGGCTGCACACTCCATGTACAATGGAGTCACCTAGCTGCCTTGCCTTGGATGTAGTAGGCAATTCAGGTTCAACTGAGAAAGACATCTTATCCATTCCAAGTTATTGCTACTCTGTAAGAGCACTTATGGGATTAAAATAGGAGATATCTATGCAAACTCTTAATGTGAACTAAGAGGCTGAAGTACAGAGCCAGTGCCCTCCCTCTCTTAGGATCTCACCGTGGCTGGTCGGGCTTGTTGTTTGCCTCCTCCGGCTTCTGACCCAGCTCCTGTGTTTGGGTCTTCACTTCCTGCTCTATAGCTGCTTTTCTGAACTGCCTGAAGAGATCATCAGACGATTTTGGTAGCTCTGAAGTTGTGACTGTTTTGCTTAAATTTGTCCAACAGTCCGTGTTCCTGATCTTTATATCCTAAAAGAAATATTTGTTAGCGCACCCAAGAAAAGAAAGGCATTAACTGTGGGGAAAAAATCTTCCCATTCAATATCTTAATAAGACAAGGGCCAGACAGCCTAGATGTACCATCAACAGAAACATTTACAAACACTATCCACTTAACAGATACCATCCTCAAAAGAAATGAAAGTTCTTACAACAAAAAAGAACACTCCCCATCAATAATAAAGGAAAAAAACCTCTCCGGCTGCTGCTGAAAAAAAAAAAAGGCCCACCAAACTCCACTTCTCTGTAATCAGTGATGTTAAGGACAAATATTTACACATTTCCTATTTGTAACCGTTTTCACTAGGTCAGGGAGAGTTTTTATTACAAGAATTAAGCAGTAGATTAAGAGAAGAATTTATTTTAAAAAACTTCTAATATACCCTTGTAGGGGTTTTGTTTGTGGGTGTGGGTGAAGTGGATGGGAATAGGAGAGAAAGGTTTAGACCAGACACAAACCATTTCTTGATACCAGGAGCCCCAAGGAGGAAACACCCCCAGGCAATATGGATCACAACCTCCTTGCCTGAGGCTCTGGCCAACGGGTCAGAGGCAGGATCTAAACCAGGACCAGTGTTGGTCAGGATTAAATTCATTAAGACTAGTAAGGATTAAATTCACTAAGACTAGTAAGAAACTAGTCTTAGTTGGATTCCATTGTTCAGAGTAACTCAATCAAATTACTCTTGCTGTGGCAGGTCAAATAAGAAGTACAGAAAGGCCTATAAAAGGTCAATTAACATCCCAACAACTATCTGAGGAACACTGCCTCATTGTTATAAAAAATCATTCTAAGCACAGATCATTTGGTAGCATAAAGTGAGGTTACATAACAAAGTATGGTGAAACCAGCATTGGAGAGGGAACTGGGTTTGAATTCTGCTGCTGCTCTCTCTTTGTAACTCTGGGCAAGTCACTTAACCTCACCTGTGAAAAGAGGAGCTGGGAGAACTTTACAACTCTTAGCCCTAGGACACCTCCCTTTAGGTCAAGTTCAGGTAACAACAGCATTGCCTGAAGAAAATAACTTCAGGGATAAGGTTAAATGGAAGAATCAAATGTATCAAGAGGCTATGTTTTTGAAGAAAATAGTAGGATTAAGTGTTGAGAAATGTTAATGCAAAATAGTGGGGAAAAATAGGATTTAATATACAAATGCTACCTTTACATTCATGTTTCATGAAACGCATTTCACACACAAAAGCTACATTATGGTAGAATCCAAATCCAGCATCGCTGATGGGCAAATTTAGAAAAAACAGCTAACATTTGAAATGCATGAGGTCTGTTAAAGGTATTTCAAACAGTTAAGAGGTTTGAGGTTGAACATACACACATGATTTAACAGAAAACATCTGTAGGAAGATCTTAAAGCCAACTTCATTATCCACTGTACATTTAATATGTAGTCACTATATATACTTCCCCCCAAACAGAAATAAAGACTCTCACCTTCTTAAGAGGAGAGTGAAGTTCAGGCTCTAACACATCCATGCTGAAGCTGGTACACTCCCCTACAACACAAGTGTATGTTTCAAAGATTTGAACATTGGGGCACAGGACAACAAATACTTCATTTGGAATTCAGAGACCTAGGCTCAAATCACAGCCATTCACACTCACTTTCCACATTTTCTTCCCACATTGTATTTAGGAGAGGGGATGATTTTCCAGTATTTGCTACAGACACAGCCTCATCTTTTCTGTCACCACTAAATGAAGTATTCTAGGGAAAAAAACACAACCCAAGGTAGTTTAGTGTTGTTCTGAATCGACCAACGGAATCATGGTAGATTGTGAAACTCTTAGTCACAACCTGGCTTCTCAAATCACTTTTATTATTCCAAGATTAAAAAAAAAACAACCACCCTAAGTATGAAAAGGAAATTGTGGCTGTATGACGCCAGTCTCTCCTGGCAAATGCTTTTTTACTGTCTTAATTTCAGATCTAATATTATGTTCAGATCTAATCTCAAATTTAACATCAATTACATTAAATGGAACCAAAGAATATGACTGATCACACTCTACCAGCAGCCAGCTAAAGTTAGTAAGTACACAGATATACCAAATACTTTTGTTATAATTTCAAAAATGAGGACGATAAATTATGGATGAAATAAAACAAGAGTGGGCCTTGAATTTAAAAGCTATGCGGCCTTGGGCAAGTAAGTCCCTTTATAAAAGCCTGGGCTCCAAATACAAAGAAAGGAGAGTAGGTGTCTGGACTAAATAACCTTGAAGGTGAAGGCTTCTGTTCAAATCTGTGATCTTACCATGGAGTGTTATCTTTTTCTAAAAAGTCACCTGTTAAAATTTGAGAACAAAAAACCTACTTGTTAATTTTCTGAAGAGAAAAAAGTAGAGCAGTCTTAGAAATCAGCTCCCCGGCTACCCCTTTGCAGGTGAGGCAACACACCTGGCCAAGGGCCACCCAGCGGGCCTAGAAGCCTGGCCCTGGGACTCCCTCAGGGTGCTTCCCATCAGACCCCACTGTCTTTCTGAAAAATAGTACTTAGAAAGAGAACTCATGATTCTAAAGGGAGCTGATGTGGAAACTAGAAACAATTACTCATTGCAAAAGGAGTCTGAGACCAAATCCTGTTTCTAACAGACCTTCCTGGTACATTCAAAGCCAACTCAAAGACCAATCTGACAAAATGCATTAAACAGACGCTAGATCCAGTATTTTATATTCCAAGTCCTGTTTTGTACAGTGAAGAGTTACCTTTGAAACTATGAGAATGGGGTTGATGGGCTCAAAAGTGAGGATGTTCGGGGCACTTTGCAGCAGAGAAGTAACACCTACTGGGGACACAATTTCAGGAAGACCTAAAAATTGAGAATAATGTCAGTACCACATATAGGAATAAAAGACTTTTTCCTTCATTTGTACGGGTTCATACTCGATTTAAGTTTAAGTAACCAGCACAAGTACCTTATTTGCCATACTTAAAACAAAGAAAAGCATACTGACATTCTTTACCTAGCCTCCTCAATTAGTTCTAAATACAACTTTGTTTTGTCTAATGTCGCAAGGAGGAAATTGGTTCCATAGCAACAGTGTCATTATATATGCAAGATAATTACTGGTCAACCTAAATTCAATGATAACAACAATGTACATGTTATAATAAACAAAAACAACTCAAAGACTTTAGAACACTTATCAATGAATGCACTAGGAAGCACATAACCCATGAAGCACATAACACTGAGCCGATGGGCTCAACATTCACAATGAGACACGTTCTTGTACATGGGGCTGTTTGCTTTGCTTGCCTGTGTCAGTTGTAAGAGTTTTCTTTTGTTTTTTGTCAACTGCAGAACAGGAGGAGCCCTTGCTTTCTGTGGCAGCATATTCCATTTCTGACGAGTTCAAATTGTTTTTATCACCCCTAAAATTAGATGCTTTTTCAAATTTGACCTGTGGTCCTTGCTCTACCCTCACCTAGGGATTAAAAAAGACAGATTCTCCTACTCACTAAACATGCGACCATAGCTCTGCTAGATTTCCCAAGTCTTCTCTCCCTAAAGACAAATCCACTCAAGGGGAGAGTACCAGAAAGCTAGTCAGCCCTGGCTCCTCTAATGTAATTCACCCACAAAGACATAGAAAATGTGCCAGATCAATGCTCATACAGAGAAGTCACTGGCTGTGGAGACTGCATCTGACCAGGAGGGCACTGCCAGAAATACGACAGAAGAGGGAAAGGCCTCCCCTCGTGTAGGTGCAGACCAGGCACCAGGCGGTAGCTGGCATGTCACCTGCTCTGCTCCAGGTCACAGATCCAGGGCAGCAGGAGATCTGATCTGGGCATGGTATCCCAGAGGAGGAGGGCTGACAGGTCCATGAGCTAGAACAAGTCCAAACACAAGCAGTTGTGTGGCCGACCCCAGGAGCAGGGGGTCCTAGCTGGTCCCAGGCTCCCACCCAGTCTGATGCCTGCAACAGGAAAGCCAGGGCAGGAATCCTAGACCAAAAGGTGCCAGCAATTCTGCTCCTCTGACCCAATAGAGCTGCCCAGATGACAGAGGGGTGGAAGCCGGTAGCAGTCTAATCGAACTCCAAACAGGACAGGCCCACTGCTTAGACCCAAACCCAGCCCTGGAACTTACAGACATAAGGGTGAGGAGGGACAGCCCTGGAACAATATGACTTTGCCCTAGTCTACTCTGGGATTGCAAAAGCTTGCAGGTCCCCAGATAATGTCTTCCCTGGGATCAGAAAACACAACACTCAACACCTCAAGAAAACAGCAACAGAAATAGCCCCTACATACACTCCCTTCCCAAGTACAGAGCCAGGTCCTAGTAAAAGTTAGCCAACAACAATAAAAAGATCCTTATCGTAAAAAGCTATTTAGGTGACAAGGAACATTCAAGACAAACCCCAAAGAGATTGACTCCAAAATATTTACAAGCAAAGCTTCAAAAAGAAACAGTTTGGGCACAAGATCAATGAGAAGAGATAAAACAAGTTTTTAAAAAGAGCTAAAAATATGGGGAAAGAAATGAGAGAAAGAAAGAAGTGGAAAGGGAAGTTAACTGCTTGGAACAAGGTATGACATTACCCAAGAAACAAACTCCTTGAAGATTAGAATGGACTAAACAGAAGACAATGACTCCATGCGGTAACAAGAAATATAAAAACAAAATCAAAAGACTGGAAAAAACACAAAGAAAATGTAAGTTATTTCATAATGAAAACAATCTAGAAAAAAGGTTGAGGACAAAAATCTAAGAATCACCAGACTGCCTGAACATCATAGCCAAAATAAAGAGCCAACACATCATCAAAGTAAACACCCGGTTATCTTTTAGAACCACAGGCTAAAGCAGTAATAAAGAGGATCCCCCAGTCACTCCGTAAAAGAAACCTCCAAATTAAAACTCCCAGGAACATCACAGCCAAAAATTCAGAGCTTCCAGATCAAAAAAACGATATTGCAAGCAGCCAGAAAGAAAACATTCAAGTACTGAGGAGCCTCAGTCAGAATCACTCATGATTTAGCGGCCATCACAATAACAGAGTGGAAAACTTGGAATCTCATGGTCCTGAAGGCAAAGGAGATGTGCTTACAGCCAAGAATAGCTTACCCAGCAGAACTGAGTATAATCCCACATGAAAAAAGTAGAACTCTTAATGAAAAAGGACTTACAAGCACTCCTGAGGAAAAAATCAGAGCTAAGTAAAAACTTTGAAATGCAAACAAACACAGGTCTCAAAAAAACCCCACAAAAAGGCAAACATAAGTAAGCAATCCTAAGGGATAAACGGTTTACATTCCAATATGGGGAGATGATACTTGTGTCCACTCTAAACCATATCAACATCAGAGATCATAAAAGAGTCAATTCAGACAGGTCTTGGAGTGGTTCTATTATGTCTTAATGTGATCTATCACACAAATATATAATTGGGTAAAGTATACATTTCAAAGGGAAGTAATTCAAAGTAACCCAAAGTAACACAGAGGGAATTAGGAAAGAAAGAGAAGGAAAAAGTGAAAATAAGGGGGAAGGTAGACTCAGGTGGGGAAAGGGCCTTAAGCAAAACTATGGAAGGTAGATTTTGAATGGCTTAAAAGAAAAAGGACAAGAACTTGTTATTTGTCTCTAGTGGAGGAAAGGGAGGGGCAGAGGAACATTAGCATATTACATAAAACCTAGAGCACTGGGATGAGCTAACTACACTCTTCTTTAGACAAAAAAGGGGAAAAATATAAGGGAATGTGAATCTGAATGTAATGCATTTGCCTATAAAATGCAAAGTAGTTGAATGAATTACAAAGTAGAAACTTACAATTCTTTTGTTTATTTTGATCAAGAAAAACCCAGATGCACACAGTTAAAATAAAGGGCTGGAGTAGAATCTATCATGTTTCAACCAAAAGCAAAAAGGCAAGGACAGCAATAATGACTTCAGAGTAACACCAAACCCAAACCTAATTTAAAAAGATAAACATACCGTATGTATTTTTTGCATCAAGATACCATATAGAATGAATTAATCTCAGTACTAAACATATATGTATAGAATAACAGAGCATCTAAAAAAATTCTTAGAGGAAAAATTAAACGAGGTTACAGGGACAGACAATAAAACTATCAAAGTAAGGTACCTCTTTACCCCTCTCAGACCTACATAAATGCAACAACAAAAACAAAGGAGAAATTAATAACTTCAATACAACTTCAGAATAAATTAGATATGATAGACCTCTGGAGAATACTGGTTAAGAATAAAAAAGAATATGCATATTTCTAAGCTGTACATGGGCACCTGCACAAAAATGGTCCATATAGCAAGGGCATAAAACCTCACAAAAGCATAAAAGTTAAAAATGTTAAATAAATCTTTTATAGAGTACAATCAATTGGATATGAAATCCCTGTTTAATCATTCGTGTCTTACTCTTCATGACCTCATTTGGGGTTTCCTTAGTAGATACTGGTTTGCCATTTCCTTTTCCAGGTCTTTTTTTTTTTTGCTTTTTGGAGGGGGAGAAAGGGCCAGTTGGGGTTAAGTGACTTGCCCATGGTCACATGGCTAGCTTGTCAAGCGTCTGAGGCCAGATTTGAACTCAGGTCCTCCTGACTACAAGGTTGGTGCTCTATTCACTGCGCCACCTAGCCGCCCCTCCAGCTTATTTTACTGATGAGGAACTGAGGCAAACAGGGTTAAGTGATTTGCCCAAGGTCACATAGCTAGTTAAGTCTCTTAGGCCAGACTTGAACTCATGAAGAACAGTCTTCTTGAATTCAGGCCCAGGATTCTTTATCCACTGGGTCACCTAAAACTTAATGTTAAAGAACTGATAGGTTAAAGAACAAATCAAAGAACCAATTTCAGTATGAAAATGACAACAATGAGACATATACCAACATTTTTGAAATGCAGAAGAGGTACTATTAAAGGAAAATTTGTATCTCGAATTACTTTCATCAGTGCTAAAAAAAAAAAAAAAAAAAAAAAGAGAGAGAAGAACAGGGGCAGCTAGGTGGCGCAGTGAGTAAAGTGCCAGCCTTAGAGTAAGGAGGACCTGAGTTCGGATTCGACCTCAGACACTTAACACACAAAAAAACCAGGCCGTGTAACCTTGGGCAAGTTACTTAACCCCAATTGCCCTCCAAAAGGCAAAAAAAAAGAGCAACAAGTTAAATATGCTACTAAAATTATAAATTAAAGTCCCCCAAATTAAATATCAAAATAGAAAAAAAAAATCAAAGAAGTTAACAAAACCAAAAAACCCAATGAATAAAGCTTTGTTGATAACATTATTGCACCATAATTTAATCTATATATATAGTATTCACAATTTCTCAAATGACATTTTACTATTAAAATTCTTACTTGAGAGAGATATGCTAATTTGTGCTGCTGGAAGGCTTTGTAAAGTCTGTAACTGTTGAGATCCTTGGTGATTCTTAAGAGCTAACAAATCTTGATTAGATGTCCTACAGAAAGACAAGGTCTGAAAACCAGTAACAGTGTTAGAATAAAATCCCTTCGCAGAGAAAATTATTTGCTAAAGAACAATTTAAACAATTAAACACTATAAGTTTTCTTCTCATAAGATACTACAAGCAATAATCAAATCTATTATAAATAGATATATATGTAAAAGCACATATACATAGTATAGAACATACATTCACATACAAATTCCATCATAAATATTAATCTTTGGTATTGCTTCTAAAAAAATTACATTGACACAATATACTCATTAACAAATAAGCCAGAATGTATATATTCAAATGAATCCTTTATGTTCCTAAGGAATATCAGGAACTTATTTGAAGGAATGCCTTTCAAGGTGGCTAAAGTTCCACACATAAACCCTCTCCTCCCCCTGGCCAATTTCACTGCTTAGGACAACAAAAAGTATTGTCCAGCTTGATTATCCACATTATTCAGGAGGCTTAACTCTGGATATTTTTAAAATAAGATGATTCTTTCACTGAGAATAACTAAAAGATATATCATAGACTTTAAAGATAAAATGCCAGAGAAGTTTTGAGCCATGGAAGCTTCACTGGAGAAAACATATCTCATTTCAGGGATCTCTTTGCAAAGGTGAACACTTTTGGAGATAAATCTTCTAATTAAAAAAAAAATACATACCCACACACTTATATGTGATTATATTCCATAAGGAACGGTACTTTTCCAAGTGATTTTATTACTGGTCTTCCAGCTCCACTCTCTTCCCCATCTTGAGCCCTCAGTGAGCCAGTTCACCCTTACCCACATTCTCCTCTCTTCTACCCAATCCCTTTGTTGCCATGTCTTCTACCTGCTGGTTCTTTGCCAAACTACGACTCAGCACTATTCCCACCTACATCTCTGCTCCTTGTAGCACATGATGCTTAAAGGAGCTGAAGGAAAGCAGGAGACTTTGCTAACTGGGTCCACTATGCAATCAGGTTACCTAAGAACTGGGCCCTCACTGCAGCAAAGCAATCCTATTCCCAACTGATCCTCTAGCCCACTCACCTCAGTGACTTTCACCATCCTCTTCTCAAGCCTCTCCTCTCCTCTTCTACTCCAGGTCTCTGGAGAGGTGGTCCTTGTCCTCCCCCCAGGCCAAACTCTCTTCACTCTTGGATCCCAATCCCTACCACCCTCACTAGCAGACTGCCCTCAGCATCAACCATCTTCTAGCTCCTACTTTCAATCTCACCTTGCCGAATGGTTCTTTCCTTATCGTCTACAAACACAACCAAGTCTTTGCCAATGCTTTAAAAATCCCCCCTAGAGCTTACCAACCCCCTCCATCATCCCATGGCCTCTTCTCAGTCCTCATCCTTCTTGACCCTTCTACACCTTGGACACTACTGACCACTCTCCCAGGTACCCCTCTCTGCTTTGGAGTGTGGTCTACTTCTGGTTCACCTCCTGCCTCACCGAGCCCCTTCTCAGGCTCCTGGATCTTCATTCTTGCCACCTTCCCTAAATGCAGACATCTCTCGAGGCTCTCTCTAATCTCTTACTTGGTGATCTCATCAGCTCCCTGGGTTCTTTATCATCTCTAGGATGATGACCAGACTTAGACATGCAACCCTCTCTCTGTAACACTAGGTCCACATCACAGATGGCCTTTAGGGCATTTCAAATTGGTTGCCTCATAGACATCCCAAACTCAGTAAGGCATAATCAGAACTCATCTTTTTACTTAAATCTACCCTATCCCTCTTCTCAACTTCCCTGTTACTAAAGACGATACAAGACAATACCATTATCCTTCCAATAATAACAGATTCTGCAACGGTGTCATTTTCATAAAGATAGCTTTTTAAAAAAAATTCTTTACATTTGGGGATTACAACAAAACTCTTGTAATATATTGCAAAGCTTATTCTACCCCCCTATTCTCATAAACTTTTACCACCAGCAACTGTTTATATAAATTAACATTAAACACCAATGAAATTAAGCATACACTTGAAACCTCTTAGGTAAAAATCAACATTCTGTAACTAATACCTCCTACAGGGGCTTGCTTCTGAACCATGGACAAGAACATACAACGCTTATGTCCCACATAGCCCCCTTTATTTTTGATGTTTACATTTCCCAATTCTGAACTCATTTATGTTATGACATCCATCTCAACAGTACCGTTTACTATACTGTGAACCCTCAAGCCAACATTAGTTGGTAAATTCAAAATTTGAAAATGGTGATGATGATGATAAAAGCCCCTATTTATTTAGTACTTCCAGATTTGTGTAGCCCTTTATTTACACTGGGAGGCAGCTGGGTGGTGCCACAGTGCACAGAATGCTGGGTCTGAATGAATCCACTTGAATTCAAATCTGGCCTCACACACTTACTGGCAGAATGACTCTGGGCAAGTCACTGATCCTTGTTTGCCTCAGTTTCCTTATCTGTAAAATGAGCTGGAGAAGGAAATGACAAACCGCTCCAGTATCTTTGCCAAGAAACCCCCAAATGAGGTTATGAAGAGTTGGATGTGACTGAACAACAAATATTTATATTATTTGATTCTCTTGACAACCACATCAGAATTGTAATTACCACCCCCATTTTGCAGATGAAGAAACAGGCTGAGATTAACGACTCAGCTCCAAGTCACACAGTAAAGCACCTTGAGGTGAGATTCGATCCCAGGACTGCCTGACTCCAATACGGTGCTTTTCCTGCTACCCCAAACTCTTACTGGATCTGCTGCAGTCCCAGGTGGTTAGGGAAGGCACCATGCAAGAACATGGCCTTGAGTTCCCTAGGTTTTTAATTTGGCACAGAGCAGAGACTTCATACCACACTTTCAGTATTAAGACAGGTTAACATTCCCACATTCTTGAAAAACCGAATTACTTTAGAATCCACTTACCTTCATTTTTCCTCTGGAAGAGGAATGTCTCTCTCTGATCCCAGTTAACACAGGTGATGTTTCTGCAAACGTACATAAATTCGTTTCTCAGTATTTATGAGTTTAGAGGGCCATGGCATTTTATTTCAAGTTATTCTATTATCTCATAACTTGTATTAATGTAAACAGGATTACTGAAGACTGATTTGAAGGTAACTTAAGACACCACCTGATTTAAGAGACTTTTATATAGCATTTTCTATGCCCACTGGTCAAAAATTTCTAGCTATTAGGAAAAAAAAAAGCTGAAACACTCCTTTCCGGTTAAACCACTTGCCCCATCTGATTACAGTCACACATGAAGAAAGTGATGCCCAGAATCATGCAGTGATCTGCATCAAGACCCTGAGGCTGCAACCTAAGAGCTGGGACAGCAGCTCCGGCCCACCGACTTCAATGGCAGCCTTTCCCCCCACCCTGTACCACTCTGGCCCTCTAAGGGAGGGATAGAGGTCCGTCAACTTAGTGAAAAATACAGAAAGAGAACTTGATCTCTGTGGCAAGGCTACTCTTCTAAGATTGAGGATGAAATCTCCAGCCTATAAAGCCACTCTAGAGGAACCCCTTACAAATGACTGGGTCGCCCCTCGATGCCCTGCCGGGAACAGCACAGCTGTGATGTGGCTCAGGAAGAAGCCAGGCTAGGACGGCTCTTGACCTCAAGCGAGCAGTTTACGGAGACCTCCTCCAGTACGTGTGGAGTCCCTGCCTTCCCCATCTCTCTCTCTCAGACACACACACATCCACCATCCAGGGGACCTAAAGTGCTCGCCTTGGTCCGACTGTTCCAGAGCCTCCATGGTGGCTAAGTCTGGTTCTTATCGTCTAGCTTAACCATCTTAATTTCAATAATTACCTTCTGCCTCTTGAAAGGACATCATTTTCCACTGAATGTGTTACTGTCCTTCCCTCTCCTAAAATGTTCGATGCTAGATGTTGTTAAAATCGCCACATGACAAAATTATGTTGCAGTTGACAAAAGAATTTCAAGTTCTTTTAATGTTATCTAAATGCTACTCGACTAATAGTATTGATTAATCAGGAGTTTGGTATATTAGTCTGCCCAATTACAGGAGAAAATCCTACTTGACTTTAACTTAAAAGAGAAAAGATTAATCTGACCACATATGTGTCTATTTCTCTCCCTCCACACACACACATATATACACATACCTATATTATATATACACATACCTATTATATACACACACGTGATATAAATGCGTATGTGATAAATATACACCCCATTCCCTCCATGAATGATTAAACTAAGGAAGACCTTAGCCAAATGCTTGTACAAGACTACTGTTTAGTCAGCATTCTGATACAGTTCTTAGAAATAAAATTAAATGTTAAGCAGTGGCTATAATGTTCAAAAGGAAGACTGCTTCTGACCCCAACAATACACATCTAATCTATAAAGTTGTTCCACCATACTGGACAGTGTGGACAGGCCATGAACTGTCCAGAATAAAACAGGTGGTGATGAGCTGGTCAGACTGCCTTTGGACAATTGCCCAGGGGCATCACAAGAGAATTTTTAATAATCCCAAGCTTCTAGTTGGCACCAAGGCTCATCTCTTAAAAGTCAACGTTCTTCTGGTGCTGTAGTCACATGCTAGTTTCTAAGGTATTAAAAGTTGTAGGTTGTCACTGGAAAGACAAATCAAAGGGCTTGGCAGGCGCCAACGTGTAACCATCCCCCCCCAAAAGTGCCCAGGCACACCGTAGGTAGTATAACTGGGGAGAATTGAGGCTGAAAAGAGAGGTGGTGTCAGGTGTCAGGGAGTAAACAGGCAGCTCACATGCCCCACTGATATTGCTGCAATATGGTCAAGAGGAAGGGCTCCCAATGCATGTTTGGGGAATACCCAGCAAAGCGGCATTCATGGGAGGACAGAGCTGAGTGGCCCAAGATCAAAGGGCAGGGATGGTTTGTCTAGTACAATTGATTTTTTTCTGTTGAGAAGAAATATCTTCAGACCTGAAAGAATAGGACAAAGTGTCCAACAAGAAGCTGATACACAGAATATGTGAACATTTTATTAAAGAGAACTGGGCTGGTCGGGACAAACTCACATCACTTAGTCCAGGCAAACAGTATTCTCAGGATTGAAAGAACTGGCCAATGTGATCAAAGACTGGAAAGAAATACTACAGGACTGAAGAAGGGCTAACACTGTCCTGATTCCTAACAGAGACAGAGTAAATGAGCACAGTAACCTTCATTTTTATTTCTGGCAACATTTCAGAATCTATTAAGAAAGGATGATTAATGAATATAGAAATGGAAATAGTTAGCTAAGAACCAGCCTGCTGCCATTCATAAGGCACAGGACACACCAGTATAAGCAATAAAGCATCCGAAGTCTCTAATGCCTTTCTTGTGTAAAAGATGTAAGATGTTCGCTGGAAAACATATAAAGAGGAAGATTGGGAACCGGTTGAATGCTTAGGCAGAAGTCATCAATAGCTTGATATGTCTCTAGAGGCAAGTTCTCAGGGGACTGCCCTAGGAAACTATGCTTAGCATTGCTCCGCCTAAATTTCATCAATGACTAATAAAAACAGAGAATGCTACGCTTATCAAATCTGCAATTAACAAGACTGGGAGGGAAAAGTAAAATGCTGGATGATGAGAATCGACAAATTCACTAATGGATGATTAGAACTCAAATCCATTAAAATGAAACTTAATACTCCTATGTTTCAGACGTGGGCTCCCAGGAGAAGCTAGAACAGAGACTGCTAGACAGTGCCTTTGCTGGAAAAAGAGCAGAGGGTTTTCCTGAGATGCAACCTCCATGACTCAAGAACTGAAGAGCAGAATGTGACATGCCAAGAAAAAACAGAAAACCAAATGCCACCTTTGGTTAACATGACAGCGATTACCATCCGATTAAGCCCATCAGAACTCATTCGGATGACTGTGATTCCTTCTGGCCACCACATTTGAAGGAAAACGCAGAGAAAGGCAGGCCAAAGGTGACGTTTTCATGTGAAGATGTAGAAAAGTTTAGCCTAAAGAAGCTTAGAAGTGGGTGAGGCAGGAGTGTGGGAACCGTCTCAAAAGGAAGTGGGCATACTTTCTATGCCTTGTCCCCTATTGCAGAAGCTATACAGAAAGGAAAGTCTAGAAGTGAAGGCAAAACAAGCCTAACGATCCCCAAATGGAAGGGTTCTCCCGGGAAGGCAAGTGAAGAACAGTCCTAGGAGCTGGAATGGACAGAATGGTCACCTGCTTCTCTCCAATCATCTGATAAAGCTGCTAATATTTAAATTTCTTGACTGATAAAGGTACTGTGAAATTCTAAACAAACCCACATATTACAACATGGAGTTTTACTTTAAGAACTAAGGAACCTTCAAAGCACACAGGACCCTAGCCAATTCTTAAGCCTTTATTTTCTTAACCTCTGCAGTCTGTGACACAGGTGACCCCCCCCGCCTTCCTCTCTAGGTTGTTTTTGTGACACTGCTCTCCTACCAGACTACTTTTTATCCATCTTCTTTGCTGGGTCTTTCTCCAAGGTCATGCCTAATACCAGTGGCTGTCTCCGAAGGCTGGCTCCTGGGCCCTTTCCTCTTCTCCCTCCTTCCTATCTTGCTTGGTGGGTGATCTCCTTGGCTCCCATGGATTCAACCATCACCTCTATACAGATGATTCTCAGTCCTAACTCTTATCTTTTTAGACTTGCAGTCTCAAGTCTCCAACTGCCTAGAGAATGTCTCAAACTCAACACATTCTAAACAAGACCTCCTT
Organism: Petaurus breviceps papuanus; assembly: GCF_028583685.1. Lineage (NCBI taxonomy): Eukaryota > Metazoa > Chordata > Mammalia > Diprotodontia > Petauridae > Petaurus > Petaurus breviceps. The sequence continues at coordinate 502,557 of NW_027185854.1, forward strand.
CTCTTCACCCCCTAACTTCCCGGTACCAGCATCCTCTTCCCAGGCCCCCAGGCTCACAAGTGAAGGTGGCCCTTCACTTGGCCCCTTCAGCCAATCTGCTGCTAAATCTCGTTTCTCCCTTTATGACATCTCTTGTCCACGGTCCTTTCTGTCCTCAATCACTTCACACCGCAACTCCTCAGCAATGGCAGAACCAGCAAGTCTCCCTGCTCCCTCCTAGCCCAAGCATGGCTCCCCTGCTGCCTAGCCCCTCAAGGATCACGTGCAGAGTCCTTTCACAAAGCGGCCCCCCTTCCATTTTGCTCCCTGCCCCCCGGCTGCCTTGTTCTTCCTCACACACAAACTTCCACCTTCTCATTCTGCCTTGGGCCCTTATCTGTCACTGTGCTGCTCCCCCAAGCCTCAAACAGGCTCTCCTGCTCACTTTCCTGGGCTCCTTGTCCCATCCCCTCTCCACTGGACTGGAGTGCCCCCACTTTTATATGGCCTCCCCACACGACATCTTGGGGGTACTTCACTGCCTCTGAGGGCAGGGATTGTGTCTTCCCTTGTACCCCCCAGAGCTAAGAAGAGTGGCTGGCACACAGTAAACACTTAGTAAAAGCTTTCTGTAACTGGATTCAGGCATGGTCATAAAAGTACACAAATTAGATCTCCATAGCCTTCCGGTTCACCTATCTTACCTGGCCCCCAAGCTCCCAAATAAGGGATATTCCAAAATCTAGAAATGGATTGAGTATAATGTCATTGAAACCTTCTCTTCCAAGGGACCTATTCGTGAACAAAAAAGTAATTAGCCATTAAAACTAAGTCCTAGACTCTCAAAGAACAGACATAGCTAGTTTATATTTTAGTCACTAGGAAACAGAAAAGTGGAGGGCTTCATAAAATTGATTTCTCAGCTCACAGCTCTGAAAGTAAGTCAGCCTCAAAAAAATGGAGCAAGGGATTTAAAAACATACATTTTAAGCTTTGACTAAATAAGACTACTTTTCCTGATAAATGAAAACTTTGACCATATTTGTGGTTGCAGCATTACTTACTTTCTTAAAAAGATAAAGGGATCACCACCTACAGGTATAAAAAGTAGGACTTAAAAAAACCCCACATGATCTAGCTGTTTTCTTACAGGTTATATACCCTTGATTACAGTGGCTTAAATACAACTTTCTTGACACCCTCATTTTTGGTTGTTTATTCAAGAGGGAATATATTATTGTCAATTTTCTTCTCCATTTTTCCCATGTGAACTGACCTTGTGATTAGAGATAGGGCTTGGTGTAAGGCTTCAGGTAAAAGCATGACTTTACTGATCAAGGTGATGGGGCCCAGTGGATTATTTCTGTTACTCTATGAATGTTACCACCTACAGTAAGTCAGTTTATGTTCCATATTCCTTGTCTTGTATTAGACTCTCTTAGGTGCCAACTGCAGAGGTTATCAAACTCTGGTCCCCCCAAAACTCCCCAGCAGCAGCCTCAATCAGGGAAAAATGTAACTGGAAAATATTTAACAAAAATTTTTTTTAAAACCAATTCAACACAAATGATATTAATTTGTGGTTGTCTGAGTCAAAAGAGGTGACAGTTTTGAGTCTGACGCCTCTGCACTGGACAAGCCTTGGCCCTTGCAGGAGCAAACTACCACTGACCTGATGTGAAGCCAGGCAATGAGCCTCCTTTCAGGAGCTCGGATGGCTGATTTTTGCTCTGGTATTTAACAACACAGTGATTTCCCTCAGGAATAGTTCTCTCCATAGAAGCAATACGCTACCACTGCCATTCCTTCACCTTCTGTTTTGAATCTGACCTACTGTTGGCGACATGTAGTTAGTTAAACAGAAAGGGTGTGAAGTATGTTTAGGTAGTCATCATCCCCATCCCCGCTTGAAGCTCACCAATATTTATTTCACTGCTATCTCACCTGCACAAGTCTAGAGAAGCTTACAGACTCCTCAGAAAAATGTTTGCTGCCCACATTCATTACTGAAGGAAATGCTAAAGCTAGAGGTTACCTAAAGATGTGCTTGAATAAGAAAAAAAGTCAGACCCCACCCCCCTCAGGTCAAAAGGTATCTTAGCTGAAATCTTTCTACAACTTTAGTCAAATAGAAATTGGAGTTTTTTGGAGTGCTTTTTCCCATTTCTGTAGACTTTTCCTCAGAGATGAATGTCACAATACCTCTATTTTTCAATTTCGGAGATGCTTTCAAATGGTATAGGAGTCTTACTTCAAGACAAAATTCCCCAATTTTAATCTATGTTAGGATGAAGTGAAAAGCTCAAATTTTATAGTTTATGTATACAGTATATTAAATATCAGAAGGCAGGACACAAATACACACATGGTAACAGAATACAAAAAGCATCCTAAGATTTTTAACATCAAACCTTCAGAGATAATATACAATGAGATTGTATCACACTAATTACTAAGTTATCATTTGAAGGTGAAAACATTTCAGTCTACCTTGTTTTCCTCCCATGATGCAAATACAACCATCCATGCTCACAGCCCTCATATGCCCCATGTCCCCCTATGAATCTATCTGGGGTGGGGGGATGTTGGTTGGGTGGCGGGGGTGCAGAGACCACCCACATCAAGGGTGCTTTGCAAGAATATCATCAGAGCAGAGAGGGTCTTGGTTTTCCCTTTATCTTGCTAGTAGACCAAACCATCTATTTTTCCAAGCAGGTATTTTGGAGCCAAGCTAAACGATTCTCTTAAACACAATCCCCGTGGGCTGTTAATCCCATGAAAATCCTTCATTTCTCTGCAATTTGTACTTTGGGAAAAGCTATTAAAATATCCTTTGATAATGATGTGTTTAATTTTTAATGTAAAACTACATCCATTCATAGGAAATGATTAGTAACAAACCTCACTTCTTGTCCCTGAGAAGAGATTTGCCCATTAAGGACTCTTTAAAGTCTAAGTTTAAGACTACAAAAAAACAAACAACCCCCCCCCCCGCCGCCCAAAACGTGGTGTTCTTCAAGCTCCACCACAGGACTCTCAAGTCCTTTTCCATAGGAGTCATTTTCTTATCCTTGTATCTCTGGATGATTTAACTGGGTTCAACTCTAGAACAGAAAAAAGGGCATCCCCCTCTCATTACTGGTTTCACATGGCTTCATTTAACAAATAGAAAATTCAACTGTACCTCTTCCATTAAAGGTCACCTCCCAACTTATCATAAGAGTTTCACATGCATAAAAAGAGAGTTACAGGGTGTGCTGAGGCTTATTTACTCTTTATGTATGTACACACACACACACACACACACACACACACACACACACACACACACTCTCGTCTTTCCAAGAAACAAATATCTTGCCAATCTCGAAACTGGATATAAATGAAAGAACTGTAGTACTGTTTTGTGATGTGACCAAGTGTCGATACATCATGCTGGCAGTAACCTGAAGTATGAATTTTTAAAAAGCAGAAATTCAGAAGCACCAAATTATACACAATCCTTGAGCAACACAAATGAATTTTATGAAGTTATTGAAAATAGGTGAGATACAACTGGAGTGCAAATTAGAAAATGGACACCCGAAACATTCAATTTAAGATGACAAAGGTTAAGGTTGAGGCTGTAAGCTAGCTGCACACAAGAGGAAAGTGGCAGGCCATGACTTTTGATTTCACTCGTATAGGGAATTCCCAGGGAGGAAAGGCCCTCTGAGACTAACTGCCTTAGGGAGCTCCTAGTGGCAGGGAGAACCTAAGTGACTTGTTTTGAAGTCAAGCAGTCCAGAGATTGCACTATCCAGTTTGTTTCTTTTGGAAGTAAAGAACAGTCCACATCGTGACTGCCATCACAAACAAAGTGACTACTGGAAAACCCATGAGGACCCTTCTGAGTCTTCATATGGGGGACCACCACTTTTCCAAGAATCAAAGTACTTTTATAAAAGCAGCTAAAAAATGCCTAAGATTTTTGCAATTAGTCAAAACTTACAACACATGGATTTTTTAAAACTTACAACTAAAGAAAAGACAGAACAATTTACCTTGTCAGTTCACAAGCTCTTTATTGGATGAAAAATTACAAAGAGTAAGTACAATTTTAAAACACTAAATGCAACTTAGATTTTTGTGAAGGTTGCTTTTTGTTTAAAAAAGTCAAATAGAGGGAGTCTTACAATATCAATGGATCCCGAATCTTTTAACTGTTTAGCATGACAAATTTTAACTGAAGTTCAAAATGTATAGTACTCTACAAAACTGCAATATAAAGTCATCACAATGTAACTGAGGAATGTGAAATTCAGAAGTCAGTGCTATATAAACTCAAACAAAACAATGTCTAAAAGTGAAATAGTTATTGAGAGCCAGCAGGCAGAATTCTTCCAAAGAGCAAGAACCTTTCATGTGACAATACAGTATCATGAACTAGGGCTCAGCTTTAATGCTACTTAGTATTGTCATTCATTTATGAACAAAGAAAAAGAAAACTTCAATGCATGAAAAAATACCCCATATTCTCAACTTTAATTGAAATTTTTGCCAACTTATTAGTTTTGTGGCAGTGATTGCGACTGAATTGTAAGATTTTTTTTCTTATTGTAAGAAATTTTTTCTAATTGTAAGATTCTATTTTCTAAAGCAAAAGACCCAATGAATGAGGCATGAGTTACTTCTCTGGACAGAATTCTCAACTGTCTCAAACTTAACTGTACAAGGTAACAGATTTAGCACAAGTCAGGATTTGACATTTAGAGCGCACAACCATTTTTGCTATACTTTGAATAAAAAAGGGAAGTCTAATTAGAAGAAATAGCAGGAATGGCTGGTTTCTCAATTCAAAACACTAATTGAATTCAGAATGAAGTATCACACAGAGAATACATTTTATAACCTTGCTATATCCATGATAAACCAGATTAGTCCCTACAAAGTGAGATACCTTTAGCAACCCTTTATTTTTGTGATAAGCTAATGCAGATCTAACATTTTAAAATGTTTTATTAAGCGATTATCCCTGTTTTAGTCAACTGTTAATTCTCTCTTGGACATTACAAGCCTATCAGAGACTCATACAAGTTCACATTCTTCAAAGGCAGGAAGATAAGACTAGAATGGAAAACAAGGCGAATGGGTCTGGCAGTACATATCACAGCTTCCTGTTAGATGCAACACATATTCCTTAAAGAGAACAGTTGTAGCTTTTCAAGGAACAGATGTGCCACCTACACAGAGAGACTGACAAGAGGCAGCTAACCTGAGTCGGAATCGCTGCTATCAGAAGAGCTTGAGTCGCTGCTGCTGCTGCCCGAGCCCGAGGAGCTGCCGCTGCCACCGCTGCTGCTGCTGCTGCTGCTCTCGCTCAGCCGTGTGCCCCCTCCCAGGGCCTTGGACAACTGAGTTTTCTCAACTGGAAAATAGGGGGAAAAGGTGATGAACTACCAGCACAATTAAGGGGCAGCACCAACACTTTAAAACAGTCACCTACATTTTGTTTGGCGTTTTCTAGAATTTAGCTGGTTACTGACATCCAGTAACCGCTTTTCCAACTCCTGTTTTTTCTGTGAATGAAGCTCTTCATGGGATTTCATTATTTTCTTAGCTGCATGATTTAGGACAAAAAGTGAGCATGACCACAACCACAACCACAGGCAAGTACCAGTTAGCCTGCTGCTAATGTGCGAGATACATACCATGACACTTCCTGGGTCTCTTTCTCAGACAGGCCATGACGTACTTTTCCAGTTCTCTCAGGGTTGATGCTTTGAGTGTTTCAAAATCAATTTCTATCTCATCAGGATTAGAATTCCTTAAAGACGGCTCTCTTGACTCTATTATGTAGACCACTCGTCCAAGTTTGTCTCCAGGGAGCTTGTTTATATCCAAGCTTAACTGCCTTTTCTCGTCATAATTCATAGGCTTGGCATTATCTTCATCTTCAGATTTATACGCCAACATTTGCTGCTTGGCCTTTTTAGGCTGACTGTAACAAATTTTACTTAGGTTAGTGAGCTTAGATAATCCTGTGAAGTATTATATACATAGAGAAGTGAATTATGTGAACAAACAACCATGTGAAAAAATTCACCTGTTCTTCAGCTTTTTCTTTGGTTTTATTTGCTTAAGTTTTTTCCTCTGATTTTCATCTTTGTTGATAAATTTCTTTTTTTCTTTCTTCTTCCCTCTTTTAGATTTTTCATTCTTTTTCTTCAGCTTATGGTAAGGTACCTGAGACAGAACTTGTAGTTGTTGATGAACAGCTTTAAGCTAATAAAGAGAGATATTTATTCAACATTTTCAATTAAGCATTAAAGATGATTATAAAAAATGGAGGGGCTGAAAATTCAAATATAGTAAGTAAACTTTAGACGCTCACATTCCCTTGAAGTCTACACTCAATTTTATTAATTCATTATCCTAGGAAAAAGTATCTCCCTTTCCTTTAAATATAAATTAATAGTCTCCAACTTTCAGACATGAAATAAAAAGACCAAAGAAACGAGACATTTAATTTTAATTCAAAAACAAGATTCAGAAGTCGCCCAACAGACTATAAAGAACTTCCAAAATATGCATGCATTAAGTCTATAATTTTAATCATAAAACAGGTTATAACTAACAGTTCACTAAGGAAATGTTTTTTTTTTTTTAAAGCTTGAAACGACATTCATCCATGAGGCATTTCAGAAATATCTTGTAAACTGCTTAAAATCAGGCATCACTCAGTGCAGCTAGCAATATGGAAATTTCTCAATATAAAGAAATATTTGGTTAAAATAATTATCAACCATTTCAAATTTTTTTGACTACTGACCTAAAGAATTATCCTGGTTGATTTAATTGGAGAAAAATCCCCTTATGGTACACAAACATGACATCCCTGATGCGGTCCGATGCAGGGGAGACGTACCTGCTCCTGAAGCTTTGCAAGGCGCTGTACTTGCTCATCCGGTGACTCTTCATCAGAGTTGTCTTCAGAGGAAGCCTCACTACTACTTTCTCTACAAACAGCTTTTGTAACATTCTTTTTAATGTAACATATAGGCATTCTTTCAATGGGTTCATCTGGGATCTTAGCAAACTGCATCTCAAAAACATCCTAAAGTACAAAAAAAACCCACTGTCTGTTACATTTAACACACATCTAGCAGCAGAGCAGCATTGCTCCTTATGACGTTCTGTGGACAAGCCAACAGCCAGCTTAGAGGAGCACGTTCCAGGCCATGCCCTCTCCTCCTGGGTGACAGAATTCCTGGGTTCTCGAACCATCTGGGGGTTCTTCCCATCTCTCCTGAATGGGCCTCCTGCTCAATGAGGTGAAAACCAGCCTGCTGCAGGGGGGCTACCCTCTTCTTGCTCCCAGGAAGCAGTCACACACACCGCTGAAGAGACCTACTTTTAAGGGGACCATACAAGACGACCTGCACATGCTTCATGCTCAACCACACGGAGGGACCCTTCATTAAGAGGGACTAGTCAGATCTATTTAATCAGACAGTGAAACCAAAAAAGGGCTAAACCGCTGCATTCAAACTTTGGGATTCCTGAATATTAGTTATAAAAGTCACATAAACAGAAACTACATTCTTAAAATAAAAAAATAAAGATTTGAAATAACATCTCACCTGAAGGGTTCTCGCCATCGCTACAACCTCATGATCTGGTGGGTTATACTTGTAGCAATTCATAAACATTAAGCGAACATCGGCAGCAAATTCATGTGTGTCCTTATATTCTTGGTTATCCATTTTTTTCTATTAAAAACATTCCAGAGTTTACTTAAAGCTCCAAAAGCACACCAGAAACAAGAGTTACCCCTAATGAGCACATCCTGGAAGAGAGATGCATCTTGGTGCACTCTCTGGCACATCGTTTTCCCTCCCTTTCCTCAAACATCAAAGGACAGCATCACATACGCTTCAAGTCCACATGCTCCAAGGTACAAACCCTCCTCCAGATGAGGCAGAAAGCTAGCTGGGCAGCATGGATGATCAAAGCCTTGAAACCAGATGACCCCATGTCTGGGGGGAACTCCACGGGATGGGGGACATGCACTTAACGCCAACATAATAAGATGTGAACAGCGGCCTGAGAGGCAAGACTGCCCCAGTCCCCACACAAACCTATGCCAGCAAAATCCAGAAATAACAAACCTAACAGAGACCAAGAAATCCAGTAAGAAACTACAGTGAAAGACTCTGTCCACACAAAAGAGAAGCATCAGGAAAATGAGCCTGCCAACAAGGACCGTCGGCCTCAAAGACCCAGTTTGTCCACCCAAAAGAGAAGCATCAGGAAAATGAGCCTGCCAACAAGGACCGTCGGCCTCAAAGACCCGGAGGGGCCTAGCCTGGAGGTGACACAGTGCAGGACCACCAGAGGGCAGAGGCCAGGGGAGACACAAAGCACTGAGAGGCCTGGCCCCCTACAAGTGCTCCCAGAGAGACCTGCAAACAGAGCAGGAGGAAAAACGAGGGACTGTGCACAAGAACCCACATAAATACCAGCAAGAAAATGAAGCAAGGGTTTAAAAAGAGAAATTAGAGAACAAGGAAAAGCCACACAAAAGATAAAATAGCCAAGCATAATTATCAAGGAAAAGAGAGGCCCTGAAAACCATAACAGATGGATCAACCAATGACTCTGGAAATCAGGTCAAGGAGAAATCATTCAAGGATCACTGGACTACTTAAAAACCAAGATTAAATACTATCCTGTACACTATTTTTTAAAAACCATTAACATAAAGAATCCATCCTAACCTCCAAAAGGAAGCCCAAGAGGAAAAGTCCCAGGAATACTATGGCCAAAACCTCAGAAGTCCAGCAAGCATCCCAAGCAGCTCAAATCCCAAGGAATCCCATCAGGGATCACTAAAGATACGCAGCTTCTACTGTTAATACGACCTTAGACCACAGTAGCCCCAAAGGCCAAAGAATCAAGAATCACTTGGATGAGAGACCAGAGCCAGGAGGGAGCTTTGGAACACACACAGCCCAGAGAGGCTTAGAAAGGTCGATTTGAGTCACTGAGAGGCACTGTACAATCACGTCACTCTAGCATTCTAACGGAGAGAAAAACAAGTATTCCTCCAGTGTCTTAAGGTCTGTAAATGACTGCACAGGACAGTGGCAAAGATGAAACAAGGAAAAAAGAGTCTCTGGAAGAGAACTGGTTCTATTCTGAGGATCTGGGAGAAGAAATAAGGGAAAAGAAATACTCAGTGTAGAAAGGATGAAGGGAATAGAAATTCCATAATTGGGACTCATGGGAACATGACTATGAGAACAGAGAGGAAGAGATGGGGAAACAGGCATCAAAAGCTCATTCTCATCCAAAGTGGAGAAAGGAAGGGTGGACAAGATGATCATAGGTAGATGACCAAACTCCACATGGAACCCAACAGAGACTAGGGTGGGGGCGGGTACAAGAGGGAGAATACAACTTGGGAGGGAATAGGACAAACCATCTTTCTGGGCCTGAAGGGAGATTACAAGGAGAAAATAGGAAAGCAAACAATTCTAAGAGGGTATCTCTTAACTGTGGAATGCCTGAACAAACTGGAAAAGGAACTCCCATCATGCCATATTAAAGGAGAACAGGGATCATTTGAGAGAATCCTGGCTACCATGAAATGACTTGGAGTGAAACAAGCAGAGCCAAGAGAACATGTACAAGGAAGGAAGGACCCAAGGCCTTAGGATCAAACAGTCCCTCAGAGAGCAGGGATGCAGACACATCCTTGTTCTAACAGCTCCATGACATCCCATCACTCTGGTTTTAAGTGCAGCACTTTCTGAGCAGTGGTGGGAATACATTAGGAAGCACAAGTTTGGGATTCGTAAAGCTACAAACAACAACGAAACAAAAGTTAATATAAAACCATAACCTAATCACACAAGGTCACGAAAGGACCATTTAGTTAGATAAACAGAAGACAAAACCACTTACTTTAATTGTTCCAAGGTCCATTGGATTTTTAACAACATCATAGTAATTATGGAGTCCTAAAGCAGTAACATCCACAGGCTTGTAAAAAGGCCAAGCATATGCTACATGTTTCTTTGAAAACATTTCTTTCAGAATCTCATTACAGTATTTTAACTGTTCAGTTAATTTAACACTTTTCACAACTTTATATTGTTGCTGAGAATCTGGTACAATATTCTTCACTACTTTTTCTTTTAAAAGTGGTATTTTAGCAGATTTGTGTTCTGCCAGATTTGGTGAAGATTCACTACTTGCTGTAACTATTAAAGTTGTAGGGGTTGTAGTATCTGCTTTTCTTTTCACACCCCTTTTAACCTAGAAGAGAATTCATAATTTAAACAATCACTCAGAACGCTTACTTTTAAAGAACTTATGGAAAATATAAATTATAGCATTTAAAATGAAAAAAGTAGACAATTCTAACAGTAACACTTAAACTGGAGGTCCAAAAATCCTTAACAACAAAAAAAACGTTAAAAAATACTTTGCAAAAATAAGCAAACAGGAAAAGCTGTTCAAGCATCACAGTCCCTTAAAAAAATAAGATTTACATGAGATGATTTTATTGCCATCTCGATTTTAACTTTTTGCTCAATACATAGTTAAGACATGATATGGCACAACATCCCAGTGTTTCATCAAGCTCTGTCCTTACTTGTGTCACAGCCTGTGTGGTACAGCTTGGTGGAGCTGCTTTAGCAACATGCAAGGAAGAAAGTGCTGTCTGTGAGCACACAGAAGATGGCATCACCTGCTGCTTAACTACCATGTCAGATGCCTTGGGGGATGTTTTTTCTTTAATAGTAGAAACTCCTGAAGATGGTTGAGTACCTAATTAAAGAAATGTTCAATGAATCAGATATTGACAGTTCTTTCAGAATTCCATTTTTATGCATTCACTTTAACACACACACGCACGCACACACACACACTCCCCCCCCGACATTATATTTCATCTACATTTCAATAACTTACAGTTCAACTGAAATTATTACATAACATTTTTTCTGGTTCAAACACTCTTTTCAGGCTTCCCCATTTTAAAATTAATGGAAGACAAAAAGGCCTTCCTTAAGGAGCTAAATGACTTTACTAATAAGTAACACTCAGCAGGCAGGTGCCCATCTAGCAGGGCAGTGCTCACAGGGCCGGAGCTAGGACCCAGCCTTCTTTGAGGATGGAAGCCTGAAGGGACAGCTCAGAAGCCCCATCAAGAGTCCCTTGGTGTCATGGGACTGGCTGCTCTCTGAAGTCACATCTGGAGCTGCATGTTCAGTACCACACCACCTGGCACTCTGCTGATGCTAAATTATGAAACGAGGCCACCAAAGCCATCTTATTTACAGCATATTGGAAGAATTCTGTTAAGAAGGGCCTCTCCTCAGGAGACAGGACACATTTTTTTCTCTGCAATTTCAAAACATGCTTTTGGGGAAAATGGCCTCTCTGACAATGCCCAGAGCTCCCCCTCGGCTCACAGGGACTACAAGGTTGTTCTCTACCAAGGTTCCACACAATTCCTCCTTGCTGGTCAAAATTAGAACCCAAGCAGCACTTCGGGAACAGGAAGTTAAGTCAATGAATCAGCCAGCCCATCTGGTGTGAGAGCAAACAAGACACTGCAAGAGCTTGTAAAGGCAATGCATGATTGACATAGCTCTGATTCTTTTGAGAAAAATCTAACAATTTTTGAGAAAAATCTAAAAATCTAACCCCTTAATTTTTAACCCAAAACACAACACATATAAAGTTTTCAAACCAGGCACTCTCTCATCCGTTTTGTTTCTTACCTTTTCTTTTTCTCTCCTTTCCACCTATCACTACTTCTTCTGAAGGCATCTGAGACATTTTCTGCATAAATAGTTTCTCTAAGGCTTGTGCCATGAGAACAATGTCATCACCTGGCTACAAAACAAACGATAAGATTTACAATGTCATTCAGTTATAACTGCATCATTTAAGAAAATGCTTTGTGTATAGAGCATTTGGTATACCACAGAAGGCTTCATAAGCAAATCAGAAAAATTACCACTTTCCACATTATCGCTATTTGAATTTTACAGACAGATTCTCTGTCCAATGGAAATAACATCACTCTGCGTAATTATTATGCCAATTTTGTCTCTAGAAAAGAAATTAGGGCCTAGACTAAGAAGAGGAGTCACAGGGAGGCAGATGTGGGAGGAAAGGAAGAATTTCCCAGCATCTATTTAAGAGCCAGAAAACGCAGCCTCAGTGGTCACTGGGGCAGTCTTAGAGCTAGGACAGACCAGAAACCAGCTGGTCCAAGATTGAGGAGCCTCAGTTGGAAGCTGTTCTTGTCTCGAGGCGGGGAATCCCCTTGGGAGAGAGATGTCGCTGCACTCCCACTTGAACTGGGGCTTCTGACTTCTTGTCCAACTGTAGCTTACTTGTGGAGAAAAACACCTGCCCAAGAAGTGCAAACTTAGCTAAAGTCAACTTTTCCTTACCTGCCCCAGACATTTCTGTCTCCCCACCTTTGCTCATGCTTTTTCCTCTGCCTAGAATGTGCTGCCTGCCTCTCCTTGTTCCCATTAATTCCCATTTCTATGGGACAGTCTGGTCACCTGATGCTACCTGGGTGACTTCAGGAAAATCACTTAACCTTCCCTGAGCTCTCAGTCCCCACATCTGTACAATAATGGGCAAGCAGTCAAACTAGGATGCCTCTAGTATCCTCTGCTCTTCAGCGTGAGGCTATGAACTTCTAAATGTTACCTCTTTCAGTCAGTCATGACCACCCGCCTGCCCTCTCCAGAGAGCACCCTACCTAAACCATACCCGTACACACACCATCTGACAACCTGGCTGACCCCAGGGGAGCCACTACACTTGGACCAGGTCTGTGTAGACCTCTGCACCAAGAGCAATACAGTGATCTGTATATAATAAATGTTCGATGTTTGTTTAATTGGAAAAAAAAGTGACAAAACAGTGCATACTCAAATACTGAACTGAGATTTAGTTTGAGACACAAGGTAAGAATTCAAATGTCAAGTATTTGAATAATTAAGTATTTGGGGCAGCTGGTAGCTTCGTGGATAGAGCACTAAGCCTGGATTCAGTTATTCTAAAGATAGCCTCAGGCCCTTCCTAGCTGTGAGACCCTGACTAAGTCCACACATCCCAGGGTCCAACGAGATAACTGTAAGCATATACTGATACAGAGATATTAGCTATTACTGTTAGTCATTGGATGAAAACAGTAATAAACTCAAGGATGTATAGAACTAAAATGATAAACTCAATGTATTTTTATAGTCTCTAACACTGTTAAAACAACATTTTTCTAGAACCTAGAAACCATCTAATCAATAGCCATGATTAAAAGTAACAGACCTTGTTATATAAATAACAATTGGCAAACATTGTCTTCAAGTCTTCTATACATTCTGATGCTTTCGTGTAGTATTTATGTTCCAAGCGCTTTTTAATTGTACTCAAATCCATTGGCTTCTTAATGATGCTGTAATAGTCCTGCAGGGTTTAAGTTAGGAGAATGTGAACGCTCACAAGAACACATTTGCCATAATTACTGGTGCACAAATCAAAGAAGCAACATTTAACTTTCATTATACTTAAACCAAACAGTCTTGTAATAACAGATCCAGTGTCTGACTGTCATAGGAGTATTTACACAAAAGAAGAGGTTCACTTCTATAAAAAGAACAAACAGCATTTTAAAAATATTACAGAATTACACAAGTAACCTTATGCCAAAGTTGGCAGATTTGTGACAAACTTGCCATTAAACTAAATATAAGGAAAACTAGTCTATTCTATTCATGAACGGAATGTAACTGCAATGTGCACTTGTTAAGAAAAGAATCTGAACCACAATTTCTGAGAGAATCCTTTCAGGGAGGAGTCACAGGTGGGGGCCAGGGGGACAACTCAGAGGATGTGCCGCCCATCCATACCGATCTAGCATGTGAGGCTACGCTCCCCCCAGTGATGTTCAAAGTGGCCAGTTTACAACAGTGTGAGGACAATTAAGCAGCCCAGCTCTGGAATTCAGCAGATTATTCTTAACGACTTGGGTAACCTCTGGCTTCAGCCCTATCTGATGATGCTTTAAGGATGAAGTGTCCATAACAGTACTTTGGGGACAAACCAACTGCAAGCTTAAGGCCAGAAAAAGGATCTCCTGGTTTCAGAGTCATGCCCCCTTCCCTCTCTGGGGGGTGGGGGGAGGTGGAGGGGGGCAGTGACCCTACTGACCAGCCACCACACTCCTAAACTATCTTGACCTCGGATTTCACCCTGATGGTGAACTGGGCTATGACTCAGCTGACTTTTTCCAGAGCTGCCTCCAAGGACCAAGGGATCCAATGATCTGTCCCAGTCAGGGGCAGAATCTGAACCCAGGTCTTCCTAACAGAGCACAGCCCTCTATCCAGGTGGCCTTTTCTAATCCACTATTTCACTAACTCCTAAGGGAAAAGCGCCTGTGACCAGAATGCCAGAGCATGGCTGATGGAGGAGTCTCGAGGGCTAAGGGAGATGGAGCCTGCCCCCACAGATGCTATCCGCACAGGAAGGGCAGCCCCACACTAACAATCCCAGGCCTGTGTGGCCTCACCCCTGCTCACCGGAAGCTGGAGCTTGGCGGCATCCACAGGCTGCTGGAAGGGCCAAGAGAAGCTGTGGCGCCACAGAGCCTTCAGGACCACCTTCTGCAGGTGCTGCAGCTGATTTGTGAGGCGGCCAGTTTTTTTGGCATTTATGAACTCTGGGGGAGGGGGGTTGACAATAGCTGTCTGCCGACTCGACAGAGACATTCTGAACAGCTTTATGCTGATGAGATGCTGTCTTCCCTACACATATATCCTGGGGAGGAAAAAAGCAACATGTGTTCACACTGAATTCAGGTATGCAAATTAAAAGCCAGGTGAGATCACCACCCAAGCCCAAGAACCCAGGCTCTCGACATAGCTAAGGGTCACAGTCTGACCACTATCAGCCTGACACACAGCAGTCACTTAACTAATGTTCCTAGCCCAAAGGGAAACAACAGGCAGGCAGGCACAGACCAGATACAGGGTAACTAACCTCAGGCAGAAAGGCACTGGCAGCTCCAAGGTGGTGGCCCTTGGTGGAGCCTTAACAAATGCAGAGATCCAAGGGGAGGAGGGGAAGGGCCCAGCAAAGACAGAGGCCCAGAGACCAGAGTGCCACTTGTGGGGAGACAGCCAGGAAGACACTTCAGCTAAACAAAATGAAATGGCTGGGCTGTGAAGGGATTCGGAATTTAGAATTCATCCTAGAGGTACCAGGAACCTACTGGGTTTTAAAGTGGTGTCATGGTGAGTGAGACCTACACTTTAGAAAAATCACTTTACAAGCTGCATAGAGGACAGCCTGGAAAGGGGAAAGATGAGGGGCAAGATGATAAAATTAGACTAAGGCAACAGTCCACATAAAGGGTGGCAGGGCCTTAAAGTGCCTTCCTTCCTATGTCAGAGACTGTAAATTTTCTAAGTAAGATAAGATGCAAGGAGTGAGAGATGCGGTACTTCTGAAGTGGGAGGATTCTGTGCCAAGATGGAATGCGGTCTGAGGGTAAAGAATCAATCCATTAGTCACCTCCTGAAAACCCCCAAGATTATTAAGGCCAAAATACAGAATCTACAGGTCAAAGAAAAATAATAATTCAAGCAGCCAGAGAAGGAATGCAAATTCTGAGGAGCCACAACTGGGCTCACACATGATTTGGTTGCTGCCAATAACTAAAGGAATGTAAAGCCTCAAATCCCAGGCAGAAGAGCTAAGCTCATACCCATGAATAACGTAGCAAAACTAAGCCTCCTCATACTGAGTGGAAAAAATAAAGACTCTAATAAAATATGGGCCTTCCAAGCATTCCGGATGAAAAGACCAGAGCTGAGTATAAGCTGTCATGCAAACACAGGCGACAAGAAAATTATGAAGGACAATCACAAGGGGCTTAAGGAGAGATGGCCCATGACAGCACTCCCTCTGAATCCCATCCTCATCCCAGAGGAATAAGCTGGGGATATGAAGGGGGGTGAATGACACAAACCTCACTGTCATTCCAAATGATCAGAAGAGAAAATACACACAAAGGTGGGTACAAAAATATACTTTGAACAGGGAACCGGGAAGAGAGCACATAGACTGAAGGAGGGATCACAGAGGGTGGGTGGACCGCACCACACCTAGATGCTCCATGATAATGTTTGCATTTCTGACATGATGAATACTGATGCTATAACCCACATCAACAAAAGGTCTTGGGTGGAGGATCCTCATTTTTCTGAGGCCAGATTTAAGTTTAGGTCTTCCAGACTCCAGACCCAGTTCTCCAGACACTAAATCACCAGCTGCCTCAGGGAAAGATCAGTCAGAAGCAAAACAAGGTAAAAGTATAAAATAGGGAGGGAAACAACAATCATAATTGTGAATAGGATGACCTCACCCAGGAAATAGAAAAAGTAGAAATCTAAAGTAGAATCTTGTTTACAAGAGCATTTGAAACAAAAAGACAATTAAAACTAGGGGCTGTAGTCAAATCTTTTTTGTTTGACCTAAAGGTTAAAAAAAAGTTAAAAGGGGGGCAGGGCAGTTAGGTGGCTCAGTGAATAGAGAATCTGGCCTCAGACACAACATAAAAAGAAACAAACAAAAATCTAGTCGTGTGACCTTGGGCAAGTCATTTAACCCCAAATGCCCTCCAAAAAAGCAAAAAAAAAAGGACAGAAGTAGCAATCAGGACCTTAAAGTAACAACACAAATAGACCTCAAAGAAAGGGAAATTACATTTTGGTGAAAGCATAAAGAATGAATGGCTATCAATACTAAACATAGACACATCAAAATGGTATAACATCTAAATTCTTAAAGGAAAAATTAAATAAATTATAGAAAGAATCATTAACTATAAGTAGGGCACTTAACTGAGCCCTTCTCAGACCTAGGCAAACCTCAACAAAATAAAGAACCTGAGTAGAATTTCAGAATAAGTTAAATAAAAAAGAGCTCTGGAGAATAATGAAGAGGTATACAAAGCATCATGCATGCATCTCTGAGCAGAGAATAGCATCTTCACAAAAATTATGTACTAGAGCACAGAATATCAGAGGCAAATGCAGAAACAGTAAACTAACCTTTTATAGACCACAGTGTAATAAAAATTATATTCAATAAAGGAAATTAATGTCCTAAAAGAAGGGGGGAATCACTGGAATGGAATTAAAACCTAGTTGGAAATTAACGTAATCCTAAAGAATGGATGGGTCAAAAAACACATCTCACACACGAAAGAAAATAACAAAGGCACATGCCAAAAAATTGTTGGAATACAGTCAGAATAGCACTTAACAGAAATTTTATCTCTAAACACTTCAATCAATGAGAGAGAATTTTAAAAAATTTTAAAATCTCAAATTAACCTTAAAATATAAAATCCTGAAAAGTCAGAGTAGAGATGAACAAAATTAACCGGAGTTAAAAAGAATAAAATCAGGAGCGGCTCACTGGGGGGAGGGGGCACCGACAACAACAAAATACCACTCTCCACAGGCATTCTTCCAAACCTTTTCATCTGTCCTTGAACCTGTCCCTATGCTCCCCCTCCTCTATCACTCAAGACACCTTCTGCCACTGGCCCTACTTTATGCTTCTCATACAAACAGGTGGTCGGGCAAGCCTTCTACACACTACACTTCTGCACAATAAATCCCATTCCATCTCATCTTCCCCATCTTCCCATCATCCCTGCTCGCTCCCTTTTACTAGCTCCTTCCCTACCTCCTAAAAACCATCTCTGCTCCCATCCTAGATCTCTTCTGCTGTGTGGTACCTCCACAATCATGCTTACATGGCCTCATCAACCAAAACAGCCCTCCCCCAAATTACAGATGATTTCCCAGCTTTTTCTCAATCCTCACCTTTACCTATCCTGACACTTTTGGATCACTCCTCTCCCAGATAATCTCTTCTCTAGGTTTTCAGGCCCAGTCGCTCCTGGTATTTCTCCAACCCAACACCTCTCAAGTCTTTGCTGGATCCTCTTCCAGGGCCACGTCTAATCTAGGGTGTCTGATAGGCTCTGTCCTGGGTCTTCTCTTCTCTCTATACTACTGCACTGGGGATCTCATCAGTGGATTTAATTATTTCTAACCATATGATTTTCCCATCTATTTATCCTGCCCCAATCTGACCACTGACCTTGCATATCCATTTTGTTCATCTCAAACTAGATGTCCCGTAGACATCTTAAATTCAACCCCCCTTCTCAACTTCCTAATTACTGTAGGGGACACCACCATCCTGTCCCCCAACCTCACAACCTATTTCCATTTCCTCTCTCCCATTTCCAACCTGTTGCCAAAGTCTGTCATTTTTTACCTTTGCAACATCTCTCTCCTGTATTTGCCACTATGCTAGTCCAGGCTCTACTCACCTCACACCTGGATTACTGAGAGTGCCTCCTCTATCTCCACAAGCCTCCCCCAATTCCAGTCCAGCCTCCTTTCTGTTTACATGCAGGTCTGACCCTTGGCCACCAAAGTGATATTCTCCAAGCTTAGGCCTAACTGTGTCACACCCTTACTCAATGAACTTGAGTGGCTCTCTAGCACCTCTAGAATTAAATATAAAATCTTCCAAAGCCCTTATAAAGGGCCCCTTCCAACATCCCCACTGGCCCTGGCCTTTCTTCAGGGCATTTTCCCTGCTCTGGAAGGTTCTCTCTCAACCCTGCCTCCTGGCTTCCTTCCAGTCCCAATTCAAATCCCATCTTCTGCAGGAAGCCTTTCTGAATCCCCCTTAACATTAGAGCTATCAGGGCTCATTACTTCCCATTTCTCCTGTATACAGTTGTTTTACATTTGTGTTGGCCTGTATTCTCCATTCAAACCTGAGAGATCCTGGGAGTAGGGTGGGGGGTGTGTGGATCAAAGTTCATTGGCCAGCTCCACTAGAACCATAACCACCTCAGGGCAGGCTTTCCTCTCCTTACTTGCTCCTGTACTTTAGGTCCTTTCCAATAGCTCCAAGACTAGTTAAACCAACATTCCTAAGTCACTGGAAAGTCACTCCCATGCTCAAGAACCCTTATTATATGAGGCCTTTCCCAATTCTCTCAAGCTATCAGCTCCCCACCATACCCCCAACTTGCCTAGTAGAAAATTTTTTCAATTATGTTTCCCATGACAGAATATAAACTTCCTGTGGGCAGGTGCTCCATGTCTCTGAAACACCTAAGTCCAGCACAGGCTGCCCAGCCCATATTAACTGCTTCTTCATTGACTGGTAGGATAAAAGGCCAACTTATGCTTGTCAGCTAAAGCCCTTTATGATGTGGCTCCTTTCCAGACTTATTTCATATTATTTCTCCTAAAACACCCTTGGAGGGTTTGAGTGGGAGCTCCTGCCCAGAAACCATTATTCATGGAGAGAACACTCCAGTGCTTTTCTAAGTGCTACCTCCAATCCTGGGAGGCTTTCCCTTCTTCCCTCCACTCCAGGCAATTCTCTCCCCAAGGTTCAGGCCCCTTCACCTGCAAGTGTCAACTCTATTCCATAAGCTTTTGGTGACCCCCTCCCCCCTTAATCAATAAGCAGCCTGATTACTCATCTGTAGATACACTGTACCCCCAGAGCTCCCAATAAGATGAGGCTCCTGGAGGACAGGGGCGTTGAGCTTAACAGTCACGATAGTGCCTAAGTACCTGTTTGATAGTAAAGGTGTGTCTATACTTGTGTCTAATGTCCCTTTTCTGCCCATCTTAGCTACTCTCCATGGACTGTTATAATCTAAAGATGTTTAGTGTTTAATAAACCTGTGCCTACAGGCATTAAGAGAGTCACTCCAGTACAAATATTTCAAGACCCAAAGAGATATGAAACTTGTTTAAAAGGTAAAACTTTTATTTTGGAATTTCATCTCAAAATAAAGACATTCCATAGAGTAGCATCCACTTAGGTTAGAAATAATTCTCCACATTTTATTTAAAACCCTATCAGTGAGCTCCCCTTTTCAGTCTGGTTTGGAACCGGGAGAATTCCAATTTCAAACCTTGCCTTTCCACACTTATGAGCAGCGCGCCTGAGGAATATGGGATCAGAGACAAACACCTGGAAAGTACAAGTCTTCTAATGGAGGCCTTTTCCAGGACAAAATGCCAGTAACACATCGAAAGCCAAATGGTTAGATCTCTCTCCAAACTCACCACTTTTGTGCCCAGCCCAAGCTCTGGCCTCTCTGGCTGGCGATTGGGGGGGGGGCGGGGGAGGGGTCTCCTCATTGTATTCAAAACATCATGCAAAACTATGCAAAATCCTCCATCAGTTATTTACCTCGAAGCAAAAGCAGCCAGCCAGAAATGTAGCTTGGACAGTATCTTAGGCCACATTCTATAATCAATTCAAAATTCATGACCTTGCCGTTAAAGATCATAGCATTAAAAAAAAAAAAAAACTTTAGGAATCATCTATCTTTCAGAGCTCTGTATATTCTCAGCAAGGGATAGGGATAAATAAAATATATTTAAAATATTTAAATACAAACATAAAATCATATCAAACATTAAAAATAAAAATTTAAATATAAATAATTAAATATAAAAATAAAAAATAACTTGAGCTTAAAATAAAATTAGATATTAAAAAACAAAATAAGACAAAATTATCAAAATAGAAATAAGGATAATAAAACGAATAAGCAAAGCAACAAAATAAGACAACTGGCTACATATAACTTAAAAAGCTTCTGCACAAACCAAATTAATGCACCTAGGATGAAGAAGAAAGCAATGGAAAAAGGAGAAAAAAAGGTCTCTACCCAATTTCTCTACTTTTGACCTCCAAGATCCAAAAACACTCTATTAAAGAAGGCTCCCAACCAGGAACAATTTCAACCCCACCCATTCCGGGGCTGCACGGCTGCACGCCCAGCCAACATTGAAGGATGCTCACCGTGCACGCTTCTGCACCGCGGTCCCTCGGGCCTGGGTGCACACCACGCCGGCTCCCAACTACAATTTACTCCTACTTTTTTTTTCCTATTTGCATTAGCTTCACCACTAGCACACAGAATGGAAGCTGTCCGAGGGCAGGCCTGGCCGCCCACCCGAAGCCCACGCTAGCTCACCTTCCCCAGCAGCCTCCAAGCAGAAGGCCGAGCCGAGCTTTTGTCTTTCGAACCTGGGCCCTCCCCCTCGCAGCCCCGGCCCACTAGGCCTACGCGGCCTTCCACCCCCCCCCCGCCCCCCCCCCCCCCGGCCCCGGCGCAGTGCCACGCGCTCTAACGGCCCCAGCAACCGCCGCGGCGTCGTGGCCTGCTTGGGGCCCGGAGCTGCCCGCCAAGCCTCAGAGGGCCGTGGCCTTCCCGTGGAAAGGCCCCAGGGATAGCTGGGGGGGGAGGGGACCGGGAGAAGGAAAGGGTAGGGCCCGCAGGAGCAGAATACTCACCCCGCTCACCCGTCGCCGTCACCGCTCACCCGAAACGGCGGCAAGAGAGCTACTGCAGCCGCTTTTATAGGCGACCCAGCGGCGTCCCTCCGCTTATTGGTCTGTATAGGTCACGTGGCCCTGCGAGGGCGTGGCTTGGTGTATAGGTCACGTGGCCCTGCGAGGGCGTGGCTTGGCCGCAGCCCAAGTTGCAGTAGGTGCCCACGTGCTCCAAGAGTCGTTTTCAGAGCCTGGTTTTTCTTGGGAGTGGCGCGAACTTTTATTGCAAAACTACACAGACTATAGCATGCATTTGGTGGTTTAAAAGATACGGCTAATTGCATAAGACAATTAAAAAAACTTTTGGTGCAACTGGCAAGCCTTTCCCTTTAAAACATTGCCCTCCAGCTTCGGTAAGCTGTGCCACGGGAAAAATTTGCAAAAAGAGTTTACAGTGACTTTGAATTTTTCTCCCGCTTTTGGATCTTACCGCGCGTGACCTTTTGTTGAATGTTAGAAACGTGCAAAAATACTCCACCAACACGACAGAAATAACTTTATTATAAGTTTTACAAAAAAGCTCATTTTCTCACAACGACTTTCCAAGGAGGGTAGTGCAAATTATATATATATTTTACAGACGGGAAACTGGTTAAGTAATTTGCAAAATACCAGGTGCAGCAAGTAAGCGCCAAAACTGTAAGGGAGGGCAGGAGGAGAGCTCCAATTCCAGATAAGATAAATTTAAACAAGCTGGAGAGGAAGTCCATTTTTCAAAAGTCACACACTCTTATCAGCCGAGTTAGTAAACCCCGTTCCTCGGACTCCCAAGTTCAGCGTTCCTCCCATAGTGAGTTCTCCATGGTCCTAGCCGAAAGCCTTTCAGGGTATTTTACGAAGGTTCATGTCTTAAAGGTCTGGGAGGAAGAAGGTGGAGTCGGCTAGAGATTTCATAAATCGAGTTGGAAAAGGATCAGCAGACAATTGGAAAAGTAGAGTTGAGCTTTGCTAATGGTTGAAGAGACGCCCTCCCCTTTCCTCCATCACCACCTTTTCAAAACAAAAGCCAAAATTCAATTCAATAAACATGTATTACGTTTCTACTACGTGGGTGGCTGGGACAGGGTCAAGGTTGATCTTGAAGCATAGACCGAGAAAGCTGGTTAAAGGAACCGGGGCTCCTGGAGCAAAAAGCCCTGCTTCCCAGGCCCTTCAGCACCCTAACCAAGCTCTGAAAAGAAAGAAATTAACATTCCCTGAAGCTTCCAGCAAAAAGCTCTCTTTCTGGTAAGATAGTTTCTCCAAATTGGCAGGCACCGGTTTCCTCTTTATCTCTGTAACTCAAGCTGGAGCTAAGACTAGAAGGTTAGGGAAATTGAATGTCAGGCCATTTAAAATGGAGCTCAGCTCGTTAGCTCAGGCTGCTGCTTCTTTCGTCAGTAACACCGCCATTTCCCCGGGGCAATCCTGATTCAAAAACTTGTGGCCCCATTCAACCCCCCTGTCCCTAGTATCCTTACCGAGACCACTTCCAAAATATCCTATCTCTTCCTTTCTTTCCATTCTCACCCGCTCCCACCCACCCAGAGAGGTAGCAGCTAAGCGTTCTGTTAGCAGTTCCATTCAAGTCAACTTCTAAAGCTTTCTATATGCAAGGGTTAGTGGGGATGAAAATAGCACCTACCAACTAGGGCTGTGGCGAGAATCAAATGAGATAATCATTATTAAGCACCCCAAAATATGGCTGGCACATAATAAGGGATAGATAAACTTTAGCTATTAGCTATTATTATTGTTATTAGATATATTATTATTAGATTGGGAATGGAAAACTCCCCAAACCCCTTGAGACAGTTCCTGAACTCAGGAAACCTACCTTCTACTGAAAGGTACAGTACACAGACAACTATCCATCTATCTATCTATCTATCTATCTATCTATCTATCTATCTATCTATCTATCTATCTATCTATCTATCTATCTATCTATCTACCTATCTCCATCTAGCTACCTACCTACCCATTAATCTCTCCATCTGCCTGTCTTATTCTTATCTCTGTCTGTCTCCATACAAAATCATTAAGAGTCAGATATTAAGCACTTCACAGACCCACTAGCTAAGCAAGCAGGAGTCTTGTTTAAGAGTCCTATTAATCACCACCTTCTAATAACTGACGATAACTCTTAATAGTGTGGGACTGGCACATCAGACTTATATTAGCTTTCCAGGCAGATCCTAACAGGTTTCCTTCCTCCAAACACCAGCCCTGCCTCCACTCAGAGTAAGTGTAATCAGGAAAGTGCCCTCCCCCACCCTTTTTTTGCCCTCTCCCACACACAGCATATTGATTTTTGCTTCTCTACAATTTCATTCAGGTTGTTCACTCCCACAAAAGAGGGTCTAGGACTTTCCCCTCTTCCTTCCTTTTTCTATCTCTTGGAAATCTTACCAGTGTATGAAATCCTGAAGCTCAGGTCTTTCTTCTCCCACAAAGATCACCTACTCTCCTTCTAAGTTACTCCAAGGAGTTTTCTCCCTTCTCTGAATTTCTCTACATGTATAAGGAAAAAAAGGAAATTAGCACTTAGTTAAGTGTTTACTATGTGCCAAGTTTTTTTTTTTACAAATATCATTACATTGATAATGTAATATGATAGATATAATATAATATAACTATTATATATAATAACAACAGCAGGGGGGGGGATAGGGGCTATCATTAACCCTAACTTACAGTTGAGGAAACTGAGGCAAACAGAACTTAAGAAATATCTGGCCAAACATCTTCTTAA
Source organism: Petaurus breviceps papuanus (assembly GCF_028583685.1). Lineage (NCBI taxonomy): Eukaryota > Metazoa > Chordata > Mammalia > Diprotodontia > Petauridae > Petaurus > Petaurus breviceps. The sequence goes on from NW_027185854.1 coordinate 526,753, forward strand.
CTCTGACCACATTGTGCCACCTAACTCTATAACCACAAATATAAGCCTACACTCAGCCAGTGGACATCAAGCAGGATTTGGACTCAAGACCTTACCTTGGGGCAGCTACTCAACACTGTGGATAAAGCACCAGCCCTGGAGTCAGGAGGACCTGAATTCAAATACAACCTAAGACACTTGACACTTACTAGCCGTGTGACCCTGGACAAGTCACTTAACCCTGATTGCCTAAAAAAAAGACCTCTTTCAAATCCCATACCCTTGTGACATGGTGATCTAATCTCTCCTCTCTCAATCCTCACCTTGGTAAAAAAAAAAAAAAAAGACATTTAGCAGTCTGGATTATTGTGTAGATCAAGATAAAATGAGATAAAGCCTACAAATTTCAGTATAAACCACCAAACTCCAGAGAAACTTCAGTTACTATCAGGCACAGTTATCAGTTAGCTGTTTCTCCAGCAGTGGTGATAAATTCTGAGGGACAGGAGTCTAAATTTTTTCTTTGTCCCAACTCTAGGAGAGCTTTAGAAACGGCTCAGGGAAAACCAAGAGAAGATTCATAGGCCCAGCCCTAACACCCAGCCCAAAATACTTTTCCTTGCCCGCATTCATTCAGCCCCAAAATGTCACCAGGTCTCCTACTTAAGAAAGTTTGGGGAAAACTATCCTTGAATGCATTTGTTAATCCACCCCCCCCCTTACCATCTATGCCTTACCTATACCATTAAAATAACATTTTTTATAATGCACTTTATTTAGTAGATGCCGGTTAGAGCCCTGAATCAGAAACCCAGAGACTTGCATTTGGATCCTTCTTCTGCTCCTTGCCACATTTCCTAACCAACTCGGCTACTGTGCCTCAGTGTTCTCATCTGTAATATGGGAGACTGTAAACATTGCTTGTATTTATACGGTACTGCAAGGTGTGCGAATCACTTCCCATACATCACTGAATTTGAGTCCCATGACAGGATTGTGAGGTAGGAACTGTGGGTATTACTTGAATATTACAGTTGAGAAAACTGAAGGTCAAAGAATTTTAACGGACATTGCTCATAGGCAGAGAGCTATACTAAGTGCCAGAAATGAAACCAGATCTTGAGATAATGTATTTTGTAAAGTTTAGAATTTTCTGTGAGCTATTATTACTCAATAATAATAAGTTTATCCTTTATTAAATAAATAACATTACTAAACAACAATGATTATTAAATTATCGTTATTATAAATATGATATAATTATATATATAATAATTATTAAATAAATTATAAAATAATATTACTAAATTAATTAATTAATAAAATTACTCAATTTCCTCCTGGTGAGCCTAGGACCAGAGATAGAGGAAAGAGGAGAAATACTGTTCAAGTAACAAAGATAAGTTATATAAGAGGCAGTAAAGGTTTTACAAAGACCAATTTGTTTGCTGCAGAGAAGTGTCTCCATGTGAGCCCAGGGAGTGTGTGTACTGACCACCGAGAGGGTGGGAAGATGGATGGAATACTCCTTTTCTCAGGACAACCCACCAAGAGCTGGTCCTATTCAGCCAAGGTTGGGGGAGCCTTCCACCAAACACTGGACCACTCTGGATGATCATGATTTAACCAGGACCCAGACAAAATTCCACTCCCCAAGGCCCCTCCCCGGACGCTCCCTCACCGGTAAGCTGAGGCCAGGGCCCTTCTTGAGGCAGGCTCTGCACTTGCAAAAAAGCTTCAGGGGGTGGATTGTTGGCATCTGGCTTCCTTTAAGGCTCAGCTCCAGAGCTCCTTCCTTCCAAAGGCCTTTCCTGACTCAGCTAATCCTTTAACTAGCGTCCCCCTAACCACATATATTTATTACTTCCATATCTGTGAATGTGTAGAATGAGAAGTCCATTCATTCATTCATTCATTCCATGAACAATAATTTTTTTATTTTTTATTTTTTTCCACAAACAATTATTAAGTCAGGCACTGAAACTCTTTTGTATTTTTATCTGCAGTATCCAGACTAAAATGTGGCAAGCACTATTAATAAATCCTTCTTTATTGATGGATTGACTAGTAGGGAAAAGTGTAGAAAAAAAGTAGAGGGTGCACATAGGAGTGGATTGTAGTTTTTTAAATAACAAGTACACTACCCTGACCCACATTTTGACTCTCATGCTTCACAGAGTAGAAAGATACCTTAAAACCGTAATGATTTTTTTTTAAGAAGATTGTAATGAAACAGGAAGAAAGCTTTTGACCTTCTCTAACATAGTGTAATTGATTCTAGCCGGTCCTAGGAAACTTCCTTTGTCTCCAGATCTAATGACCTTCTTGACTCTGACCTCTCTGCAGCCTTTGACACTGTAGATCACCCCCTGATCCAGGACTCTACCCCTCCATCCTCCCTTCTCCTCTACCTGTCTCCTTTGTCCAGGTCATGCCCTCTAACCTTGGGTGTCCCCAGGGCTTTGTCCTGGACTCCCTTTCTCTTTCCCTTTATATTTGGTGACCACATCACTTCCCAGGCATTTAATTACCATCTCTATGCTGATGCTTCTCAAATCTACCTGTCCTGCCCTAACCTCTCTATTAGTATATATTTATTATATACAACATATTAAAATCTATGATTATTATAGATTATAATATCTAACACACTGTAATACAATCATTGTACAGTCTATTTTAACCTCCAGGCTCATATCTCCAACTGCCTTTCAGACATCTCATACTGGACGTCCTTAAAATCAACACATCCAAAACTGAACTAGTTATCTTTCCCCCAAAACCCTCCCAACTTCAAAACTTAGCTATTACTGTTCTAGCTCCCCAGGCTGAGACCTAAAGGTCCTCAGGCCCTCACTCTCGCACCCACAGGTTAATACTGTTGCCCAGGTCTGTCAGTTTCAGCTTGGCAACTTCTCCCAAATGTGCTGCCCCGTCCCCACCCCTGGTCGGACCCTCCATGTCCCACTTGGACTACTGCACTAGCCTGCTGGGGTCGTCTCCCTTCCCCAAGTCTCCCCTCACTCCAGTGTAGCCCTTACCCAGCCCCTAAAGTGATTTTCCTCTGATCCTGTCGTCCCCTTACTCAATAAACTTGAGTGGTTCCCTAGCACCACTAGAATTAAATATAAAACCCTCTTTTAAAGCCCTTTATAACCTAGACCTCCTCCCCCTACCCTTTCACTCTTCTTAAACTTTACCACCCACTATGTATTAGTCTTCCACCCACTCCTGACATTCTCACTGGTGGTACACTGGGCCTGGAATGCCCTCCTTCCTTACCTCCTTCAGAACCTCCTGGGTTTTCAAGGCAAAGACTTCTTCAGCTGCTGAGTTAACCATCCATTTAGTAGGTACACTTATATTACCGTGTTTCCCCGATAATAAGACCTATCCCGAAAATAAGCCCTCCCCTTACTGTGTAAGATTCCTCTAAAATAAGCCCTCCCCCGAAAATAAGCCCTATTGAGATTGCTACTGTAGTGAAGGTGATCCCCTGCGCTACACGCTACATTACGGTACCCTCTGTATGCACCGTCCCCGCCCCCGGGTGAAACGCATGCCGCTCTCTGAGCTGCATCCAATCAGAGCTGCAGCAGTGAGCGCGGTCATCCTGTTCTTCCCCAGTGATTTGCTTATTGAATAAAGGTACATTTTTTTGTTCACATTTACCTGTTTATTAAAATTGCTGTCAATGTTCATTAAAATAAGCCCTCCCCTGAAAATAAGCCCTCTGGTCGTTTTCTGTCCAAAAAAAGTAATAAGACAGTGTCTTATTATCGGGGAAACACGGTATTAGAATATAAACTCCTTGAAGGCAGGGGCTGGGGCAGGGAAAGTGCAAGGGGAAGGACTGATTTTTGTTTTATTTTTTTTCTTGGTATCTTCAAATCTTATCACAGTTCCCAGTGAAGAGGTTTGAGGGTGCTGATTTGGGGTGCTGGGACCCTGAGAATGACAAGGCGGAGTCATCTGGAATGAATTCACACACTCAAGCTTTCAAAGACAGTTTATTGTAACACCAATAGAAGCAGGCAAAGTTTCTTTCAAGAACTTGCACCCTAATGGGGGTGAACCCAAAGTTTATATAGAAAAGGGGCATGGAAAAGGAATGGCAGGGATACTGATTAGGTAATCTAAGGGTCCAGATGTCTGGGAGCTATGCATGGGAAAGTTGTAGGGAATATGCCAGACATCAGAGGCATGGACCTTGAGTCCTTAGACCAGCCAGGGACAAAAATCCTCGGGCCAGGCACCCCTCTGTCTGTTCTGATAAGGGAGTTACAGAGTCAAGCCTGCAGCAACGGAAATGTTTTTACAAGGGGGTGAAGGGGGCTAGGTTACTTTCAGAGATGTGGTCTCAGGGCTGTTTGGGGTCCAGGTCCCACCATCCCATCACCAGTAACCAGCAATCCCTTAATAAATACCTGTTGATTGATTTATTGAGTGGCTCAACTGCAGTCATGGTAGGGGCTAGGAAGGGAAGTGGGGAGGAACCAGGCTCTGAGATCATGGCACTTTAAGGTTTACAAAGTTCTTTAGGGGGAAAAAAAACAATTATTCTCTCATTTTATCCTCCCAAGAACCCCCTGAAGTAGATGCTATTATTATACACATTTTACAGATGAAGAACTGAAGCAGATGGTGGTTAAGTGACTTGCCCAAGGTCACTCGGCTAATGAGTATCTGAGGCCATGGCATAAAAGAACTTTAAAAGTCAAACAGAGGATTTTATATTTGATCCGGGAGGTACTAGGGAGGGGTCACATGGTGACACCTGCACTTTAGCGGGGTAAGCTTCACAGCTGGGTGGAGGATGGGCTGCAGGGAGAGGAAGTTTGAAAGAGGAGACCAAAGCAGACCCTTGGAAAAGTCCAGGGATGAGGTGGTGGGAGCCTGCTGCAGGATGATGGCAGAGTCAGAGGAGAGAAGGCTGGATCCACAGGACTTCTCTGATCTTCTTGCTTCCTGAGCCTGGGAGTCCAAACCTTTTCAAAGATAACAAAATGAAAACATAATGCAGCCAGAAGTCCCAAAGGTTAAGAGGAGCGAGGCTGCATTGTACAAATGGTTTCAATCAGGAAACTAAAAAACTGAAAAATAACTAAAGTGCCTTTGAATTCTTACCAGCTATTCAAAATTCCCAAAGAGACAGCATCTTCTAAGCTAGCTTAGTCTCCAAGGATGGGCTCCCGAGAGAGAACAGAATGGAATTAGACAGGAAAATGAGTGATGTATTGGAGTAGGAGAGACTAGAGGTACAAAGACCAATTAGGAAGCTTTTCAATCAATCCATCAATCTATCAACAAATATTTATTAAATTGCCTACTATGTACCAGGCATTGCACTGAGTATATCTCATTTGATCCTAACAACAGCCCTGGAAGATGGGTGATATTATTATTATTCTCCCCATTCTATAAGTGAGGAAACTGAGGCAAACTGAGGTCAGGTAACTCACCCAGGCTGGCAAAGCTAGGAAGTGTCTGAGGTAAGATTCAAACTCAGGTCTTCCTGACTCCAAGTCCCACACTTTGATAAAAAATGCATCGTAGTTTTGGGAGGGAGGGCACTAACAGCTGCAGAGTGGGATCAGTAAAGCCTTCAGGTGACTTGAGATGAGTCTTGAAGCGGGCAGGGATTCCAAGAAGCCAAGATGATGAGGAAGAGCGTTCTAGGCAGCAAGACAAGTACATAGACGGAGACTGGCAGCCCCCTTTGAGGAAAAAGCAAATAGGCTAGTATGGATGGACTGTAGAGTTCAGGGAAGGAAGTAACATGTAAGACCATAATAACAAGAGGTAGCATGTATATGGTACCTACCGTCCGCTGGGGACTAGGCTAAGAACTTTTATAAATATTCTCCCCTTTTATCTCTTCCATAACCCTGGGAAGCAGTGCTGCTGCCATACTAATTTTACAGATGTGGAAACTGAGGCAAATAGAGATTAAATGACTTGCCCAGGGTCATACAGGCAGTTTTCAATTTTAATTTAAATCTGTCCTGATTCCAGGCCCAGGACTCTCTTTATTGAAAAAGTAGGTTGTAAAAAGTTTTGTTTTTTTTTAATTAAGCAATTGAGGTTAAGTAACTTGCTCAAGGTTACACAGCCAGGTGTTTCTGGGTGGGTGCTAAGTGTCTGAGCCCAGATTCAATCCCCAGGTCATCCCAACACTGGAGCCGGTGCTCTTACTCTCTGTGCTACCTGGTCGCCCCTGTAAAGTTTTAAAAGACAAACTGAGGAATTTGGCTTTGGGCCTAGAGGAATTAGGAATTTATGGAGAAGGAGAATGACATGGTCAGACTTGGGTTTCAGGAAAATGACTTTTTGGGGGAGTTAATTTCTAAACTTACAATTTTTTTTCAGTCAGCAAAAGTCTGACTTCTCTTCCCAATACCATTGTACTGCCAAGCTGAAAAGGAAAGAAAAATGAAACCCCTGTTATCATTTCTTACAGCACAGTAGTATTCTATCACATTTATACACCAAAATTTGTTCAGCCATTCCCTGGCTAATGGGCAACCCCTCAGATTTCCATTCTTTGCGGCCTCAAAAAGAGCTATAAGTATTTTTTTTTACATTCTTTGTTAGAATTTTGTTTTGCTCAGCACTAATTCTTGCCTTAATTTTGTTGTTGTTGAATAGCTTTCAATTATATACAATTCTTTGTGACCCCATTTAGGGTTTTCTTTTCTTTTCCTTTTTTTTTTTAATTTTGGGGTTTCTTGGCAAAGATGCTGAAGTGGTTTGTCATTTCCTTCTCCAGCTCATTTTGCAGATGTAAAAACTGAAGCAAACAGGATTAAATGACTGGCTCAGGGTCATTTAACCTGGAGAGAGCACATGGCTCAGTGGATAGAAGCATGTTTTTGAAGGAACTCAGGAAGACCTGAGTTCAAATCTAACCTCGGATATTTCCTAGCAGTGTGATCCTGAACATGTCACTTAATCTCTGAATGTCCAACAAAATGAATCCCCTAAAGAAGGAAATGGCAAACTACTCACAGGGTCACGAATGGTCAGACATGACTGAACAACAACAAACGGGGGTCATACAGCCAGTAAATGGGTGAGGTCAGATTTGAACTCCCAAAGATGCGTATTCCTAACTCCAGATCCTACACTGTATCCATTGTGCCACCTAGCTATTCTGCCTCAATTTACCCTCCGTCTAATTCTCCTTTCTCCCTTCTCCCCCTTCACTCTGACTACATTTAAAATTCTGTTAACATATCCTATTTCCCTGTTGAGTGAAATGCAGGAAAATCCCTTTGGTAGCAGTATGGAAAATGGGTTGGAGTGCTGAGAGTTTTGAAGCAAGGAGACCAATGAGTAGGCCATTGCCATATACCTGGGGTAAAGTGACAAGGGCTTGGACTATAAAACGAGGCCTGTGAATGGTAGGAAAGGAATGTACGCTCAAGATATTGCAGAGAGAGGGAGGACAGGACTGCTTGTGTATGTGGAATGAGTGAGATGAACCTCAGATTTTGAACCTTGGTGAAAGAGAAGATGGCGGCAGTGCCCTTGAGAATAACAGGGACGTTATTTGTTACAGAAGCATGGTGGAAGAATCCCGTCTCCTAACAGATTTATTGGTACCATCTAGTGGTGGGAATGGGTAGCCCCATATTTCCCAACTGCATGGTGATTGGTGAGGAGTTAGCCTATTTTGGTCATTTTGTCACATTGTGAATATAAAATTCAAAGCAGTTTCAAGAGTTACTTATAAAAATTAATAAGCTCCGTGTTCAGATATGCCAAAGGAAAACCAGAGTAGGAGATTTATGAATGTTTTACAGAGGAAAAGATTGAGCAGAAGAGATTTAAAATGAAATAGAGAGATAGGAGGTGGGCCGCTCAGTCTGCAGCACATCACTAGTGATCATCTGAACTAAATTTAATTGAGAACTGAGAAGTAATTGTAGAAAGGGCCTCATATAATTTTTGTAGCTCTTTGCATTTCCCCTCGTTCTGCTTCCTTCTGCCATAACTGTAGGGCCAACACAGGTTCATGAAGCCTCTAAAGTGATATTACAGCAGAGAAAGCATATTACAGTGCTCTTGGGACTGGAGCCTTGTTGGCCAATCTTCTTAATAAGACTGTTTTTAAGACCTTTAAAAAGTGTTATAATGCTTTTTTTAAACAGTCCTATGCATGCATAACTATTTAAACAATACTTTTTTTTTTCCCAGCAGCAAAGACCTGGAAATAAAGTAAATGACCATCAATAGAGGAATGGCAAAACAAATTGGGATTTCTAAATGTGATCCAAGTTTGGCTCTGGAAAAGTGTGGAGAAAATTTATCTTGTTCCCTTCTGTGCATATGTGGAGAATAATGACAAGATGTCTGGAAATCCTATTGTAAAATAATCTATTGAACAAAGTAGGTGCATTTAAACTGAAATCTTAGGGGAACATGAGTGTCTTTAAATGTTTGATGCCATGACTTGCAAGTGAATTAGATTTAGCTGAGGGAGGGCCTCAGTCTTACCTCCGGAGCCATCTGGGTCCAGTGGCAAAATATAATTCAGGATGACTGGAGATGGTCCCCCCTTGTGGGGGAAGGAGGGGACAGAATGTGGAAGGACAGAGGACAGACTATCCTGGGTTCATTTGCTCCTTAGCTCAGGTGTCAGTTTTTGACCCATGAGATGCTAGGATGAGATGGAGAAGGGCATGGCAGAGGGGAAAAGCAGTCCTTGGAATAGGGGTGTCACGGAAATGGGGGATGGCCTGGAGCTCAGCAAGTTTCTAGGGGCAGTTGAACTACATGGGCTTGTGGGGTACACTTGGTGTGTAGATAATGGGGTGGAGGAACCCTTTCCTGGATGCTGAGACCCTCAGGCCCAATTCTAATCACCCTTTGCTAGTTAAGAGTTCTGGAAAGGGAAGGAAATAATCATTTATTAAGCACTTACTATATGCCAGGCACTATGCTAAATTCTGGGTATACATATACAAGCAAAAAGAAAGATAATCATTGTAAGCAAGCAAATATTGCCTTGATTCTAAATATAAATCCAGATTTTATTAGTATATTATTTTATATCTTTGTTGTGTCAAAGTATATTAAAAAAAACTAAAAATAAAACAACTGAAAGCTTAAAAAAAAAAAAGATAAGTCCGTGCCCTCAAGAAGTTTACACATTAATGTGGGCAGACAACACATAAATGGGGGAGGGGAGGGGAATGAAAGTACGTGGCACAGGGGGTGGTTTTAAAGTCCAAAAAATCAGGAACAGGGCCTGGAGAGCAATGAGGGCTTGCACCCTTTCCCAAAATAGAGGCTCCAGGATGAACTCACTAAGGGGGGAAGGGTGCAGGTTACGAGGAGGGACATTTCAAGGCAAAGAGGTCCCAGGTGCTTTGGGAAATTTTAGGAGCCTTCATCTCTAGCCACAGAGAACTGGTTTTGAAATTCACAAAGTCAATAATGGGACCAGGAGGGTAGTGAGGGGATTGCTTCATGGGTAGAAGGTTTCATTAGATGATCTCTGAGTTCTGTTCTCATTCCCATTCCCAACTTCCAAAATTCTACAACTTTATTATTAGTAAGGGCATTTAGGGGTCAAGAGTCTTCTGAGCATCAAAAAAATTATGCCTGCTTAATGTAACTTTTTGGTGACATTAACGAAGTTATTGCATCTTTCCGCTCTTTAGCTCAGATAATAATGCATTATTACTGCCTTAGGTCCTTCCAAAAACAGATTTTTTTCTCTTATTGTTCTGATTTGGTATTCCTATGAAAACCACTTTTTCTTTAGCATTCCATGAAAACTGCCAGCTATTTGGGTATTTCATTTTGCCCCAAATGGAAATTTATCTGGGATTTATTGATTTATGTTTATATTATATTAATTATACAATTATATGATATGATTTATTTAGATGATAATATATATTATATATAATTATATGATTTATTTAGATGATTTATCTAGGATTTATTGGTTTGAATCGGTTATTCATAGTCATATTTTAAACAAAATGAGGTAGTAAGTATGTAATTAAAAATTAAAATTCACTCAATTTCATCATAGAATAAATGAGGCATGAAAGGTATGAATCTGGCAAAAGTAGGGAGGGTTGCTAACTGCAGATAAATATTTTTGTAATGCCATAGTTTCTTTAAAATATTTTTGGAAGGCTACTTTACATAGAAGGTAATCTCCTTGGGGGCAGGTACTGTTTAATTTGTCTTGGTATGCTCATTGCTTAGCACAGCTGCTGCAATTAGGTGTTGGATTGAATGGAGATGAATTGGCTAGATAAATGTGAATATAATTTGCATATGTCTTTTTTTCATTTGACCACTAGATGACAGAAGATACCAACAAACCTTGTAGTTGGCATGCTTGGTACGTGTGTGTGAATGTGAGTGTGTGTGTGTGTGTGTGTTTTTCCCCTGCGGAATTTTGCCCTTCAGAACTAGGGAGCGAGGTCTTTTCTAGACCAAAAGTTCTGGCTCAGCTTGACTCCTTCCATGATTAGAAGCTGCCTGGGTCAGTCACTGAAGCTGCAATTGGGGAGGAGGGAAGAGAATGGTCCAGGATGGAGCTTGAGACTTCTACCTGGGAACTGGAGACAGGATAAATGGAAGGAATGGAAGAAACTGTTAAAAGGAAAATCAAATAGGGTTAAGAATCTAATGGGCCTGGCACCGGGAGGGATTTTCCACTCCGTTCTATCATCCCTGGAGGCTGTGTCTGTAGAACAAAGGGAACTCCTTTGGGACCTCAGTGGTGGGAAGCCCTATGCCTCCTTTACATCCTTGTCTGATTCATCCCTCCTGGGGCTTGGCTTGGGGTCCCTGGAATGTAGTGATTGCCCAGGATCCTGGCAGACTTCTACCATGAGTATCTTTTAAAATATCTTTTTCTTTCTTTCAAACCGCTGACTTTTCAGCCTGACCTTAGTGAATACAGTTCTAGTGAGCCCCCAGCCTGTCTCTTCTAATCCTCAATTTTAAGAAGAAACAGATACTCAGGATGGTTCAGAGACTTGTCTAAGGTCACACAGTTACCAAGTCACTGAGTGAAGACTTGAACCTAGGCCCTTTGACTCTAGAACTGGTACTTTTTCCCACTGTACTATGTATATCTTTGTGGGTATCCTTAAACTTGAAATAGTGGTCTTAAAAATATAAAATCAGGTATTTAAAAAATATGAAATTTTCTGAAATTTCACATCAGTCATTAGTTCCCCTTCCATAACAATGGCCTTGTTGATTTTGAATGTGTACTCTCTTTGGCATCAGTCTCTCTTAAATAGCTGACTATTTGGGGGTGTATTTTTCCTGACAAACTTGCATATGCAATTCACATTAGTATTCATGGGAACCATATGCATGCATTAAGCTATGAATCTATCTGAAAGAAAAGAACTAAGTGGGATAGCAGAAAATCACTGCTCTGTAAAAACAATCCTTTTTATGGCTTAGGAGTAAAGTAAATTTGTCATATTTAATTCTACAGGTTTTTACTGAGTCCCTACTATGTGCATAGTGCTCTGTTAGGCACTGGGGGAGGGAGATGCATAAGATAGTCCCTGTCTTTTGAGGTTTTACCATCACAGGATTTCATAGTTGGAAGGGACTTGACAGGACCTCGATGATATACCTGATGAATGGTCATCCAGCCTTTGCTTGAGTAGAACCCACTACCTTCCAAGAAAGCCCTTTCTATTTTTGGATAGGCCTAATTTTTTAGAAAGTCTTTCTGGATTTCAACCCTAAACTTGCTTGTCCTCTGAGACCAAGTAGAAGAATCTAATCCCTTTCCCCTCATGATCGCCTTTCAAATACTCAAGAAAAACTAAAAAAAAAAAAAAATCCTTCCAACTTGTCTCCATTTGGTACAACCTCCAGCCTCCTCATCCTTCTCAGGACACCCCCTAGCTTATCAATGACCTCCTTTAGCTATGGTTCCTAAAACTGAACACAAGTACTCCGGATGGAATCTGACCACAGCATGGTGCCAACAGGATTATCAGCTCTTTATTCCTGGAAACTGTGACTCTGTTAAAGTAGCCTAAGCCCACATTACTTTACTTGGATGAGTGAATGAAAAAGCATTTATTAAGTGCTTACTATGTGTAAAGTATTGGGGATACAAATAGTAAAGGTAGACAGTCCCTAACCTCCCCAAGCTCTTGTTCTAATGGGGGAGACGACACATGGGGAGGCTTTTGGAAGGTCCCATGATCCTTAGGTTGCAATGGCAAAGCAGATAGTGGGAATGAATGCTTCTTTTAAGATGCTATTTCCACTGATGAAAACCATGTCTGTTTCTGATGTTGAAGCGTTGGACAGTGACAAAGACTTGGGTGGCCCCTAATTCAGTAACTGCCATCCGCTGGGTATACTGCTAGTCACCCCTGTGAAAATGGGACATATTCTGGACTATGAGAAGCTTGCAAAGAGCTCCTCTAGCTAAAATGGAGAAGGAGGAAACATGTCCAAGGCCTTCAGAGGGGAGGGGAAGGAGGGGAAGGAAGGGCCTTGCTTGGCTTCAAGGTCCTTGAAGCCAAGCAAGGCCCTTCCTTCCCTTTCCCCTCCTCACCGCCTCTCCTCTCCCCCCACTTCCCCCAAGTAGGCTCAAAAACCACACAGGTGCTCCAATTTCTAGAACTGTGAAGGGGTAGATCTCCCATAACTGGTAGACCTGGAGATTACACTCAAGTGAAAAATAAAATTAAGTGAAGATTTCCCCCTATAATACATAGTACAGATAGTTCTTTTTACAAACATTAAGCTTTCAGAATGTGATAACAGTCTATGCAATGCCCTAAATGTGTTGACCACTCATACGTGTGTATTTTTATGACATATTCAATTACCCAGAGGGAGAAAAATCTTTATAGAATGTTTCTTATATATATATATATATATATATATATATATATTTTAAAGAAATTGGGGTTAAGTAACTTGCTCAAGTGTGCCCAGATTTGATCCAGGTCATCTCGACACTGGAGCCAGCGCTCTTACTTTCTGAGCCACCTGGCCGCCCCTAAGCAACTGGGGTTAAGTAACTTGCTCAAGATTACACGGCCAGGTGTTTCTGGGTGGGTGCTAAGTGTCTGAGCCCCGGATTCGATCTCCAGGTCTTCTCAACACTGGAGCCGGTGCTCTTACTTGCTGTGCTACCTGGCCGCCCCTTGTTTCTTATATTTTATTCCTTTGACTATAAAGAAAATTAACTTGTGAGGCTTTGAAAGATTTAGGCAGAGATTCTTCTGAAAGGTTTTTTTTGTATTTGTTTTTAAAAATAAGGAACATGTTTCTTTTGCATTTTTAATCATGGATATGTATTTATGTGATTCACCAAGTGATTCACTAAGAATCACTCAGTGATTCACTAAGAATTACAACCATTGATTCCCCTGCTTTAACAGTTAAAAATTTTCCTTGACAATAATAATTTTATATAAGCATAGGATTGATAGCAACTTGCTAATAACTCATTCTATGCCAGTTTTTGATTTTTAGAATTCTATGTTCCTATAAGCATATATGTAATGGTCACTCTGGAGAAGCAGGGTAATACAGTGCCTGGAGTCAGGAAAACCTGGCTCCAAATACTGTCTCTGAGATTTAGCTGTGAGAGATCCTGGGCTACCCATCTCTCTGAACAAGAAACTCTATATGACTTTCCTACTATGTAATAGATGGGCTGTGTGATTTGTTATTAAAATGCATTCCTGTACCAATGGAAATTACTTGGGCCAAGTGATGGACAATGTCTGTATATATACATGTAAATCTCTACTTATACCTATCTATATAAATCTATCTCTATCTCTATATCTATCTATCTGAAAAACTAAGCAAAACAAATTCCCACTTTGGCCATGTTCAAGAAAGTATGTCCCATTCTGCATATTGAGTAAATTACCTCTTCTCTGCCACCAGGTGGATGGCATTCTTCATCACTCTGTGCCATATTTAGCCTGTCCAGCCATTTAGTCACTGGACAATTAAGTTGACTATGAAATTTTAAGATAAAAATCCATGGGACCATCTTTTAGGCTGTCTTTGTCTCTCCCTCTTTCCTCCATCCCTTTGTTTCTCTCTCTGTGTCTCTGTCTGTCATTAAACATATGTAATTTGGCTGCATAGGGGAGAGGATAGAGGGCTGTCCTTGGAGTCATAAATATCCTGTCGTTCAGTTTCTATCTCTGACACATACTAACAGTGAGACTGCGGCCAAAACATTTAACCTCCAGGTGCTCCTGTTAACTGACTTGAAATTACAGAGAAACTGCCTATTTGTGTCAGTGCAGGGGTTCCCAAATTACCCTGGCCTCTAAAACACATCTCAGCTCCTTGACTGGGGGATATTTGGGGGATATTTGATGTGAAATGGCAGGTGAGTCTCGAAGCTGTGCAAGAGATTCACGTGTCTATTGATTGCAACAGAAATGTCGGAGACATTCTGTAACAGCCATTGTTTTCTTCCAAATACAGGCTTCTTTTCTTATATAAACTCTTTTTGATACATATGGCATGGTTCACTTTTCAGGTGTTTTTATTTGTAGAAATTCTTTTATTTTTTTTTTAAGCAATCGGGGTTAAGTAACTTGCTCAAGGTTACATGGCCAGTTGTTTCTGGGTGTGGTGCTGAGTATCGGAGCCCGGATTTGAACCCCAGGTCATCCCGACACTGGAGCCGGTGCTCTTACTCGCTGAGCCACCTGGCCGCCCCTATTTGTAGAAATTCTAATAAAAATAGACATGGAATTTATTGATTCTAGTTGTACGTTAGTTGCTGCTTGGGACTGATAAGACTAATCAAAAGACAAGCATCATTTTGTATGCAAAGAACAGTTAAAAGATTTGTCTTTGAAGGGAAGGATGATCAGGGCTTGCATTTAGGTAGGAATGTAGCCTTTGCAAAACACATTAAATATATTATCTCATTTGATCCTTGTGAGGAAAATGAGGGTTGAAGAAATTAAGTAGGAAACCCCCTGATGCCTGCAATGATTGATGATTACAACCCTGGATCAGAGTTGACATACAGTGTTCACATTTCCAGGATGATGTATCATGAGGGGTTAGCATTGTTTGTTCTGTGTTCAGGACGTGTATACTTATTGGCTTCTTATCAGCTTTTGGCAGAACAGAGAAACAGGATGTTGCATCTCTCAGTTCAATAGAAGTGAAGGATACTGTTCAAGGAAAACTTACACCGCTCCCCCCTCCCAATTCTCAAAAATAAATTCCTGGCTGTTTCCCCACAATGCCTGGGCAGACTGGTTTCTGGTCAAGACCAATTAGCTGGTGGAGGCAGGACATGTAGCTGGACAACATTTGCACCTAGCTATTGTAATAGGGGACTGGACACTGTTGTGTGATGTCTTGGTGAGTGAGTATCTGGAAGTGTGTGATGGTGCAGAATAGGGCAGTCCTGGAAGCATTGAGAGCATGCACAGGTATTCTAAGACTATTTCTGGTCATCTTACTGTGTGGTCAAGGAAAACCTTTTAATGGGTTGCTGAGTCAGAGCTGAATGGGAAAAAAAGGGCTCCGATGTGGGAACTTGACCTCTCTTTCTTCCCTGGTGGTGAGTGAGTGTAGCAGCAAGCACCCCAAGCGTCCTCAGGGTTTGCTGCCACCACAGGTTCTTAGATCTGCTTTGATAAAGGAAAGCAACTCAAAATGGGTTAACAAGCTTACTTTAATCAGTCAAATATGTATCATTTACCTAGTTCAGGGGAAAGAGGTCAGCACCCCGAACTTCAAAGTATACAGGCAGAATTATCAAGACAGAAACAGATCAAGTGGACAGATTTCAAACTGTCCAACCATTACATCCATACCCAATCAACATCTGGGTTTCAACATCTGGGTTTTTCAAAGCCGGGGGGCTCAGGACAACGGCTTCCCAGAATCCATATCAAATCACAGAACACTTCTCAAAGTGAGCCCCAAAAACAAAGCTACACATCAGGGCTTATATAGCCTTCTCCTGGCTCAGAGAATGTAACAACCTTTTGGACCCATTGGCCAATCAAAAAGTATCAACTGAAAAACAAGCCTCCCACCCCAGGCTCCAGGTGCACTTTAGTGTAGGGGCAGGGAAGATTTTTAAATTTGCATTTCCATTACAGTGAGGTTAGGACTGCTGTAAGTTTCCAGGTGGAGAGAAGGAGGTGACTCTATCTGCCATCTCTCTCCACCTGGGCCAACGAGTGGCCATGAACACATGGCATCTCTAACTCTTAGACAAAGATGGGGAGATAGATAAATAGATATAGCATTTATTGAGTACTTACCACTGTGATAAACACTAGAAATAGAAATAACAAGCCCAAATTAGAAATCCCTGCCCTTATGGAGTTTACATTCTAGTGGTGAAAGAATGCACAAGAGGGAGATGAAGAGCTTAGGGGGTTAGTGGGGAAAGGGATAAAGTGCAGAGGCAGTCTGGGGTATCATGAGGTGGTCTGGGTTGGAAGAGAACATGATGGCTGGTGTGGGTGTGTGCTCAAATGGAGGCTTGGAGAGGACCTCACCAATCATCAAGAAGTAATAGGAGTGGGGTTGTAGGCCAGCGTGAGAAGAAGGCTTCGGGAGCAGAGGTAGAGAGGTGTCTGGGGCGTCATAGGCCTGCCTGGGTTTGGTCTTTCCTGATGTTAGTGGGAATGAATGTTGAGGGGTGGCTGAGCCTCAGAAGGTTGGTGGAGTCACTGGAGGTCCTGCATCTGGAGTCTGTAGCAGATAAGCTGGGAGAGCAGCGTCTGAGCTTGGTGAGGGGCCCACCAACCACAAACAAGCAAGGGAGCAATTTGGCCATCAGCTATGCCACATTTGGAGTGAGGCTGGTGAGAGGAATTATAGTTACCCCTTTAACTCTGAGCCTGCCCTCCTCAGGAGCCAAAGTGTGCAAGGGAGAAGTATGTGTAGACATTGATAATTTGTTTATACAGACATATCCATCCATATATCTCCATTATCTGACAGAGAGCACAAGTGGACAATTTGTACCCAAAATGAAACCTGAGAAGGAGAGTAGGCCAGAAAGCTATCAGGAAATGACAAAGCTCTTTTAATGACCCCAAAACTTCTCCCTTTCGTGCCTACTTAAAAATCATGCTGCAATAAAGTCTCTTATAGTCCGTTAAAATAATCATAGAAATCTCTAGATCTTTGTAAAACCTGATCATATGATCATATCATTAAGATCTGTAAAAGTGTTTTCTTATGTATTTTTTTCTTTTTTACTGTAAACTGTATTGGTACTGAAGAAGAAAGAAAAAGCCCTGAACAGCAAAAAGTAAAAAGGGTAGGCAATTATCCAGTTAGTTTAGGTAATTCAGTCCCTAATTAGATACGCTTTTCATTTGCCTGAATTTTCCATTTATTGCCTAAATAGCTTAAATTGAATGTTAAATCGAATGCTGGCTCTCCCGCTATATTCCTTGATCAAGAAAGAGATTGGACATAAGCTTTAATGTATTGGATTTCTCCCTTTCTTGGTCCCCCAGGTGCCCAATTCATTAATTCCTTCTCTGAAATCCCCCCAAAGTGACTGTCCTGCCTCTTCCTGTAGGGAAAGTGTTTAACCAGAGGCTGGGTAACCACTCATCAGCGGTGATTTAATAGAAAGAGTTTCCACACCTGGGAGAGTATTGGACTGGATAATCTCTCAAGACCCTTCTAAGACCCTCAGATTCTATGATTCTCTGTTTTGTCAGCATGTAGTGGAAATACAAAAGCCTTTGCTGCGTGAATAGACCAGGATTGTCCAGGAAAAGGAAGATCGCCTCTGACCTTTGCCTACTGGTCAGCTCAACGGCTGTGCACATCTGAAGGGTTTATAGAAATGTGCTAAATGGGCTCCATCCAGGGGGGACAAGATAACACTGTATGTAGTATCTGTATCCCAGGAGCGTTCTGAGGGTCAAGTGTGAGCAGGTCTTTGCTAAAGTCTATGTAGGTGTCTGTGGCAGCTAGGGGGCGCCATAGTGCATGGAGTGCCCAGCCTGGAGTCGGGAAGAACTCAGATATAACCTCAGACACTTATTAGCTGTGTGACCCTGAGTAAGTCACTTAACCTCTGTCTGCCTCAGTTTCCTCAACTATACAATGGGGATAATAATAGCACCTACCTCCAGGGCTGTTGTGAGGATCAAATGAGATTATTTGTAAAGTGCTTCGCACAGTGTCCGGCTTGTAGCAGCAGCAGCAGCAGCAGTAGTAGTAGTAGTAGTAGTAGTAGTAGTAGTAGTAGTAGTAGTAGTAGTAGTAGTAGTAATAGCAGTAGTTGTAGTAGTAGTAGTAGTAGTAGCAGCAGTAGTAGCAGTAGTTTGTCCTTCCTTCTCAAAGAGGACCAATGACATAAGAAGCATGATCTCTTGACTTGCAAGTGGATTGTATTTAAGTGAGGCAGGGCTGTGCAAAGTCATCAGCCTCACTCTCTCCTCCTGTGTCATGTGAGTATAGTGACAGAAAATAGGTCAGAATGACTGGAGATGATCCCAAAAGCAATGGGACATGATGGCAAAGACTGGAGAGTCAGAAGCTCACCTGGGAAGGGAATGGAACATGGCAAGCCTGGGCCCATACCCTAAATGGAGGGCCTGGGAGGACCTGACCAAAGGGAGAAGGCAGCTGGCACGGCAGAGGGATGTTCCAGGGTGAGAACAAATACATAAATGCAGTCTATGTGTGTATATCTACACATGTACATGCATTTACATATACATGTGAGTACACATGTATATATTTGTGTGTGTGTGTGTGTGTGTATAATTGCAGCTTTCTTCCTCTCACACACCTTCCCCTCCCCAGTACATACAGATATCCTTTGCCTACTGCTATTGGACCACGTGTGAGTTGGGAGCTCTGGGGTGGCCAGCTCCTGGTCATGTATGACTCATCTGCTGAGAATCTGCTAATTGTTTGCTGATGCCTAGAAGACCTGGTGATATATCACTCCCAGGTAACGTACCTGGGAGAAGAAGAGGCAAAACTATCAGTTCCATTTTTTTTTTCCAACCTAGAATCCAAGGATAAACAGCAAATGGTCAGATTTTTTTTTTTAATTTCTTTTCCCAATTACATGTAAAAGCACTTTTTAACATCATTTAAAAAAATGTTGAGTTTCAAATTCTCATCCTCCCTCCCTCTCTCCTTCTCCATTGAGAAGGTAAGCATTTTGAGAGAGGTTATACATGTGGAGGCTTGCAAAACATATTTCTATATTAGTCATGTTCTGAAAGAAAACACGGAAAATGGTCAGTTTTTAAAACACAAAGGAGAAAATCATGCATGAAATCTGTTTTCGATCTGTCGTAACCTCCCATTTATCTGTACCTCAAATAGGGAAGGCTCAAGTAACTGGAACTTTTCTATGCTCTGGATGGCTAGATCTTCATTTCATCTAATGGTAAGTAAACCAGTTGCTACCAGGGATTTCTTTGAAGAGGCGTGTTATAGGGTCAGGACAGATTAAGCACAATGTCTTATACCCTTTACATCTACAGGGCTGTGCAAGGACAATTGAGGTTCAGATAAGAGCCCTGAGTCACTGCAGGATCCTAAATTGCTATCAAAGAAAGACTTCATTATATGTACCATAGAATGTCAGTGGTTTATTTGGATTTAGATTAATTGAATGGTTTAACTGAATCTTAAATTTAAAATTTTATTGTAGCTGAATTCTTTGAAAACTGATTATCCACAGAGGGTAATTCTCAGTTAATCAGAATATTCAAGGAAATTGAATGAGACTTCACTGTATTTTCTTTCCAGGTTCTGAATTTCACATTAGTCTCTCCTGATAGGTTGATTTAGCATGCAGTAGAATTCTTCCTTGAGGATTTGGCTTGTTTCAAAAAGCAAGGTAGGGAGCCAGCGTGATAAGATTAATATTGAAAACTAGGACTGTTCTATACTCAGCAGCCTCCAGGCTGGTCTTCCAACTGGGTCCCAGGAATAGCATGGTAAAAAAAGACTGTGGTGAGCTCAGACTTGGCCTCTCTCTCAGAGCTGCTACAGTTAACTTTTATATTGTCAGTCTTTGCCTTCATAGATCATATGGATCACAGATCCTCTGGACAAGCTCCTTCATTGTATAGAAGTGGCCCCTCTTACCTGTCTGATCACTCCTTTTCAGTGTCTGTGGCTGGCTCTTCATCCAAATCACATCCACTAACCCTGAATGCCCCCCAAGGCTCTATCCTGGTCCCTCTTCTCCTCTCCCTTTTTACTACTTCATTTGCTGATCTCATCAGCTCCCATTAATTCAATTAACATCACTATGCTAGTGATTCTTAAATCTGCCTATCCTGCCCTAACTTCTCTGTTGCCAATTGGATATTTTGGATGTGATGTCCTGTAGTCATCTTAAACTCAACATATCCCAACCTGAACTTCTTATCTTTCTCCCCTCCCCAAACCTTCCCTTTTTCCTATGTGTTCAGTTGTGTCTGAGTCTTCGTGACCCCATCTAGGATTTTCTTGGCAGAGATGCTGGAGCAGTTTGCCATTTCCTTCTCCAGATCATTTTACAGATGAGGAAACTGAGGCAAACAGCGTCAGATGACTTGCCCAGGGTCGCATAGCTAGGAAGTGTCTGAGGTGAGATTTGAACTTAGGACTTAACTTCTTAACTCCTCTATCTACTGCTCAATAAATCATTTATAAACATTACTTTGTTAAAAAAATGAAACAGCCCAACTTTTATTCAATTTATGTGCCATGAGGAGCCAGCACAATCCATTTCACTCTGCTTTGAGACAATTTTTTCTTTTATTTGTCTTTCTAAATATCCATTCCTATTTCCCTTGGAAGCTAGAATTTCAGTAAAGAAGTCAAAAGGACAGTAGTCAACATTAGCAGCATTTTTTTTTCTATCACTTTCTTAAGTCCAGACAACCAATAAAATAATGAATCCAGTCTGATCTGTAATGGCCACCTATTTCTAAGGTGTAGACGTTCATACAGAAAATTTCAGGATGGTCTCTGTAAGAGCCGGCTCCAGCCCAGCTGTGGTTGTGTGTGTGCTCGTATGCAGAGGCTCATGCCTCCAGAAAGTTATTTTTTAGATTCATAAGACCCAATCTCATTTTACAGTTGAGGAAACCGAGGCCCAGGTAGGTACATATCACCTTTCCCAAGCTCACACAGAGGGGGATTTGAACTTGTCATTCAGAGTGAGTGTTCTTTCTACTCGCCAAAGAGACATCAAAGTGCTGAACAAACAAAAATGTAACATCTTTGGGAAAAGATTTTCCATCATTTATTTATTTTTGCCTTATTTCGTTTCTATGCAAATGTAATTTCTAGGAGTTATCACAAACCACGTGTGTTTTCTGTCCCTTTTCAAGGTGTAACTTTCTGCACAACGGAACACTGTCTGAATCACTCCTTCTGAAATCCTCTTGTCTGACTTTTATCTTTTTAATGTTTTTCAGTCAGAGCCAAATCAGGCATTATCTTTTGCAAAAGGGAGATTCAAAGGTGGTGATTCGTAATCCAGGATATAGATGGAAGGAGGGAAAACAATAGCATTTACAAACCACCTAATATATCAAGTGCTCAATGTGCTTTATGTGATATCTCAGAGGGATTGGCAGATTCTGCCTCCAGTCTTTAGTCTGTGAGTTGGGAGTTTTCTTGAAAGCTTGGCTCTGTCTCTGGGAGCTCAGTCTTATGCTTTGAGTCCTGGGCTTATCACGAAGTGTACATTTCTTCGAGTACAATACTAATAAAGGGGTCCTGGAAGAAAGCGTGCATAACCATTGCATAGTTATACTGCCCTCACATTCTCTGCTATTCTAAAAATAACTGAAGAGCCAGCATCCCAGGGCACAGGGGCCCCCAGGCAAACCTTCAGGGTTTCAGGATTGCATGTGAATTGAATCTTCTCACAATTGTATAATTAAGAGGCTGGGTTAAGATTAAAAGACCAACATATATATAAGGAAAATGAACTTGTAAGGAGGAAAATGCTTCAGACAAGCCCCTGGGACACTATACTTGTTAAGAATTCCCCTGGGATCATTCCCCAAAGAGAAGGGGGGCTTCTTTTCTGTTCTCTCTAAGCTCTACCATGTCCATAAGAAATTTAGCTCTTTCCCAAGGCAGATAACCACTCTCCAAAACATGTGGATTCTGCATCTCTACTCTATGAACACCAGAAAACCACAGTGTCAGCAGTGCTAATAACAGCCAGCATTTATAGAGTGCTTTACCAATATTATAACAAGCAACCTGGTGAGGTAGGTGCTATTATGGTCCCTCTTTCACAAACGAGGAAACTCAGGGTGGGAGTGCCTGAACTTCCAAAGGTAGGACAATTAGTCAAAGTCTTAAGCAAGATTCACACTCAGGTCTTCTTGAATTCATGTCCAGCCCTCTAGCCACTATAACTTCTAGGTACTTCCTCAATAACGGATCATTCACAGATGAGGAACAGAAGAAAACAGAGTTAAGTGACTTGCCCAAGGTAACACAGTTATTAAGTGTCCAAGGTCAGATCTGAACTCAGGATGATGAATCTTTGTGACTCCAGGCCTGGGGCTCTGTGCTGTATGGCATCACCTAGCTGCCCTTAGACATAATTAGCAGAAACATTTACTAAGATGGCAGAGTCTATAGTCACAACAACAGCTAAACAAAATTTTCCCATAAAACTGGAGTGTCCTTTCCCAATATTGGTTGGAAGAACAGACACTCACATAGAAATATCTTAGTAGAGAGCACACTTCTGGAATACAGGTGGACAAGGCTATTCATACAGCCCATGGCACAGGGCCCCAATGCCTTTTCATTCCTCAGGGAGTCCTTAGGTAGCTTGGCCTGGGGGCAGTGTCTCTGTTGAGTATGGGTTGCTTTTCAAAAGGTCACTAAGAATTCCAAGAGCCAAGATGGTGGTAAATCACTATAACTCTCCCATATTCACCTCCAAACAACCATTAAATAGCACCCCAAAACAAATCCTGGAATGTAGAACCAGCACAAAAATGAGATGAAACAATCTTTTAGCTCAAGAAACTCAGAAGATTGACAGGAAAGGTCTGTTTCACTTGAGTAGAAGGGGAGTGCAGTCCTGGACAGCAAGTGTCCCAGCAAGGGATCACAGCAAATCAGCAGGAGATCTTGTGCTCCAGGGCAGTGGAGCAGGCAGACACCAACACCAGGACCTCCCACATGCTTCAGCATAACCAGAGGAACAGGCAGACTCCAGCTCTGAGAACCCATATGTGCTTCAGCATAGCTCTGGGCAAACAGGTAGTCTCCAGTGGCCAGACCTCCACATGCTACAGTATAGCCCCAGGGAAACACCCCACAGAAATAGCGCCTCAGCACACAACAGACACTAGCAGCAGGACCCTGGTTCATCACCAGGTAAGCTGCCAGACCCCTCTGGACTCCAGTAGTCACACCCCACCCCCTCAGTGATGCACCAGACACAAGGGCTCCCTGTGGACCTCAGTGCAGCACCAGGTAAACAGCCAGGACCCAAGAAGCCAGAGACAATGCCCCTTCTACCCTGGGAACAGAGCTCAGTGTAAAAGAAAGGAAAAAGGCCAGAAAAGATGAGCAAAAACCAACAATAACAAAAAGAATTGAACCATAGAAAGTTATTTTGGTGTCAGGGAGGCTCAAGACACAAACTCAGAAGAGGACACCAATGTCAGATCTCCAAAGAAAAATGGGAAGTGGTGTCAAGCCCAGAAAGAACTCATGGAAGAGCTGAAAAAAAAGCTTAAAAATAATACGAGAGGTAGAAGAAGAATGGGGAAAAGAAATGAGAGGGATGCAAAAGGATTATGAAAAAAGAGTCAACAGCTTGGAAAAAGAAAACAACTCCTTAAAAAGTAGAATTGGCCAAATGGAAAAGAAAATATAAAAACTAGCTGAAGAAAACAACATCTTAAAAAATAGAATTGGGCAAGTGGAAGTTAAGGACTCTACGAGACATCAAGAATCAATCAAACAAATTCAAAACAATGAAAAAATAGAAAAAAATATAAAATACCTCATTGGAAAAAAACAACTGAACTGGCCTGGAAAATAGATCCAAGAGAGATAATGTCAGAATCACTGGATTACCCGAAAGCCATAATCAAAAGAAGAAACTGGACAGCATCTTTCAAGACATTATCAAGGAAAACTGCCCTGATGGCCTGGAACCAGAGTGCAAAATAAATAGGCTTTGAAAGAATCCACTAATTGCCTCAGGAAAGAAATCCCAAAATAAAACTCGAAGGATCATTATAGCCAAATTAAAAGAGCTAGGATTACAATCAAGAATAACCTACTTGGTGAAATTAAGCATAATATTTCAAGGGAAAAAATGGTGATTCAATGAAATAGAAGTATTTCAAGCTTTTATAAGGAGAAGACCAGAATTGAAGAAAAAATTTGTTCTCTGATACAAGACCCAAGAGAAGCCTAAAAAGGGAAAAGAAAATGTAAGGAATTCAAAGGAACTCAATTGTCTACATCCTTGCATGGGAAAATGATACCTGTATTTTTTTTTTTTAGCAATCAGGGTTAAGTAACTTGCTCAAGGTTACACGGCCAGGTGTTTCTGGGTGGGTGCTAAGTCTCTGAGCCCTGATTCAATCCCCAGGTCATCCCGACACTGGAGCCGGTGCTCTTACTTGCTGTGCTACGTGACCACCCCGATACCTGTATTTCTAAAGGCCACCAAGGGTAAAACCAATCCTTTGGCCAGACAATGGCTACTTGCCCTCTAATTCCAGCAAGCTTGAGGAAAGAACTTCACAGTTCACCAAATGGGGACAGAGTGTAGACACTTCATTGCCCTTCATTTAAGACCTTAACACTTTGTTCTCTCTGTTATTTGCCCCTTGCATTTTACAATTTCATCAGTTGAAAGGTGAGGGGCAGGGAGCCTCAATTAATTGTAGAGTCCTCATCTACTCTCCCCCGTTATTACTTTAATGTAAGGAGTACGTTAACATTCTTCTTTTAATTTATTAGTATTAGCCTATGCTGTCTTCTTTGATATGGGGCTAAAAACTGGAGCTCACTCCTACTTTGTATGACTTTTTCTCCAAGAGCAAAAATAAAAATTATAAAATGCATGAACAATCCTTAAACTCTTCTTCCTCATTTGTTTATAAAAACAGAGACTTTGGCCTTGATCGCCATCGAGTAAATTAAAATGTGTTTGGTTTTTAACAAATACAGCATGAATTTCACAAGTTTTGGATTTCATAACAGAGCAAAACTCATTAACTAAGGGTAGTAATTCAAGGCCAAAAGCTTCTGTTGAATAGGCAATTACCTTTGGAAAATAACTGTAAGCTGAAGACTGATTCCTGAAATTGCTCAGGATATTTGCCTGTTTGGGTTTTGGGGCTGTTTTTTTTTTTTTATATAAGTTCAGGATTGATTATAGGCAAAACTATGAAGAAGAAAAAAATTCTTTACTATCTCTTCATCCTCTGTTCCATATCCCTTCTTTTTTTTTGATGCCACTTTCCCTCAGGCTACAGAAAACCCTAATCCTTCTCCCCTGAAATGTCCCTTGTTGTAGGGTTTACCCACTAGTCTCTTCACTCCTTTGTCCTCTATCTAAACTAACCTGCCCTCTAGCTTTATTCCTCTGGTCCCTACTAGATAAATAAATAACTAGTTAATCTGATCAATTTGTGTTAAGGTGTTAGGCAACTAGGTGGCACAGTGGATAGAGTGGTGGCCTTGGAGTCAGGAGACTCATCCATCTTGTGTTTCAAATCTGGCCTCAGACACTTACTAGCTGTTTGACCCTGGGCAAGTCACTTAACCCTGACTGCCTCAGTTCCTCATCTGTGAAATGAGAAGGAAATGGCAAATTATTCCAGTATCTTTGCAAAGAAAACCCCAAAAGGGGTCATGAAGGGTCAGACATTACTGAACAAGTTACATTCAGATAATGGCTTAATGAATTATTCTTCCCATATTTACTTGTATTTTAATTGTGGCCTTCAGAGTTTTATTCCAAAGGAAGGAGGGTGGTGGGAATATCAGGTTCTGTCCAGGATTGACTTCCTTTGTATCTCGGTATGTGGTCATCATAGACATCTTTCTCTTTTGTTTTCAAGTTTCAAATAGTCTTAAGTTTGCATTTTCCTCATATATCTCACCACCAAGGCTTCTCACCTCAAACTCAAGATAACCTTCCCTTCCCTTCCCTAAGTACAAATCATAAACAGATTCTATTTTGATCTCTCCTGTGATTCTTCCATTTCCTAAGACCTTAATTTAGAAAGACCAAGGTCACCTACTTTATCCCAGGCCATCTTCGGTCATCTTGACTTTTGTCTTGCCACTGGACTTTGATGATTCTGGAGGAGAGAGTGAGGCTGACAACTTTGCCCAGCCCTGCCTCACTTAAATCCAATTAATGTGCAAGTCAAGACATCACCCTCCTAATGTCATTGGTCTTCTTCCAGGACGAGGAAGAACAGTATTTCCCATTCCACATTCTCAGCTTTGCCACTATGGCAGATGACTCTTAATAATACCACCTGAATTTAGGGAACCATCTCCATTTATTTCCAACATTTTCCAGACTATTGGGGGGAAAATAAGGAAGAGGAAAAGTGAAATCAATGGCCCATGTCTCTTTTTTCTCCCAAGGTTCTCAGATCTGTACTTTGTGTAGGCATGTTCAGTAGCATGTATGTTCTCTGAAGAAAGTTACTGACTTGTTTATGTCTTTGCACATAGTAGGCCTTTGGGAAATATTTGTGGAATTATTTTTTTTAAACTAAAAGCAAGGAATTTTCCTTATGAAGGAAGGACCTTCTTAGGAATTCCCTTTCTGTTGGTCCCACTAAACCTGAATCTTTTAAACTTGAAGGTTTCCCCACCTTTTGATTGATCTTAATTAAATGGGTAGAATTATATGCTTGGTTTTTTTTTTTCTGTGACAGAGTAGCTTCAGAGGGAGCTTTGATAAAGAACTATATTTAAGTCTTTTTTGATGAAAAACTCTCCTTTGGTAGCATTAGGTCAGGATAAGCCACGTTTTCAGCCCTTAGAACCTTCTAGCTAAGTAATGGCCAGGGCCTAGGCATAGGACTAGACAGATAAAGACAATAAGAACAGGATTGAGAAGGGAGGAGTGGGAGAAAGCAAGAAAGGAGGGGAAAAGGTAAATGGAGACAAAACCAGAATTATACATGGTGGGGAATGATGGAGAGCCACCACCACTCCAGGGCCACTCAGGGGCACACTGTTACTGTGAATTTGCAGTCTCAGGATTCTGTGATTAATTGACTGCAGCTTGACTTAGAGCTCTGCAGTAGATTTTTCAAAGAGAATTCTTTAGGGCTGAGGTTGTGAAGATGGCACTTAAAAATTAATACTAATGACCTAGTAATTGTTTAATGGATTTTCAATGAAAAGAGTGCACTGAATTATAGGGAAAGTGGCATGGAGGTGCCGCTGATCACTATTGTTTGGCATTGATTTGCTTAGATTTCTAATTCTGATAATTAGATCAAGAAACATTTATTTGTACATCATTGATGGTTATCCTAGCAGTAACAAAATCCCCATTTGTTATGTCAATAATTATTTGCATGTCTTAGTGTTTAGACAAAATTGTTCTCATGGACTTTTGGGCTCCACTTTTCTACATTTATGCTATAGGAAGGCACAGGATTCAAATCCCACCTTGGGCATTTATCTGCAGCATGCCCTGAGGGAAGTCCTTCATCTCTCTGTCCCTCAGTTTCCTTACTGGAAAATGGGAAGGGGAGGGGAGATAGACTCAATAACCTCTAAGACACCTTCTACCTCTAAATTTGTGGTCCGAGGCTATAAGTCATGAGTTCATAGAGATCCTTCAAACATTCCTCCCTCTATTCAGTGTACCTGGGTGACCTGTGGACAGTTAGTTTGATTTCCTTGGCCTTTAGTTTTCTGTACAAACTTAAGGTAACTCTTTGAGACTCATTTTTCAGATGCCTTCAGAGGAGTTCTTCACAAGCAGACCTCCTATATAGAGGAAGCCACTCTTTGAGCTAACTAGCCCATAATGAAATGTAAACTTTAGCAGACTGAACTGACCCCAAAATAGCTTTTAAAACCCTGCAGAGCCTAGCCTGTGGGAAGTTTAGGTGGTAGGTTTCATCTTTTCTTTATCTTATCCATTTTACTTTGCTTTGTATAATCAGTAGATTACAATAAATATTTGTCGGCTGAAAAATGGCTTATCATTGGTGATAAGGAATCCTAGGAAGAAAATGAGGTCAAATGGTATTTGCCATGGGATGGAGGAATAGCTTTTTGTTCAGGCCTGTTATTTTGGAGACACCAACTCTTTACCTTTTTTTTTCCCTACTAAACAAATTTTCACATTAGTCATGCTAAACAGAAGTATTATAACGAATAGGAAAAACCATGAGAAAGAAAAAAACACAAAATAAAACAAAACAAAAAATAAAATAGTCTGCTTCGTTCTGCATTCTGACTCCATAGTTCTTTCTCTGGATGTGACTGGCATTTTCTATCATGTGTCCTCTGGAATTGTTTTAGGTCTTTGCATTGCTGAGAAGGGCTGAGTCTATCAAAATCAGTCCTCACACACTATGGCAGTTACTGTGTACAATATTCTCCTGGTTCTGTTCCCCTCATTCAGCATCAGTTCATACAAGTCTTTTCAGACTTTTCTGACATTTCTCTGAAATCTTCCTGTTCATCATTTCTTTTCTTAAAGCAATCGGGGTTAAGTAACTTGCTCAAGGTTACACGGCCAGTTATTTCTGGGTGTGGTGCTGAGTATCTGAGCCTGGATTTGATCCAGGTCATGCCAACACTGGAGCCCGTGCTTTTACTTGCTGAGCCACCTGGCCTCCCCTAAGCAATTGGGGTTAAGTAACTTGCTCAAGGTTACATGGCCAGGTGTTTCTGGGTGGGTGCTAAGTGTTGGAGCCCGGATTCGATCCCCAGGTTTTCCTGACACTGGAGCTGATGCTCTTACTCGCTGTGCTACCTGGTCACCCCAGTGTTCATCATTTCTTATAGCACAATAGTATTCCATTATATTCATATACCACAATTTGTTTAGCCATTCACCAATTGATGTGCATCCCCTTGATTTCTAGTTCTTGGCCACCACAAAAAGAGCTGCTATAAATATTTTTGTACATGTGGGTGCTTTTCCCTTTTTTATGATTTCTTTGGGATACAGTCCTAGAAGTGGTATTGCTGGGTCAAAGGGGATGCACATTTTTATAGCCCTTTGGGCATAGCTCTAAATTGCTCTCCAGTATGGTTGGATCAGTTCACAGCTCCACCAACAATGAGTTAGTATTCCAACTTTCCCACATCTTCTCCAACATTTATCATTTTCCTGTTAGCCAATCTGATAGGTGTGATGTGGTACCTCAGAGTTGTTTTGATTTGCATCTCTCTAATTAATAGTAATTTGGAGCATTTTTTTCATATGACTATAGATAGCTTTAATTTCTTTCTCTGAAAACTGCCTGTTCATATCCTTTGACATTTATCAGTTGGGAAATGCAACTCTTTACTTTAAAAAAAAACCTTTTAATAAGAAATTTGTCTTCTTCTTGCTAAAATTACTTGTTTTACATGATTTGGTAAAAAGTTCAGAGGATTTTTGACATATTTCTTAATTCTTCATTTTTGTTGTTCAGTCATGTCCTACTTTTCATAGCCCCATTTGGGGTTTTCTTGGTAAAGATATTGGAGTTGTTTGCCATTTCCTTCTCCAGCTCATTTCATAGAAGAGGAAACTGAGGCAAACAGGGTTAAGTGACTTTCCCAGAAGCATCTGAAGCTGGATTTGAACTCAAGAAGATGAGTTTTCCTGACTCCAAACCTTGCACTAAATTTTCATTGTGCAATAACAAATCACATAAGATAGTAAACACATCTTTGAAAAACAATAATCATTTCCAGGTCTCATCTTGATTATACCTAAATGTTTTTAATGGGATTTAAAACAGGTGAGGAAATTGAGGGAACTGAGGGGATTGGAGCTGCAAGTAGTTAATTGTGGGATTTGAGTGACCAAGATTCCATCTTGTGACTCAATTCTGGAGCTAGCTCAGTTCCCTTTCTATTCAATTATGGGTCTAGCCCAACTTTTATCTTGTGAGAATACTTTGTTTAATTGTGGGAATTGGGGAAAAACCTTATTGCATTTTTTAAACCTAGCCTTGTGTGGTTGGGAAATTGAACCACCTTTGTTGGCTGCTTAGAGACCCTTAACCATGGACCTAGGTTATGCTGACTAGAAACCCAGTTGCACCCAAAGATTGATGCAAGTAATTTTCTCACAATTGTATATCTCAAGCAACCCATGAGTCTTATATGAAAACTGACCCTCTACTGATCAGTCATTTATTGTTCCCATGTTCCTTTGATTGTATACAGACATTGAGGGGAGTGGGACACCTCTTTTTCTGATTTCAGTGAATTGTACCTGTTCACTCTCCCCTCCCCAAACTGTAAAGTTGTATATACTTGGATGCATCATATTACCTGATGTTGTATTGTTTCCTTTTAATTGATTGACCTTATCTGATCAATGGTTTTTAATGTATAAAAGTCTATTTCCCCTTGCATTTGTGATGCAGGCCTAACTTGAGGACAGTTACCTGTCCCAGTTTGTTGGGAAGTTGTCATGCGTTGCTTAATAAATTGATATAGTCTTTGTTTCCTCAGTTATTTCATCTTTCACCTGCCACACAGGCAAGTTACCAAGTTATTGAAACAGGTTTTTCTCTACTTCTTAGATAAATTTCTTAACCTTTTGTGACATGTGGCATGATGCAAAGTTACTTTGCAATATTCCATCTCCATTTATGAATTCTGCAATTTTAGTTGATAATAATATAGTAATTCTCCTTTTCAGCATATCAATACACTTAACACACTTTTGCAATAGAGGAAAAAAAATCCCCCAAACATATTTTGGTATGAATGTTTTAACAGTCTGATAAAGATATCTCAATCTTATAGGCTTTCCTGGACTTCTGATAATGACTTTCGTATAGCCTTAAATGAAAAAATTAGTTTCATCAGTAATATTTACCTTGTTTGTTTCTTTTTTAGGCAATCAGGGTTAAGTGACTTGCCCAGGGTCACATAGGTAGTAAGCATCTGAGGTTGGATTTGAACTCAGGTCTTCCTGACTTCATCTATCTACTATACCACCTAGCTGCATCCCCCCCCCCCCCTATATTTTTTTTTAACAATCTCTAGTACTTCAATCTTCGCACTATCTTGCCCATAAAGTTGCATTGATCCAAGTTCTCAGGTCCTTCAAAAGTTGTTTTTCTTTATAATTTTGTTGTTCATGTATAAATTGTTCTCTAGGTTCTACTCAATTCACCCTGCATCATCGGTTCATACTACTCAGTATTCTTTGTAATCATCTCTTTTTCATAATTTTTTTTCTTAACTTAAATTTTATTTTTTTATTCTGAAATTTAGCACCGAAAAAAGAATATTTCCATAGGCATGGAAGCACACAAAAAAGAGGATTGCATGCAAAATCTTGACTCTCTATTCCACACTGCTTGCTTTAAAAAAATGTTATAAATTACATCTGTTGTTTTCAAAACCATCTTGCTATCTCTGCTTCCTTCAGAGCTTCCTTTTGCATATTTTTAAAATATGTCCAGTGGTTCCCCCCTTTTCTGCATCACTGTTGTTCCCTCTTTTCTCATTGCCCCCTCTCCCCAATTATAAACTGAGAAAAAAAAAACAACCCTGTAACAAAGAAGTGTAGTCTAGCCACATGTACCATACAGTGGTCATGTCCCAAACTACAAATCTTCACTAGTTCTCCAGTCTCCTGGAAGCAATTTGCTGTTGTCTTTCGTGTAGATAACATTTTAGCGAAGTGACAGTGTTCTGACTTGCCAGACTTCTCATTATACTCTCCCCTCATTTGAAAATTTTGCCATCCTCCATAAACAGGCAGGGATGCATTCTGAATGCCTTGTTCATGCCTTTAACCCAGAATGGTTCTCTGGAGTTTCTAAGAAGAAATAAACATCATTCTTTCACTTGCTTCCCCAGTGTCATACAGGAAAGAATCTCAAAATAGTTAAGGAGTCACAATCTCGTATAATCTCACAAGTACAAGCAAAAATCACAATTATCCCCAAGTGCACAGTTTTGCAATTTCAATGAGCATTTTACAAAGCTTAGTGAAGATTACTGCTTGCTAAGTACTCAATAAATACCTGATTCCATGATAGAATGGTCTTCTTAAACCTACTAGCAAAAAGAAAAGAAGCAAAGATAAAGATAATTGATTTACAATCTTAGGAGGAAACCTGATCCATGCAGAACTTTCTAGATCACACAGAGCTCTTGTCTCTAGGGATTTGGGAACCAGGGTCAACTAAACATCTCTTTCTCACTCTCAGATGAAAAATGAATTGTCCTGGTTGAACACTCTTCCATGATTCCATCATGGAATAAGGTGATCAAGAGGGGAGCTGTATAACATTTTCTATGTGTTTCTGTCTACAAAGGGCACAAGAATATTTCTCAATAGGTCCTTGTATAATAGGTGGTCCCCTGAGAAGTCTGGGCAAATTTCCTCTGTGTACTAATTTCAAAGGGACCAGAAAATTTCCCCAATGGATCCCTGCCCCTCTAAAAGTAATCCAGATGGAATTGCAAGCTCATCCAAAAGGACAAGTAGACTCAGAAAAATAGAAAAGAAAGTAAAATATTTGGTGTTTTTAGACACACAGGATATTCTTACTCTGAATTTTTAAGGCATATTGATCTTACAATCAGGCAAGAAGTCTAGGTCTGGGGGCGGCTAGGTGGCACAGTGAGTAAAGTGCTGGCCTTGGAGTCAGGAGGACCTGAGTTCAGTTCCTGCCTCAGACACTTAACACCCACCCACACACGCACACACAAATGAGCCATGTAACCTTGGGCAAGTTACTTAACCCCAATTGCCCTCCAAAAAAGGCAAAAAAAAAAAATGTCTAGGTCTGTTTAAATGTAAAAAGAAAAATAAAAGAATATTTCTCATATAAATTCTATATTTCTCACTTTAGATTCAATATCAATATTTACAAAGGTTGCAGTAATACAGCAAGTATAAACATCTAAACACTCAAAGAATGAACGAATATGCAAAGTTTGCAAAATTACCTCAGCGAAACTGTCTTGTAAGGGAAGGCATACCTGAAAAAAAAATCAACTGTACAATAATAGCTTAAAATGTTTGGTTTTGTTTATTTTTACCAATTTCTTCAGGATTGCCCAAACTAATAAGGTATCCAAAATTAAAATCCTAGGTAGAGAATCTGGTTGGGGATCTCCATAAACATGAACAGTTCATTTTTGTATCCCAGATGAAGCTGCTAAGACAGTCATTTCAGCCTGACTCTCTTATCTAGCTTGGAAACTGTTTCCAAATCTCTCCTGATCCCCATGCCTAGATCGGTGTCTGGCACACATCCGGGGTGGGGGGTGGGGGCAGGGTAGATCAATAAATCCTTGTTGACAGACTAATCAAAGAAATCAGTTAAGGGCTAATTGAAGGAAGGGCAAAGGTGGTGAATAGACGGTAGCAACTTTGAAGAGGAGCTGCTGTATTTGAAATTGTTCATAGGACATGTTTTAGGCAAAATTAATTGTCTTCCTGCCTTGGTTGCATAATATAAGAACAAAGTAATACCTGAGGAAATTTAAAGGCAGGTAGCTAGAGATCAAATAGAGGAAAGTACCTTCCCAGGCCACGTGTTAGTGGGCAAGAGCTTATAGTTAAATACTGTAGTTGAGTGTGTGTGTGTGTGTATGGGTGTATGCAAACGATAGTTTCCTTACCCTCAGCTTGCTGGCTAAAATAAGGTAATGCAATTGCATTCTTTAGGGGGTTAGCCGAGTGCTTAGGGGGCCAGGAAGGAAAGGATTAATCTGGTGGTTTTTGGGCTGAGGAGTTGTTGGTGAAGGATTTCCTTTTAAGCTGACTTGGTTCATATTTGTAAGCATTATAAGCTGATAGGATGAAAGATTCTGAAACTGCTGATGATTATTAGGGGAATTTATTTGGTTTGATTTGTTCCTTGGAGCACTCTATGTTTTCCTTTGTATAATGGTGTCTCTCTACATCGACATTAGGGGATCATTTACTTCACACTTTTTCATGTTGTGTATGTAATTCAAGTCACCAAACATTGATTAAACACCTACCATGTGAAAGGAGAGAGGCCTCAAGGTATGGTGGATGTAGGACAAGCTTTGGAATTGGGAAGGCTTAGGTTCAAGGCCTGCAAGTGATGCATAGTGGTGAAGGGCCCTAAGCCCTCCATCTAAGGAGGGCAACCCTCAAAGACTAAGTTACAGAGAGTTGGTGATGTGTGTTGGTAAAAGTTTTCATATTAACACTTTCTTAGACTAATGAAATCACTTGTCTAGATTGAGAAAAAAAAAGGTAAGGAAGAAAAAAGGAAAGAAGAAAGAAAAAGAAAGGAAGGGAAATAGAATGAAGGAAGGAGAAAAGAAAGGAAGGAAGGAGAGAAAGAAAGAAAAGAAGGAAGGATGATAGAAGGAAAGAAGGAAGAAAAGGAAAAGGAAAGAAAGAAGAAAGTAGTAAAGGAAAGAAAAAAGAGAGAGAAAGAAGAGAAGAAAGAAAGATAGAAATATCCCTAGCATGTAGCACAGTGCCTTGCCTATTTTTTTAATAAAGGAAGAGGTGGGTCTAGACTTATGAGTTATAAGCATAGGGAGTTCCTGTTGAGGAAACTTCTTCCACAGTTTTAAAGACAATGGTCTGGGACACCAAGGAATTGAATGACTTGCCAAGGGTCAGAAAGTCAGTATGTGTCAGAGTCAGGGTTTGAAACCAGGACCTCCTGACTTGTAGACTAATCCTCCATCCACCATGCTTTATCCACCTACTAGGGATATAAAGACAAAGTGAAAAACAATCCCTATGCCTCCTATTCCTCACCTGTAAAATGGGCATATTGACACGATAGCAAATATGAACTGCAATGGGTTCTGTAACTGAGTTATTGTTACTCTTGTGGTTGTAACTGAATATACAATAATCCTAACATGATCAAGACTGGTATCTTCATCATAACCTGTATAATTTTAAAATATGGCAACGAGAAGAGGGTTTGAATTCTGAGCTTCCAAGGATCCTCAAATTACCTTACATTAACTTAATATATATTTTGTTTACACAGTGGCTCTGAGAATGTGTTCTGGGCGTCCTTCAGGGGGTCTTTGTGGTAAAAAAAATTATCTATAGACATAATTCATATAAATAAAAGCTCTTGGGGGGTTGGCCCTCAGTAATTTTTAAGAGTCCAAGAAGATTGAGAACTGCTGGTGTTTATGTCGGTTTTAGAATATAATCATTTTTGTCTTTGTATATACTCAACCTAATTGCTGGCACACAGTAGGCATTTAATAAATGCTTTGTTCATAATGGATACCTTCTCCATTCCACTACCCTCAGATGCAGATTTTCAGGCCCTTTTGGTTCCCACAACATTATAGTGGATGTTTGTTTGTTAATTAATATGGGTTGGATATCTAGTAATAATAATAGTAGTAGCTAGCATTTATATAGCTCTTTGAGATTTGCAAAGCGCTGTAAAAATATTATCTCGTTTTATCCTTACTATAATCTTGGAAGGTAGGCACCACTTTTATTCCTGTTTTACAGGTGAGGAAACTGAGTCTGACAATTTAAATGACTTGCCCAAGGTCACACAGCTAGTAAGTGACCACTGAAAGGCATCTCCTGTGACAAAGAATAAAAAAGAAGGGGGAACAATTCAGCAAAATTAACCAAGCTGTTGAAAAAAGTCTGATATTACAGTATATGCCCTTATTTGTCCGTTTTTGAAGAGGACCTATGACATTCTAGGGTAGTGTCTTGACTTGTTTGTGGATTGGATTTAAGTGAGGCAGAATTGCATAAAGTAGTCGGCCTCACTTTCTCTTCCAAAATCCTTGAAATCTAGCGGCAGGACCAAAGTCAAGGCAACTGGTGATGGCCCAAGATGAAATGGGTGACCTTGGCGATTTCCCCGTTTGACCAAGCTCTAAATGCTGCATAGTGCCTCTCCAGCCGCCTTCATGGCTGTTGGAACGAATTGTTTTCACCTGCCCATTCCGCCAGGGGAGGGTCTTCTTGTGCTTGGGGGAGACGCCCCCCTAACTGACTGATGGATTTAAAGGCTCTCGTTTACCCTCAGCCTGGTTTTGCTGGGGTATGGCCATTGCCCATGCGATAGCTACTTGGAGCCACAGGTGGGAGCCAGGTAAAGGTGGACCCCAAAGGTGGATAAGCAGCCCTGGAAAAGGCCCGACAAATCCTCAGACGGAAGTGCCAGTCCTCCTAGAACACCCTACCCCCCCGCATATGCAGCATTATGCATCCATAGCCCCCCACCTCAGCAAAGAAGCAGGTAGAGCTGTTTCTCATAGCTTTTCTTTGGGGCCAAGCTTGGTATGTGACCACTCACTCCATAGGCATATATTTGTAATGGGATTAAAGTTAAGCTTGCCCCTCCAAATATGATCCAGAGAGACTCTGAGGCTTGAAAACTTCCTAGGCAGTGGAAATAGAAAGAATCCTTCCCCTGGATTCCTACATAGACACAGTGAATGTAATTGTGCTCGAGGGCGGGTCATGTGTAAACGACTCAGAATGTGCTTCCTAAAAGTTACAAACTAAATTTAGAAGTGAGGCAGCAGGTCTCTCTGTCTTCCACATTCCAGAAAGGAGACCCTGGCACTCTCTGACGTGTGCTTGCCAGGGGCTCTTGCCTTTGTGGAAAGAAATTACCCAATTGCTTCCGTGATACTGGTGGCATGAAACAAGATTTTAATTTTGTTTCTTCCTCTTTCTTCTCCTCCTTTCTAAGTCTGTTGGATGGAAAATTCTTTTCATGGGGCAGAGAAAGCAACAGTACACTCCTATTAAAATCACTCATGTTTCACTGACCGTGGGAAATTCACAGGTACACTAGATAGAGCTTTTGATCCAAAATAAGGGAAGACCTGAGTTTGAATGTGACCTGAGATATTTACCAGCTGAGTGACCTTAGGTAAGTCACTTAACCTCCATTTGCCTCAGTTTCCTTAACTGTAAAATGGAAATAATAACAGCACCCACCTCACAGGGTGGCTGTAAAGATCAAATGCAATGATGTTTGTAAAAACTGCTGGCACAGTGCTGGGCACATAGTAGGTGCTATATAAAGGCTTATTTTCCTCCCCTTCTCTGGGTCTCAGTTTCCTTATCCATCAATCAAAAAGCATTTCAAAGTGCTTAATATATGCTAGGCCCTGTCCTCGGTGTTGGAGATAAAAAGATACACATCCAATGCTCTTGCCCTCGAAGAGATTATACTCTATTGGGGAAGATGTAGAAGTATTTATAGATGGACATGTATATGCATGTATGCACAGGCAGGAAGGCAACCAGTATTTTTTAAACACCTACTGTCTGCCAGGTTCTACACTGTGCCAGCAAAAAGAAAGACAGTCTAGAGGAAGCCGAAAGGTGGGGTGGGGAAAGAAGTTCTCTCTTGAGGGACATGGTGGCAAAGGCTGGAGAAACAGAAACCCACCTGGGAAGGGAATGAAACATGACAAGCTTAGGCCCATACTCTAAAAGGAGGCCCTGGAAGGACTTCACCAAAGGGAGAAGGCGGCTGGTATGGCAGAGGGATGCTCCAGGGTGAGAACAAACAAATACATAAATGCAGTCTGTGTGTGTCTATCTACACACATGTGTGTGTATGTACATAAACACACAAGCACATGTATACACACATACACATATGTGTACAGAGAGAGACAGAAAGAGGAGAGACAGACAGACAGACGGAGACAGAGACAGAAAGGAGAGAGAGAGAGAGAAAGAGAGAGAGAGAGAGAGAGAGAGAGAGAG